>NC_083401.1:149670948-150045115 GCF_020745735.1 Hemiscyllium ocellatum | reverse complement strand
GGTATGTCACCTTGATGTCTCAAAGGTGTGTCCAGCTTGGTCTCTCGGGGCTATGTAGACCCGGTCTCTCGGGGCTATGCCAGCCAGTGTCTCAGGGGTATGTCGGTCCAGTCTCTCGAGGGTGTATTGGCCCGGTCTCTCGAGGGGGTGTAGGCCCCGTCTCTCGGGCTTATGTAGGCCTGGTCTCTCAGGGGTATGTGGGCCTGGTCTCTCAAGGGTGTGTTGGCCTGGTCTCTCAGGGGGTGTAGTTCCAGTATCTCAAGGGTGTGTCAGCCCAGTCTCTCATGGGTGTGTTGGCCTGTAATCTCGAGGGTGTGTCAGCCCGGTCTCTCAGGGGTGTGTTGGCCTGGTCTCTGAGGGGTGTGTCGGCCCAGTCTCTCAAGGGTGTGCCGGCCCAATCTTTCATGGGTGTGTTTGCCCGATCTCTTGGGGTTGTGTCGGCCTGGTCTCTCAGGGTTTGTTGGCCAGACTTTCAAGGGTTTGTCAGCCCGGTCTCTTGGGTTGTGTTGGCCCAGTCTCTCCGGGGTATGTTGGCCCGGTCTGTTCAGGGGTGTGTCGGCCCGTCCTCTCAGGGGTGTGTCAGTCCGGTCTCTCGAGGGTGTGCCGGCCTGGTCTCTTGAAGGTGTGTTGGCCTGGTCTCTCGAGGATGTGTCGGCCCTGGTCTCTCGAAGGTGTGTTGGCCCAGTCTCTGGGGGGTGTGTCGGTCCGGTTTCTCAAGGGTGTGTTGGTCCGGTCTCTCAGGGGTGTGTTGGCCCGGTCTCAAGGGTGTGTCAGCCTGGTCTCTCAAGGGTGTGTCGGCCCAGTCTCTTGGGGGTGTGTCGGCCTGGGCTCACGAGGGTGAGTTGGCCTAGCCTCTCAGGGGATATAGGCCCAATATCTCGAAGATTTGTCAGCCGGGTCTCTCGGGACATGTCCGACCAGTTTCTCACGGGTGTGTGGTCACAGTCTCTTGAGGTATGTCGACTCGGTCTCTCAGGCATGTGTCAGCCCTGTTTTGCAGGGGTATGTCAGCCGGATCTCACGGGGATGTTTTGGCCTAGTCTCACGGGGGTGTGTCGGCCCGGTCTCTCGAGAGTGTGTTGGCCCAGACTTTCAGGGGTATGTCACCCTGATGTCTCAAAGGTGTGTCTGCTTGGTCTCTCGGGGCTATGTAGGCCTGGTCTCTCGTGGCTATGCCAGCCCAGTCTCTCAGGGGTATGTTGGTCCAGTCTCTCGAGGGTGTGTCGGCCCGGTTTCTCGAGGGGATGTAGGCCCCATCTCTTGGGCGTATGTAGGCCTGATCACTCAGGGTTATGTGGGCCTGGCCTCTCTAGGGTATGATGGCCTAGTCTCTCGGGGGTTGTGGTTCCAGTACCTCAAGGGTGTGTCGTCCCGGTCTCTTAGGGGTGTGTCAGCCCGGTCTCTTGGGGGTGTGTCGGCCCGGACTCTCAGGGATGTGTTGGCCCGGTCCCTCAGGGGTGTGTCGGACCGGTCTCTGGGGGGTGTGACAGTCCAGTCTCGGGGGGGTGTGTCAGCTCAGTCTCTCGGGGCATGTCGGCCTGGTCTCTCAAGGATGTGTCGGCCCGGTCTCGGGGGGGTGTTGCCCCAGTCTCTCAGAGGTGTGTTGCCCCGATCTCTCGAGGGTATGTCGGCACAGTCTCTGGGGGGTGTGTTGGCCCGGTCTCTCAGAAAGTGTGTAGGCCTGATCTCTTGAGGGGTATGTGGGCCTGGACTCTCAAGGGTGTGTTGGCCCGGTCTCTTGGCAGTGTGTCAGCCCGGTCTCTCGGGGGAGTGTGTCGGCCCGTCTCTCAAGGTTGTGTCAGCCCGGTCTCGGGGGGGTGTTGCCCCGGTCTCTCAGAGGTGTGTTGCCCCGATCTCTCGAGGGTATGTCGGCACAGTCTCTGGAGGGTGTGTTGGCCCAGTCTCTCAGAAAGTGTGTAGGCCTGATCTCTTGAGGGGTATGTGGGCCTGGACTCTCAAGGGTGTGTTGGCCCGGTCTCTTGGCAGTGTGTCAGCCCGGTCTTTCGGGGGAGTGTGTCGGCCCGGTCTCTCAAGGTTGTGTCGCCCCGGTCTCTCGATGGTGTGCCAGTCCGGTCTCTCAAGGATGTATCGGCCCAGTCTCCCAGGGGTGTGTCGGCCCGGTCTCTCGGGGATTAGTCGGCCCAGCCTCTCAGAGCTGTATTGGCCCAGTCTCTCGGGGGTGTGTCAGCCGGTCTCTGGGCGTTGTGTCGGCCCGGTCTCTCAGAGGTGTGTTGACCCGGTCTCTGAGGGGGGTGTGCCGGCCCGGTCTCTCGGGGGTGTGTTGGCCCAGTCTCTCGAGGGAGTGTCGGCCCGGTCTCTCGAGGAATGTCAGCCCGGTCTCTCGGGGGTGTGTCGGCCCGGTATTTCGCGGGTGTGTCACCATGGTCTCTCGAGGGTGTGTTGGCCCAGTCCATCGGGGATGTGTTCCCCCAGTATCTCAAGGGTATGTAGGCCCGGCCTCACTCGGGTATGCAGTCCCAGTCTCTTTAGGGTCTGTCGGCCTGGTATAACGAGAGTATGTCGGCCCATTCTCCTGGGGTGTGTGGCCCATTCTCTTGAGGCTGTGTAGTCACTGTCTCTCGGGAATGTGTCGGCCCAGTCTCTCGGGACATGTCAACCGAATATCCTGGTGGTTTGTCAGCCTGGTGTATTGGGGGTGTGTGTGGCCGAGCCTCTCTGGGTTGTGTCATCCTGGACTCTCGGGGGTGTGTGTGGATCAGTTTCTTGGGGCTATGTTTGGCCCGGGCTCTCAGGGGTGTGTAGCCTGGTGTCCCCGGAGTGTGTGGCCCCAGTCTTTCCGGTGTATGTAGGCCCGATCTCTCGGGGATATGAAGGCCCGATCTCTCGGGGATATGAAGGCCCGATCTCTCGGGGATATGAAGGCCCGGACTCTCGGAGATATGTAGGCCAGGTCTCACAAGGGTATGTTGGCCTGGTCTCTCAGGGGGATGTAGGCCCAGTATCTCGAAGATTTGTCTGCCAGGTCTCTTGGGACATGTCCGCCCGATCTCTCACGGGTGTGTGGTCACAGTCTCTTGGGGTTTGTCAACTCGGTCTCTCAGGGGTGTGTCAGCCCTGTTATGCAGGTGTGTGTCAGCTGGGTCTCTCAGGGATGCTTCGGCCCGGTCTCTCGGGGATGTGTTGGCCCAGTCTCTCAGGGGATGTGTCGGCCCAGTCTCTCGGAGGGTGCATTGGCCCAGTCTCTCAGGGTTGTGTTGGCCCGGTCTCTCAGGGGTGTGTCAGCCTGGTCTCTCAAGGGTGTGTCGTCCCGGTCTCTCGAGGGTGTGTCGGCCCAGTCTCTCAGGAGTGTGTCGGCCCGGTCTCTCGGGGTGTGTTGACCCGGTCTCTCGGAGGTGTGTTGACCCATTCTCTCGGAGGTGTGTCGGCCCGTTCTCCAGGGGTGTGTCAGTCCGATCACTCAAGGGTGTGTCAGCCTGGTCTCTCGGGGGTGTGTCGGCCCGATCTCTCGCGGGTGTGTCGCCCTGGTCTCTCGAGGGTGTGTTGGCTTGGTCTCTCAGGGATGCGTTGCCCCAGTATCTCGAGGGTATTTAGGCCTGGTCTCGCTCGGTATGCAGTCCTAGTCTCTTTAGGGTCTGTCGGCCCAGTATAACAAGTGTATGTCGGCCCAGTCTCCTAGGGGTGTGTGGCCCATTCTCTTGAGGCTGTGTAGTCACAGTCTCTCAGGAGTGTGTCGGCCCAGACTCTCAAGGTTGTGTTGGCCTGGTCTCTCGGGAGTGTGTCGGCCCGGTCTCTCAGGGGTGTGTCGGCCCGGTCTCTCAAGAGTTGTGTCGCCCCAATCTCTCGAAGGTGTGCTGGTCCGGTCTCTCGAGGATGTGTCGGCCCAGTCTCTCAGGGGTGTGTCGGCCCGGTCTCTCGGGGTGTGTTGACCCGTTCTCTCGGAGGTGTGTCGGCCCGTTCTCCAGGGGTGTGTCAGTCCGATCTCTCAAGGGTGTGTCAGCCTGGTCTCTTGCGGGTGTGTCGCCCTGGTCTCTCGAGGGTGTGTTGGCTTGGTCTCTCAGGGATGCGTTGCTCCAGTATCTCAGGGGTGTGTCGGCCCGGTCTCTCAAGAGGGTACGTAGGCCTGGTCTCGCTCGGTATGCAGTCCTAGTGTCTTTAGGGTCTGTCGGCCCAGTATAACAAGTGTATGTCGGCCCAGTCTCCTGGGGGTGTGTGGCCCATTCTCTTGAGGCTGTGTAGTCACAGTCTCTCGGGAGTGTGTCTGCCCGGTCTCTCGGGGCATGTCAGCCCAGTATCCTGGTGGTTTGTTGGCCTGGTGTATTGGGGGTGTGTGTGGCCGAGCCTCTCTGGGTTGTGTCAGCCCGGTCTCTCGGGGGTGTGTGTGTGTGGCCCAGTTTCTTGGGGCTATGTTTGTCCCGGGATTTCAGGGGTGTGTGTTCGCCCAGTCTCTCAGGGGTCCCCGGAGTGTGTGGCCCCGGTCTCTCGGGGATATGAAAGCCTGGATTCACAAGGATGTGTTTGGCCTGGTCTCTCAGGGGGATGTAGGCCCAGTATCTCGAAGATTTGTCAGCCGGGTCTCTCGGGACATGTCCGACCGGTCTCTCACGGGTGTGTGGTCACAGTCTCTTGGGGTATGTCGACTCGGTCTCTCTGGGGTGTGTCGGCCCTGTTTTGCAGGGGTGTGTCGGTCCGGTCTCTCGAGGGTGTGTTGGCCCAGACTTTCGGGGGTATGTCACCCTGATGTCTCAAAGGTGTGTCTGCTTGGTCTCTCGTGGCTATGTAGGCCCGGTCTCTTGGGGCTATGCCAGTCGAGTATCTCAGGGGTATGTCGGTCCAGTCTCTCGAGGGTGTGTTGGCCCGGTCTCTCAAGGGGGTGTAGGCCCCATCTCTCGGGCGTATGTAGGACTGATCACTTGGGCGTATGTGGGCTCGGCCTCTCAAGGGTGTGTTGGCCTGGTCTCTCGGGGGTGTGTTGTTCCAGTATCTTGAGGATGTGTCAGCCCAGTCTCTCCGGGGTGGGTTGGACCGGTCTCTCAGAGGTGTTTAGGCCCGGTCTCTGGGGGAGGTGTCAGCCTAGTCTCTGGGGTTGGGTCAGCCCGTTCTCCCAGGGGTGTGTCGGCCCGGTCACTCGGGTGTGTCGGCAGAGACTCTCAGGGGTGTGTCGGCCCAGTCTCTCGGGGGGTGTGTAGGCCTGATCTCTCAGGAGTATGTGGGCCTGGACTCTCAAGGGTGTGTTTGCCCGGTCTCTCAGGGGGTGTGTAGGCCTGGTCTCTCAGGGGTGTGTCGGCCCGGTCTCTCGAGGGTGTGTCGCCCTGTTCTCTCGAGGGTGCGTTGGTCCGGTCTCTCGGAGTTACGTTCCCCCAGTATCTCGAGGGTATGTAGGCCCGGTCTCGCTCAGGTATGCAGCCCCAGTCTCTTTAGGGTCTGTCGGCCAGTATAACAAGGGTATGTCGGCCCAGTCTCCTGGGGGTGTGTGGCCCATTCTCTTGAGGCTGTGTAATCACAGTCTCTCGGGAGTGTGTCGGCCCGGTCTCTCGGGGGTGTGTGTGTGGCCCAATTTCTTGGGGCTACATTTGGCCCGGGCTCTCAGGGGTGTGTGTTCGCCCAGTCTCTCAAGGGTATGCAGCCTGGTGTCCCCAGAGTGTGTGGCCCTGGTCCCTTCGGGTTATGTATGCCCGGTCTGTCAGGGATATGTAGGCCCCGACTCTCGGAGGTATGTAGGCCCGGTTTCACAAGGGTATGTTGGCCTGGTCTCTCAGAGGGATGTAGGCCCATTATCTCGAAGATTTGTCGGCCGGGTCTCTTGGGACATGTCGGACTGGTCTCGCACGGGTGTGTGGTCACAGTCTCTCAGGGGTGTGTCAGCTCTGTTTTGCAGGGGTGTGTCGGCCGGGTCTCTCGGATGTGTGTCAGCCCAGTCTCTCAAGGGTAAGTCGGCCCAGTCTCTCCGGGGTGTGTCGGCCCAGTCTCTTGAGGGTGTGTCGGCCCAGTCTCGCAGGGGTGTGTCAGCCTGGTTTCTTGAGAATGTGTCGGCCCGGTCTCTCGGGTTTTTCTCGGCCCAATCATTGGAGGGTAAGACGGCCCGGTCCCTCAGGGGTGTGTCGGCCCAGTCTCTCGAGGGTAAGTCGGCCCCATCTCTCAGGGTTGTGTCTGCCCAGTCTCTCAGGCGTGTGTCAGCCTGGTCTCTTGGGGGGGTGTCGGCCCAGTCTCTCAAGGATGTGTTGGCCCGGTCTCTCAGCGGTGTTTCGGCCTAGTCTCACGAAGATAAGTTAGCCCGGTCTCTCAAGGGCTCGAGGGTGTGTCGGCCCGGTCTCTCGGGTGTGTGTCAGCCCAGTCTCTTGAGGATGTGTAGGCCCGGTCTCTCAATGGTATCTGGCCCAGTCTCTCGAGGGTAATTCGGCCTGGTCTCTTGGGGGTGTGTCAGCCTGTCCTCCCGAGGATGTGTCGGTCCGGTCTCTCGGGGGTATGTTGGCCCGTTCTCTTGAGAGTGTGCCGGCCCAGTCTCTTAGGGGTGTGTCAGACCGATCTCTCGAGGGTGTGCCAGCCCAGTCTCTCGAGGGTAATTCGGCCTGGTCTCTTGGGGATGTGTCAGCCTGGCCTCTTGAGAACGTGTCAGCCCCATCTCTCAGGGGTGTGTCACCCAGTCTCTCAGGGTGTTTCAGCCCCATCTCTCAGGGATATATCGGCCCGGTCTCTTGGGAGTGTGTCGGCCCGCTCTCTCGAGAGTAAGTCAGCCCGGTCTCTCGGGGGTTGTCAGTCCAGTCTTTCAAGGGTGTGTCGGCCTGGTCTCCCAGGGGTGTGTCGGCCCGGTTTCTCAGAGATGTGTCGGCCCGGTCTCTCAAGGGTGTATCAGACTGGTCTCTCGAGGATGTGTTGGTCCGGTCTCTCGAGAGTGTGTCGGCCCAGTCTCTCGAGGGTTTGTCGGCCCGGTCTCTCAGGGGTGTGTCAGCCCGGAATCTCAAGGGTGTGTCGGCCCGGTCTCGAGGGTGTGTCGGCCCAGTTTCTCGAGGGTGTGTCGGCCCGGTCTCTCAGGGGTGTGTCGGCCCGATCTCTCGAGGGTAAGTTGGCCCAGTCTCTCAGGGGTGTGTCGGCCCGGTCTCTCGAGGGTGTGTCGGCCTGGTCTCTCAGGGGTGTGTCGGCCCGGTCTCTCAGGGGTGTGTCGGTCTGGTCTCTCAAGGGTGTGTCAGCTCGGTCTCTCGAGGGTGTGCCGGCCCGCTATCTCGAGAGTGTGTCGGCCCGGTCTCTCGAGGGTTTGTCGGCCTGGTCTCTCAGGGGTGTTTCGGCCCACTCTCTCGAGGGTAAGTCAGCCCTGTCTCTCGAGGGTAAGTCGGCCCTGTCTCTCGAGGGTGTGTCGGCCCGGTCTCTCAAGGGTGTGTCAGCCCGCTCTTTCGAGGGTGTGTCGGTCCAGTCTCTCGAGGGTGTGTCGGCCCGATCTCTCAAGGGTGTGTCAGCCCGCTCTTTCGAGGGTGTGTCGGTCCTGTCTCTCGAGGGTAAGTCGGCCCTGTCTCTCGAGGGTGTGTCAGCCCGGTCTCTCAAGGGTGTGTCAGCCCGCTCTTTCGAGGGTGTGTCGGCCTGGTCTCTCAGGGCTGTGTCAGCCCACACTCTCAAGGGTAAGTCGGCCCGGTCTCTCAAGGGTGTGTCGGCCTGGTCTCTCGGGAGTGTGTCGGCCCACTCTCTCGAGGGTAAGTCAGCCCTGTCTCTCGGGGGCGTGTCGGCCCGGTCTCTCGAGGGCGTGTCGGCCCGGTCTCTCGAGGGCGTGTCGGCCCGATCTCGAGGGCGTGTCGGCCCGGTCTCTCGAGGGTGTGTCAGCCCGGTCTCTCGAGGGTGTGTCAGCCTGGTCTCTCAAGGGTGTGTCGGCCCACTCTCTCGAGGGTAAGTTGGCCCAGTCTCTCGAGGGTAAGTTGGCCCAGTCTCTCAAGGGTGTGTCGGCCTGGTCTCTCTGGGGGGTGTCAGCCCCATCTGTCAGGGGTGTGTCAACTCATGGCGGTGTCACCACTTGGCACGTGAGTGGGTCCTGCCCAGGCAAGTTCCCGAGCCACGGTGGGAGATCAGAGAAGTGACAGTTTCAGCAGCAGTAGCGGTAACAGAAGCAGACAGCTGAGCTTTCCTGGAGAGCGAGATAAGCGGAATACTCAGCAAAGACTTTTAACTTTTAATTTATTCCTTTACTTTCTTAGTTTAAACTATGAAAGACGTTAACGTAAATTACTACCTATTCCTTTATTTTTCTACTATTCTTTGATTTAATGCTAACTTTCTAACTCTCATTTCTCTTACTACTTTGGATGTAAGCTTTTTTGGACTGTGGTACCTTGATACCCCAAGATGGCGCCATGTTCGGTGACATTATATACTTTTTGCTGAACTCCTGCATTTCTGTACTTGAGTGCATGTGAGAATAAAATCTAAAATCGAAATGTAAAATCATCTGATTAGTAACATCAGCTGGCATCATACCCCACAACAATACATGTGGTGGATGTGGTGCTCTGTGCAAACTGAAGAAATGTCAAACTTTCAATCAAGTTTGAAAGCATCAGGCAGGAAAAGCCTTTGGCAGAGCAGTCAACTAGAGAAAGGCTAATGCAACTAATAAGACCTGTGCAGAGATCTAAACAAACTGCGCACAAGGAACATTTTCAAGTTACAGTAAAGACAATCCAATATCTGCCTGGGCTGTGTACATGATCATCAACAATCTATTGATATACACAATGAGACAAAGTAGGGTCAACAGATGTTGTACTCTGTCAACCTTATGGAAAATGTCAGTGTCTTTTCACCATCCCAAGTATTGCAAAACTTCAAGTTGTCTCAGAAGTATTCAGAAACATGATGACTTTATTTTTGGCTAAGATTGTAATGGAGGAAATTGCCAGTATAAAACTTTCTGCTTCCAGTGGGTCACTGATTTCATGCCCCTGATCAATAACGTTGGAGAGCGTGTGTGATCAATTTGCCCAGATGTCACAGGTGTCCGATGTTGGGTACACTGTTGGACTAACAATTGCGAATATCCCAAAATCCCATGACCTCAGACTTGTCACAATCCATGGAATCAATTCAGCGAAACAACAGACGCTGCAGGGCTCAAAACTTACTGACCTCAGGGTTCAGGTACATCATTCTTTGAAGTTATCACATATTGATAGAGCGATTAAGAAGGCGTTTAGAATGCTCATTTTCATTGCTCTGACAGATGGGACATTAGGTTGCGGTTGTACAGAATGTTAGTGAGGCCTCTTCTGAAGGGCTGTGTCCATTTCTGTTGTAGGAAGGGTAGTATTAAGCTGGAGAGGGTTCAGAAGAGATTTACCAGGTCGTTGCTGGGAATGGAGGTTTGAGTTATAAGGAGAGGCTGAATGGGGTAGGTCTTATTTCACTGGATGTAGAAGGTTGAGGGGTGACCTAGTACAGGTTTATAAAATCATGAGGGGTATAGGTAAGGTGAATGGCAGGTGTCTTTTCCCTAGGATGAAGAATTTCAAGACAAGAGGGCACATTTTTAAGGTCATAGGAGAAAGATTTTAAAAAGACACCAGGGGGAATTTTTTTACACGGAGAGAGGTTTGTGTGTGGAATGAACTTCCAGAGGAAGTGATGGATGCTGACACAGTTACATCATTTAAAAGCCATTTAGATAATTAAGTGAATAAGAAATATTTGGCAGTATAATTGTCAAGTGCGAGCAGGTGGGTCTAGTTTAGTTCGGGAACATGTTCGGCGTAGGCTGATTGGACGGAAGGGTCTGTTTCCTTTTGCATGACTCTATGACTAAATATGAAAGATAAATGGAACACATCAACTTCTTATGAAATATTGCTGTTGACATTGCAGCCCTCTGGTGTGGAGACAAAAATGAAAGTTGAGAAGGTAAAAGGTGAAATGCTAGCACAGAATCGATCCAACCTTTGAATGTACAATCTCTGAGACTATGAAGTCTTTAGGGGATCGCACTGCTTACCTCACAAAGATTAATGAACCATGCAAGTGTTAAAGTGCAAAAGGAAGTCATTCAGGCCATTGTGGCTGCACTTGCTCTCTCAGCATTTTAAATTATAGCCAATTTCCTGCCCTGTCCCTGTCGCCTTGCATATTGTCTCTACCATATAATCAGCTAATAACCTCTTAAATGACTTGATTGAACATAAAGAGCTGGAAGTGAAAGAAAGGATGCAGGGACAATGCCAAGGCATTCAATGCTATGAGCCAAGTGCTAGAAGATGCAAATAGATCAGTTAGATGGATGTTTTTCACTGGCATGCATGTGATGGGCCCAATGGCCTTTTTCTGTGCTGTAGATCTCTCTGACTCGAGGAGGAACTACAAGCTTTGTGCCATCAAACCAGTTAAAAGATGGTACGTTCACAGGAAGATCTGAAGCAACTGACACATAAAACACATCAGCCTCAGAAATACTGGCTTAATTTCAATGTATTGCTGGTAAATCATGCAAATCCAGGTGTCATTGGACACTGCACACAACACGAAACAGCAAATCACATTTGAGACAGCTCTTACAGAAATAAACACGAGCAATGATAAAATGCAAGAGCAAGAAGGTGATGTTGAACTTGATTTGCTTTTGATTTGATTTGTTGTAGTCACGTGTACCTAAGTACAGTGAAAAGCTTTGTTAGTGAGCCAGCTCATATTAAACAAAGGCATACAGAACATATGCTGCTTAGATAGAGTGAGGCACATAGGTTACACTGCACAGGAGGTGCACAAAACAAGATGAACATTAACAAAGCCAGCATTATTTGAAGTTAGCGAATCCATTCATCAGTTTAATAATGGCAATGAAGAAGTTGTTTCTGAATGCGTTCATGCGTGCATTGCATAAGACAATTTTAAAACATTAATTGGAATATTTTGACCAGTTCTGGGCACCACATTATAGGAAGAATGTGAACATATTGGACAGAATGGAGAATCATAGACTCTTAGAAGAGGCAGTTCATCCTATCGACCCTATACTAACCCTCCAAAGATCATTCCATCCAGGCCTAATCCCCAATCCTATCTCCACAACCCCCGTTTTCCATGGCTAACGTTCGAATCTGCGCATCCCTGGACACTACACTTTAGCATGGCCAATCCACCTAACGTGCATAACTTTGGACTGTGGGAGGAAACCGGAGCACCCGGAGGAAACCCACGCAGACACAGGGAGAATGTGCAAACTCCACACAGATATTCCCCCGAGGGTGGTATTGAACCTGGTCCCTGACACAGCAAGGCAATATTAGAATGGTTCCGGAGATGGGGACCTTCCATCATAAGGATAGATTGAAGAAGTCGGGACTGTTTTCCTTCGAGAGAAGGAGGCTAAGAAGTGATCTGAGAGCGGGATTGCATGGGCTGGGTGGTGTAAAATAGGGAAATACAATTGCCCCTCATAAAATGAAGAAGAACGAGAGAACATAGATTTTAAAATGATTTGCAAAAGAAGCAAGAGTGAAGTGTGGAAAGATATTTTCACCCAGTGAGTAGTTAGAGTATGGAATGTGCTGCCTGAAAATGTGATGGATGTAGATTCAACTGAGATATTCAAGCAGACATCGGATGATTATTTGTATAACAATACCTTGGAAGAGTAGCGGGAAAAAGTCAGAGACTGGCACAAGGCAGTGATACTCATTTAGTGAGTTGGTGCAGGCACAGTGGGGCAATTGGGTTCCTTCTGCACTGTAGCACTTTTGTCATCATATGTTTATGTTATTCTGAAAGCATTGATATAGAAAGGGTTCTTACTATCAATTGCTCACAGTGTTCTGTCAGCAGGGGAGAGGTACAGTAAATGGCAGTTCTACTGTGTAAGGTATGAATACAGAAGGGTTAGTCACTTCATAAATGCACCAAACAAAATCGCCAAAATCTATTCAGAAATATAATTTTCATAAATTCTATGAAGATAGCTGATGGAGTCTGTAAATCCCACACCACATTGTCTGTAGAGAATAACTACACATTTTATGGGGACTAATGGGGTGCAAGTGAAATACTTATCTTTCAGAAATGAGGTGTCATTGTTGGACCATAGAACCATGTCATCTTTTATCCATCAAACTGACAGTACTTAGTCAGTCTAGATTAGAGTGGTGCTGGAAAAGCACAGCAGCTCATGCAGCATCCGAGGAGCAGGAAAATTGATCTTTCAGGCAAAAGCCCTTCATCAGGAATGCTTGATGGCGGTCTTTTGCCCAAAACGTTTATTTTCCTGCTCCTCGGAAGCTGCCTGAGCTGCTGTGCTTTTCCAGCACCACTCTAATCTAGACTCTAATGTCCAGCATCTTCAGTCCTCACTTTCGCCTAATTATTAGTCAGTCGCTGCTCCCGAATAGTACAGATTTTTACTAAAAATAGTAAATGTTGGAGATGAAGAGTCATCTGGACTCAAAACGTTAGCTTGCTGTCTCTCCATGGATGATGTCTGACCGACCTGCTGTGATCTCCAGCATTTATTGTTTTCAGTACAGATTCCAGCATCTGCAGTAATTTGCTCTAAGTAGAAATTTTTATTTGGGAAAAGAAACAGATGGCAAACTAGGCAGTATTCCAGTGCAGCAGAACTGCTGCCCACTTTCAGCAAAAGCTGTTCAATTCACAGTACTACAATGGGCAGTCAGGCGAGAGAAATTCACACTCAATTCACACATTCATGAACGTTTGGGTGTTGGGTTAGATGAAATTAAAGGGTGTATAGTGCAGTGTCAAGGGACCAGTGATTGGGATGAATGAACGAATATGGCAACTATCCTTCCAAACTACTCTTTTCAAATCCGTGTGGAAAATTTTGCAACTTAAGTGTGACCTCTCTTAACAGAGGAAATCTTCAATAGACTGTTAAAGTAGTTTATCATGTGCATTCTTCCTTATATGCCTACTTACTGAACATGTTTAAATCAGTGAAATTAAGCATTTTATCATCACACAGGCTGTAATTTACATGGTTAAGAGCTTTTTCTCTCTTGCTTAAGATTCAGTGTATATGCTTAAATCTCCCAAAAGAATGGAGCTAATTAGTCTTTGAGAATTTAACAAAATTCACTGAGAAACCTTTCACTGGGTCTTTCTCTGCCTTTACAACAATGGAAGTAATCCAATCCCATTGACGATAAAAGATTATTTAAACCTTCAGTCCATTCAGTTGTTAATCTTGTTAAAATTAAGTTAACTAGGAGACTTTTTTTTGCCTTCTGATGATAATTGACATTCACTTTAATAAGACAGCAGTTAAGAAGGCCAGCATTAATCACATATTTTAAGGTAATTAATTTTGTACAATGCAGTCCTATTTTTATGATGATTCCCTAGTAGACAGAATGTTGAAATGTAAATTGTTGGTTTATTATTGAAGAATAGCCCATTGCCAGGCAGCTGTTATTTTTGGATCACTTCCCATCTCTGGACAGGATGACATGGTGGGGTAAAACATTCTCTGCTGATAATTGGTGTGTTTCAGTCACAATCAGGATTTTACCAGTAATATAAACATGTCACTTGCGCATGCTCACTTTCCATAGTGCCGAATATAAATGAATACAACGATACAATTGTTCTCCAATCATTGCCATTGCAATGAAGGTACAGTAGAATAAAAGTACAGTAACTGATTCCTAAATTAGGTTAGAAATTAATGTTGACAAAGTTAGAGTCTAAACATTTCAAATTAATCTTCCCACTATTTTAGTACAGCGCTAAGCCATCAAAAACAAACATACTATTTCCTCTGTTAATTTACACATTGAGTTGCCATATTAATCGCACAGTTCATGGTAACAGTAACAGTCTTATTTCTGCAACATTATAAGCTAATTGTCAGAGAGTTGAGGTCAATCAGGAGACATGTAAAAGTGGCCGTGCTTCATTATCATCCACTTCATAGCGTCATACTGTCAAACTTACTTCAATGTTATCCCAGTCAAATTACCATGAGGTCGACAAATGCTCAGTTATAGTCAATACAAAAATAAATTTTGTTTGATTGACTCTGCTGCCCATCTGTCACATGTGCAGAGAATGCCTTGAAAGCCTACCTTCAGTATACATTTAACAGTAATGGGGCTAACTGTTGCAATTAATTTCAATATGATCACTACAGCAGAAAGAATATTGCAGTTTATGACAACTTCAAAGTCTCCTTAATAAGGCCCATATTCAAGGAGTTTAATACAACCAATATGTCATTGGACAAAATGCCTTCAAATGTCTCGTTCCGTGCAACCATAGTGAAGCCAACAGTTAATAAGTGTGTCTTTAAATAGACTTGGTAAAATACATTCAGATGTGAGAATGTCATTGGAGCCATGCAAGACAGTGCAGATAAGTTCAATTCACAAAAACATGTCTGGGTGCTGAAAGTGAGATACCAAACAAAAAGCTCCTGTTGCATTCTGCAGAATTTTCTCAACCGGGCAGTCATCGAGCTAATGGACACCAGGGTAGATGACAGACAGTAACCTCCTATGCAGGTTGTGGTAAATCTTAGTGAAGCCACTGCTCATTGCTAAATATACTATCGTTCCAAGTTCAGCAAATTTAAAATGAACTGCAGATTGTGTTTCTGTACTTGGACTGTAAATTTAATAGTGAAAGATGGGTTGTACACCAATCCACAGCCCTTTATGAAAACCTAATTGCTCAATTAATTAGGAATTCAGTCAACAGCCTTGAAGGAAATTGGCTGACTCCAAAAACAAGTAAGGGATTTGGGGTATACAATTAACTCATGGCTGATTGTCATGTCTGAAACAGTGTGGTAAATTGGTGCTGCCTTGTGTTTTACATCATTTCTACTTAAGGTGCACTCACTACTCAGAGGCAGTCTGCTCCTCCTAGTGGGAGGTACGTTGTGGGAAGTGATAACAGTCATTCAGCAGCTGAAGCTGTTCTCTAATCCATGGAGCGATGGCAAAACAGATGCATGAAACATTTCCTCATCACTGCATTGGACGCCTTGGTGGAATAGGAGGAACAGTAGGGAGAGAATAGCAGAGGCCCACCTATCAGTGGCATGAAGTAACAGCATATGTCAAAGTCATGCATCCTGATCTGAAAGCATACCTACAGTACAGGCAAAGGTTAACAATCTCATATAAGTTGCCAAAGTGAGTGCATCCGTTTTCAAACAATATATTGGCAGCTTCACCATTGCCTTCATCTACTGCTCAATCCACAATCTCGCCAATACCCATTATACAGTCTACCCACCCAGCCAGCTCTTAGAGTCATAGAGATCTACAGCACAGAAACAGACCTTTCGGTCCAACTTGTCTATGCTGACCAGATATCCCAACCCAATCTAGCCCCACCTGCCAGCACCTGGCCCATATCCCACCAAACCCTTCCTATTCATATACCCATCCAGGTGTCTCTTAAATGTTGCAATTGTACCAGCCTCCACCACTTCCTCTGGCAGCTCGTTCCATACACGTATCACCATCTGCATGACCCCTTAAGTTATTTTATAACTTTCCCCTCTCACCCCAAAACTATACCTTGTAGTTCTGGACTCCTTTTCCCCCAGGGAAAAGACTTTGTCTATTTATCCTATCCATGCCCCTCATGATTGTATACACCTCTATAAGGTCATCCCTCAGCCTCCGATGCTCCAGGGAAAACAGCCCCAGCCTGTTCAGCCTCTCCCTATAGCCCAGATCCTCCAACCCTGGCAGCATCCTTGTAAATCTTTTCTGAACCCTTTCAGGTTTCACAACATCCTTCTGATAGGAAGGAGACTAGAATTGCATGCAATATTCCAACAGTGGTCTAACCAATGTCCTGTACAGTCACAATATGACCTCCCAACTCCTGTACTCAATACTCTGATCAATAAAAGAAAGCATACCAAAAACCTTCTTCACTATCCTATCTACCTGCAACTCTACTTTCAAGGAGCTATGAACCTGCACTCCAAGGTCTCTTTGTTCAGAAACACGCCCTAGCACTTTACTATTAAGTATATAAGTCCTGCTAAGATTTGCTTTCCCAAAATGCTGCACCTTGCATTTATCTAAATTAAACTCCATCTGCCATTCCTCAGCCCATTGGCTCATCTGATCAAGATCCTGTTTTAATCCGAGGTAACCTTCTTCACTGTCCACTACACCTCCAATTTTGGTGTCTTCTGCAAACTTACTAACTGTACCTCTTATGCTCACATCCAAATCATTTCTCTAAATGATGAGAAATAGTGGACCCAGCACCGATCATTGTGGCACTCCACTGGTCACAGGCCTCCAGTCTGAAAAACAACCCTCCACCATCAACCTCTGTCTTCTACCTTTGAGTTAGTTCTGTAACCAAATGGCTAGTTCTTCCTGTATTCCATGAGATCTAACCTTGCTAACCAGTCTCCCATGGGAACCTTGTTGAATACCTTACTGAAGTCCATATAGATCATATTTACTGATCTGTCCTCATCAATCCTCTTTGTTACTTCTTCAAAAAACTTAATCGCGTTTGTGAGACATGATTTCCCATGCACAAAGCCATGTTGACTATCCCGAATCAGTCCATGCCTTTCCAAATACATGTACATCCTGTCCTTCAGGATTCCCTCCAACAACTCTCTGCGAATGTAATGTATCAGAGACCTCCCTTACAATGCAGTATTTGACAGAGTTCTGGATTTTGCTCATATCTTTAGCAAGCAATTTAGAAAGAGCATGAAAGGTAAGAACCACAGTGACCTTGAGAGTTATGGCCAATATGCTCATTGTCCAGCAGTAAGTTGGCATGCTTTAGTCATAGCTTTTCTAGGTAACACAATGTCATCATAAACACAAAATTTGAGGTAAGCAAATTGATTCAGCTCAGATAGGAGTGCCCTGCAGAGAACTAAGGGTGGCACCATGGCTCAGTGGTTAGCACTGCTACTTCACAGTGCCAAGGATCCAGGTTCAATTCCCGTCCCGGGCAACTATTTGTGTGGAGTTTGCACATTCTCCCCATATCTGTATGGGTTTTTTCCAGGTTCTCTGGTTTCCTCCCACATGCGGGTCAGGTGAGTTGGCCATGCTAAATTACCCGTAGTGTTAGGTGCATTAGTCAGGGGTAAAAATAGGGTAAGGGAATGGGTCTGGATGGGTTAGTCTTCGGAGAGTTTGTGTGGACTTGTTGGGCTGAAGGACCTGTGTCCATACTGTAGGGAATCGAAACTGATGTCCTTCCTCCTCCCTCTTCTAGCAGCTAACACTGCTCTGTGTGACCTTTTTTCATTTTCCCAATCACATTCAATTCCAAAAGATAGCCCTACCGGACCATTTCTTTATGGAAATCATTTGTTCCAGCAAAATACGTAAATGAACAGACAGTACATCAGCACCTGTCAGACATTTGCTGACTAACAAAATATTAACCGAGTAGAGAAAAACTCTAAGCAGGTTTGTAATTGTGACAGAAGACAATAAACCTGAAACTAATCTGTACGTAGCTCATAATTCAGTTAATTAGCATTGGTGCGGAATGCTTCATGTTTTTGTACATTGTGTTCAACTATATGAGGTTAAGACTGGAGATACAGCATGGCATTTGAAAATGGCAGGGCCAACATCATTTCAGTATCTCACAATGATTGGCATCACATACTGCCTACTTTACATACTGCTGGAGGTTGGTAAATGCATGCACAACCCCCTTTTAATAAGGTGCATTTCGATGCACCGACTACCAAATATTACAGAGTAAAAATTCCATGAAACTCATATTTCGGAGAAAGTGAGGACTGCAGATGTTGGAGATCAGAATCCAGAGTGTGGTGCTGGAAAAGCACAGCAGGTCAGGCAGCATCCGAGGAGCAGGAGAATGGACATTTCAGGCATAAGCCCTTCATCAGGAATGAGGCTTGTGGACCAGGGGAGGCTAAGAGATAAATGGGAGGGGGCTGGGGCTGGGGGGAAGACAGCTGGGAATGCGATAGGTAAGTGAAGGTGACGGAGAAGGTGATAGGTCAGAGGATGATGGGATGGATAGGTGGGAAAGATCTTGGACAGGTCAAGAGGGCGGTGCCAAATTGGAGGCTTGGGACTGGGAAAAGGTGGGGGGATAACAAATGAGGAAACTGGTGAAATCCACATTAATCCGGTGTGGTTGCAGGGTCCCAAGCCGGAAGGTAAAGATTATGCTTCCAGGCGTCGGGTGGTTAGGGTTTGGCAAAGGAGGAGGCTCAGGACCTGCATGTCCTTGGAGGAGTGTGACAGGGATTTGAAGTGTTCAGCCTCGGAGGGGTAGGGTTGGTTAGTGCGGGTGTCCTAGAGATGTTCTCTGAAACGATCCGCAAGTTGGAGTCCTGTCTCCCTGATGTAGAGGAGACCACATCGGGTGCAACAGGTACAGTAGATGACTTTAGTGGAGGTACAGGTAAATTTCTGTTGGATGTGGAAGGATTCTTTGGGAGCTTGGACGGAGGTGAGGTGGGAGTTGGGGGCACAGGTTATATACTTCTTTCAGTGGCAGGTGAAGGTGCTGGGAGGTGAGGGTGGGTTGGTGGGGGACGTAGATCTGACAAGGGCATCGTGGAGTGAATGGTCTCTCTGAAACGCTGATGGGGGGGGAATATATCCCTAATGGTGGTGTCTTTTTGTAGGTGGCGGAAGTGGTGGAGGATGAAGCAATGTATATGGCAGTTGATGGGGTGAAAGGTGAGGACCGGGGTTTTCTATCCTTGTTGCAGTTGGAGAGGTGGGGTTCAAGGGTGAAGGTACAGGAAGTGGAGGTGATGTTCTGGAAGGCATTGTCAACCACACGGGAGGGAAAATTGCAGTCTTTGTAGAAGGAGGCCATCTGGACTGTTCTACGGAGGAATTGGTCATCCTGGGAGCAGAGGTGGCAAAGGTAGAGGAATTGGGAATAAGGAGTGACGTTTTTCCAGGAGGTAGGATGAGAGGAGGTGTAGTTCAGGGAGCTGTGATCTGTTACCTGCCCTTGACCTCTTCATTTTAACTGCTGTTGTGACAGACCACCTCAACTTGTCCACCTCCCTCACCGACTCCAACCTCCCAACCTCCTATCCTTGCACCGCATAGCCCTCCACTCCAACCCCAAAATCACCATCAAAGAGCAGACAAGGGGGAACACTGAGGTAATTGGTGCTCTGACCTCTACACCGCTGAAGCCAGGCACCAAATCACAGACACAGCCTCCTACTGCCCTCTTGACCATGAACTCACCTCCCATTACCAAACCTTCATCTCCCAGACCATCCACAAGCTCATCACTTCAGGGGATCTCCCACCCTACAGCCTTCAACCACATAGTCCAAGAACCCACACCACCCAATTCTACCTCCTACCCAAGACTCACAAACCTGACTGCCCCAGCTGACCCATTGTCTCAGCCTGCTTCTGCCCCGCCAAACTCATCTCCACATTCCTTAACACTGTCCTGTCCTCTTTCGTCCAGGAACTCTTCACTTACGTTTGGGACACCACCCATGCCCTTCACTTCCTCCAAATTTTCGTTTCCCTGGCCCCCTATGCCTCATCTTCACCATGGACATCCAGTCCCTGTACACAGTAATCCACTACAATGAAGGTCTCCAAGCCCTACATTTTATCCTCGCATGTTGACCCAACAAATACCCTTCTACTGACACCCTCATCCTCCTGGCTGAACTGGTCCTCACCCTTAACAACTTCTCCTTCCAACCCTCCCACTTCCTCCAAATCAAAGGTGTATCCATGGGCACCCTGATGGGCCCCAGCTACGCCTGCCTCGTTGACGGATGGTTGGAACACTCCATAAATCCGCAGCTACACCGGTACCATCTCTCACCTTTTCCTCTGCTTCACCTAACACCTTTCCCCCTGACATCAAATTCACCTGTACCATCTCAAACACCTCCCTCCCCTTCCTGGACCTCTCCATCTTCATTTCCAGAGACTGACTCAACACGGACATCAATTACAAACCCATTGACTCCCACAGCTACCTGAATTACAACTCCTCCCACTCTTCCTCCTGTAAAAATGTCATCCCTTATTCCCAATTCTTCCATCTCTGCCGCATCTGCTCCTAGGATGAACCATTCCACTAAGAATATCCCAGATGGCCTCCTTCTTCAAAGACTGCAATTTCCCCTCCCACGTCGTCAATGATGCCCTCCAGCACATCTCCTCCATTTCCCACATCTCCACCCTCAAACCCACCTGTCCCTATTCAAGGACAGAACCACACTGCCCCCACGCTCCCCCCCCCCAAACCCCAGTCCTCACCTTCCACCCCACCAACTTCTGTATACATTGCATCAACCTCTGCCGCATCTGGCACCTACAAACAGAAACCATCACTAGGGATATAATTCCCTCCCCACCCCTATCAGCATTTCAGAGAGACCATTCCCTCTGTAACTCCCTTGTCAGATCCACGGCCTCCACCAATCCACACCCTACTCCTGGCACCATCCCCTGCCAACACAAGAAGTGCAAAAACCTGTGCCCACACCTCCCCCCTCATCTCCATCCAAGCTCCCAAAGAATCTTTTCACATCGGACAGAACTTTACCTGTCCTTCCACAAATGTCATCTACTGTATCCGTTGCACACCATGTGGTCTCCTCTACATTAGGGTGACACCCAACTTGCAGATCGTTTCAGAGAACATCTCTGGGACACCTGCACCAACCAACCCCGCTATCCTGTGACTGAACACTTTAAATCCCCCTCCCTGTCTACCAAGGACGTGCAGGACCTGGGCCTCCTCCATCGCCAAACCCTAACTACCCAACCCCTTAAAACCCTGGAACCACACAGGATTAATGTGGATTTCACCAGTTTTCTCATTTCCCCACCCCCACCTTTTCCCAGTCCCAAGCCTCCAACTCAGCACCACCCTCTTGACATGTCCATCATCACCTTTCCCATCTATCCATCCCACCCTCCTCTCTGACCTATCACCTTCACCTTCGACTTCATCTACGTATTGCATTTTTAGTTACCTTCCCCCCAGTCCCATCCCCTCCCATTTATCTCTCAAAACCCCCGGCCCACAAACCTCATTCCTGATGAAGGCTGAAACATCGATTGTCCTGCTCCTTGGAAGCTGCCTGACCTACTGTGCTTTTCCAGTGCCACACTCAGTACCCTTGTGGACCCATATCTGCTTCACCATTCTGTTCACCAAATCAGAGAACTGTTAAATTGATTCAATGATATCCTTATCCTGTGGGCAGAGACGGTTGAAAGTAAGAATCTAGAAACAGCACAAATCTACGTCTCACCTTTTTTCCAAGTATTTTCAGTTTTCTTCACATCCCCTGATAAATATTCATTTGTGCTGACAATGCTGCAGTTCTCTCTGATGGTAATATTTGTTCTGGTCTTTAGATCTCCGTAAAGGTGAAGCATCAGCTTGGCTCGTTTTGAAATATAAGAGGCAGTAAACCATTTAATTTTGGCTCATGGTGATCTGTGATCTAAATCCAGAAACCTGTCTTTGTTTCATATTCCTTAATAACTCTAAACCTCACAACAAAAACCTAACAACTTCATTGTAAAATTCGGAACTAATCGTGCAATGGTTGCTGTTCATGGAAGGGTGTTACGAAACTTGACGACACTTTGCATTAACAAGTGTTTCTTGACCCAATCCTGAAAGGCTTGGCTCTCATTTGTAGAATATAAGCACAATCTTATGCTGTTCCCAAGAGGGCCAAAAGTCCGAACATTGGAATGAAAGTTGAAAAGAACCAGATGGACTGCACGCCAGAGCTCTAAAGGAGTTAGCTCAGGAGATTGGAGAGGCATTGGTGATGATCTTTCAGGAATCACTGGAGTCAATGAGGGCCCCAAAGAACTGAAAAATGGTTAATGTAAAAGCCCTGCTTAAGAAGGGAGGGAGGCAGAAGACAGGAAACTCTAAGCCAGTTTGCCTGGCCTTGGTCATTGATAGGTTTTAGAGTCCATTATTAAGAATGAGATGGTGGAGCACTTGGAAGTGCTTGGTAAAATAGGGCTGAGGCAGCACAGCTTCGTCAAGGTGAGATCATGCCTGACAACTCTGTGAGAATTGTTTGAGGAGGTAATGAGCAAGATGGACAAAGGAGAACCAGTGGATGTGATCTATTTGGATTTCCAGAAGGTCCCGCAAAGGACGCTGCTAAATAAGACAAGAGCCCATGATGTGAGGGGTATGGTATTGACATGAATAGAGGATGTGATGACTGGCAGAAGGCTGAGAATGGAGACAAAAGGGTTTTTTTTCAGGATGGCAAACCTGGGCACAGCTGTCTGAGTTGGGACCACAGCTATTCATGTTATACATTAACAATGTGGATGTTACAACAGAGGTCATTGTAGCTAAGTTTGTCACTGACACAAAGGTAGGTGGAAGGCCAGGTGAGAGAAAGCAGGGAGGCTGCAAAAGGACTTGGACAGGCTAAGGGAGCGGGCAAGGATGTGACAAATGGAACACAATGTGGCAAAGCATTAAGTTATGCATTTTGGTAGGAAGGATAGAGGTGTGGACTATTTTCAAAATGGGAAAAGGCTTTGGAGATCTGAAATACAATGGGACTTTGGAGTCCTAGTTCAGGATTCTCTTAGGGTTAGCATGCAGGTTCAGATGGCAGTTAGGAAGGCAAATATCATGTTAGCATTCATTTCAAGAGGACCATGATACAAGAACAGGAATGTCCTGCTGAGGTTGTATAAGGCTCCAATCAGACTGGACTGTTCTCGAATAAAAACTGAAAGAATTGTGGACATTGTATATCAGAAACAAAAACAGAAATTGGAAAAGCTCATCAGGTCTGGCAACATCTATGGAGAAAAATCAGAGTTAACATTTTGGGATGAGTGATCCTTCCTCAGAACTGATTTTCTTTTGATTTATTATTTATTGTCATGTGTATCTTGTTACAAATTTTAATGAAAAGTGTTATATAGTGTTATATGCTCTCTGGCATCATCTTAAAACATAGAAAAATAAATGAAAACATAGAATATAACAACAGAAAAATGAGGAAATAAAGGAAGCGTCGAACTTTACAGTCCTTCTTGTTAAGTGCTCTGTATTGGGCCATGGGCCTGGTGGGCAGGCTTGAATCCCCTTGACCGCAAGTCACCACTCTTCAGTGCCATCTAGCCTCCAACAATATGACCTGCATCATCTTGGTTACATTCGATTCCCTACAGTGTGTGGAAACTAGCTCTTCGGCCTAACAAACCCACACTGACCCTCCAAAGAGTAACCCATCCAGACCCATTTCCCTCTGATTAATGCACCTAACACTATGAGCAATTTAGAATGGCCAAGTCACCTGACCCGCACATCTTTGGACTGTGGGAGGAAACCTGAGGACCCGGAGGAAACTCACGCAGACATGGGGAGGATGTGCAAACTCCACACAGTCAGTCGCCCGAGGCTGGAATCGAACCTGGGATCCTGGCGCTGTGAGGCAGTAGTGCTAACCCCTGAGCCACCGTGCCACCCTGCATACCTGATTGCAAAACCAGAATAAAAATCAACAAGAGTAAAGGAAACAAAAAGAATGAGAAATATCCAGATATTAAAGTCTTATTCCACTCTTATTTCCATGCAGGCAGCCAGGCCAAACCACAGCCTGGAGTCTTGGAAGGAGCTGAGTGCTTGCTGCCACTGAGTCTACCCCCTTTGGTCTTCTCCTGCTGCCTCCTTCACTTCTGATTCTATAACTACCAGAGCTGCAACAGAGCCCCGGATTGTGCTGGAATAGGAATATGTTGAGCAGTTCTGGGCCCCGTATCTGGGCTGGCCCTGGAGGGAGTCCAGAGGAGGTTCACAAGAATGACCCCATGAAGGGCTTGTCATACGAAGAGCATAGAGATGTACAGCACAGAAATGGACTCTTCCATCCAACTCGTCCATGCTGACCAGAAATCCTAAACTAATCTATTCCCATTTGCCAGCACTTGGCCAATATCCCTCAAAACCATGTGTATTCATATACTCATCCAAATACTGTAATTGTACCAGCCTTCACCATTTCCTCTGGTAACTCCTTCCATACATGCACCACACTCTCAGTGAAAAGGTTACCCTTTAGGTCCTTTTTAAATTTTTCCCCTCTCACCCTAAACCTGTGCCCTCTAGTTCTGCACTCCCTCACCCCAGAGAAAACACCTTGTCTATTTAGCCTACCTATGCCCCTCATGATTTTATAAACCTCTATAAAGGCACCTCTCATCCTCCAATGCTCCAGGGAAAACAGTCCTAGCTTATTCAGCCTCTCCCCATAGCTCAAACCCTCCAACTCTAGCAATATCTTTGGAAATCTTTTCTGAACCCTTTCAAGTTTCACAATATCCTTCCAATAGGAGGGAGACCAGATTTGCACAAAGTATTCTAAAAGTGGCCTAACCAATATCCTGCACGGCTGCAACATAACCTCTCAACTCCTATACATGATGTTCTGACCAATAAAAGAAAACATACCAACCACCTTCTTCACTATCCTATCTACCTGCAATTCCACTTCCAAAGAAAAATGAACTTGTACTCCAAGGTCTCTTTGTTCAGCAACACTCCCCAGATCTTTACCATTAAGTGTATAACTCCTGCTCTGATTTGCCTTTCCAAAATGCAGCACCTGACATATATCTACATTAAACTTCATCTACCACTCCTTGGCCCATTGGCCCATCAGATCAAGATCCCATTGTACTCTGAGGTAGCCTTCTTCACTGTCCACTACACCTCCAATTTTGGTGTTATCTGCAAACCTACTAATTCTACCTCCTACGTTCACATCCAAATCATTTGTGTAAATGACAAATAGCAGTGGATTTAGCACCAATCCTTTTGGCACACTGCTGGTACACAGGCCTCCAGTCTGAAAGGCAACACTCCATCATTACCCTCTATCTTCTATCTTCAAGCCAATTCTGTATCCAAATGGCTAGTTCTCCCTGTATTCCATGTGATCTAACCTTACTAATCAGTCTCTCATGGGGAACCATGTCGAACGCCTTACAGAAGTCCATATTGTCCACTGATCTGCCCTCATCAATCCTCTTTGTTACTCAATCAAGTTAGTAAGACACGATCTCTGCACAAAACCATGTTGATTCTCTCTAATCAGTCCCTGCCTTTTCAGAAATATGTAAATCCTGTCCCTCACATTTATTGCTCTGTCCTCATCAATCCTCTTTGTTACTTCTTCAAAAAACACAATCAAGTTCATGACAGATGACTTCCCATGCACAAAGCCATGTTGACTATCCCTAATCCGTCCCTGCCTTTCCAAATACACGTAAATCCTGTCCTTCAGGATTCCTTCCAACAACTTGTCCACCACCAATGTCAGGCTCACCAGTCTATAGTTCCCTGGCTTTTCCTTAACACCTTTCTTAAATTGTGGTACCACGTGGGCCAACCTCCAGCCTTCCAGCACCTTACCTGTGACTATTGATGACACAACTATCTCAGCAAGGGGACCAGCAATCACTTCCCTAGCTTCCTACAGAGTTCTAGGGTACACCTGATTAGGTCCTGGGATCAATCCACCTTCATGCATTTTAAGTCATCCAGCTCCTCCTCCTCTGTAATATGGACATTTTTCAAGATGTCACCATCTATTTCACCACATTCTATATCTTCCATGCCCTTCTCCACCGTTAAAACTGATGCAAGAAGTTGAAAACTCTGGGTCTGTACTCGATGGGGTTTAGAAGGTTGAAGTGGTGTCTTATTGAAACTTACAGAATTCTGAGAGGCCTGATGAGGGTGGATGTGGAAAAGATGCTTCCACACAAGTAGGAGAAATTAAGATCTGAAGGCACAGCCTCAGAGTGAAGGGATAACCCTTTAGAACTGAGATGAGGAGGAATTTCTTCAAGCAGAGGGTGGTGAATCTGGGCAACATATTGTCGCAGAGGGCTGTGGAGAGCAAGTCATTGAGTGTATGTAACACAGAGATAGATACGTTCTTGATTAGTTAGGGGATCAAGGACGATGGAGTGAAGGCAGGACATAGGGGGAACAGACTTGATGAGCCAAATGGACTAATTTTGCTCCTAAACCTTATGCTCATAAAGTTCTCTGAGCGTTAAAGACCTGTCAAGCTTCCTGACAGTGAATTTACATCTCATTCATGCTTACTAAAAGGAGAAAGTGAGGATTGCAGATGCTGGAGATCAGAGCTGAAAATGTGTTGCTGGGAAAGCGCAGCAGGTCAGGCAGCATCCAAAGAGCAGGAGAATCGACGTTTCGGGCATGAACCCTTCTTCAGGAATGAAGAAGGGCTCATGCCCGAAACGTCGATTCTCCTGCTGTTTGGATGCTGCCTGACCTGCTGCGCTTTTCCAGCAACACATTATCAGCTCATGCTTACTAAAAGGCCAGCTCACCAGACATGAGCTCTTTTTCCCAAATACAATGTCTGCGAGCAACAAACTGTTTCTTCAGCTTCTTCATTGTCCATAAGAGGCATGCAACAGGCAAGGAGCTGGACATGCTGCAGTGAGTAACCATTGATCCTTCTTCTGGTGGAGTATTTTCGGATACACATTGATTGAGATTCAGTGGAAGCAGTCCCAAAGGGAGAGAGTGCATAGGGTCGGGAGGCACAGTCTGGAGGTCCTGGGCCTCCTTCACCGCCGCTCCCTCATCACCCGACGCCTGGAGGAAGAACACCTCATCTTCCGCCTCGGAACACTTCAACCCCAGGACAACAAAGTGGACTTTAACAGTTTCGTAATTTCCCCTTCCCCCACCTCACCCTAGTTCCAAACTTCCAGCTCAGCACTGTCCCCATGACTTGTCCTACCTGTCTACCTTCTTTTCCACCTACCCACTCCACCCTCACCCCCGCCCCCGACCAATCACCTTCATCCCCTCCCCCATTCACCAATTGTACTCTATGCTACTTTCTCCCTATCCCCACCCTCCTCTAGCTTATCTCTCCACGCTTCAGGCTCTCTGCCTGTATTCCTGATTAAGGGCTTTTGCCTGAAACGTCGATTTTGCTGCTCCTCGGATGCTGCCTGAACTGCTGTGCTCTTCCAGCACCAATAATCCAGAATCTGGTTTCCAGCATCTGCAGTCATTGTTTTTACCTGTAGGAAGAGAGGGACTGGGCTTTTGGTGGAAGGAAAGGTTGGGTGTCTGGGAGGGAGAGGCTGCGTATCTGGGCGGGGGGGGGGAATGCTGGGTGTCTGAGGGAAAAGAGGCTGGGTCTCTGGGAGGGAGAGGCTGGGTGCCTGGTGGGGAAGGCTGGGTGTCTAGGAGGTGAGAGACTGGGTGCCTGTCTGTGGTTAGAGGTGGGGTGTCCAGGGGAGATGAGAAGCTGGGTGTCTGGGAGGAGAGATTGGGTGTCTAGGGGAAAGGTTGAGTGTCTGGGGGGAGAGGGTGGGTGTCTGGGGGAGAGGTTGAGTGTCTGGGGGAGAGGGTGGGTGTCTGGGGGGAGAGGTTGGGTGTCTGGGGGAGAGGGTGGGTGTCTGGGGGGAGAGGGTGGGTGTCTGGGGGGAGAGGTTGGGTGGCTGGGGGGAGGGAGAGAAAGGCTGGATGTTGGACAGGGAAGACTGGGTGTCTGAGGGTGAGAAGAGGGTGTCTGGGAAGGAAGTGTCGAGGTGATGTGAGGTACTGAGTGTGGGAGGTGAGAGGCCAGGTGTCTGGGGGAAGTGAGAGGCTGGGTGTCTGGGGATAGATTAGATTTTTAGATTAGATTAGACTTACAGTGTGGAAACAGGCCCTTCGGCCCAACAAGTCCACACCGACCCGCCGAAGCGAAACCCACCCATACCCCTACATTACCCCTTACCTAACACTATGGGCAATTTAGCATGGCCAATTCACCTGACCCGCACATCTTTGGACTGTGGGAGGAAACCGGAGCACCCGGAGGAAACCCACGCAGACACGGGGAGAACGTGCAAACTCCACACAATCAGTCGCCTGAGTCGGGAATTGAACCCGGGTCTTCAGGCGCTGTGAGGCAGCAGTGCTAACCACTGTGCCACCGTGCCGCCCATACTAGATAGAGGCTAGGTGTCTGGGATGGAGAGGTTGGGTGTCTGGGACTGAGAGACTGGGTGCCTGGGAGTGAGAGTTTGGCGATCTGGAGGTGAGGCGGTATCTGGGAGTAGAGGCTGGGTGTCTGGGGGAGGTGAGAGACTGGGTGCCTGGAGGGAGAGGATGGGTGTCTGGGCGGAGGGGGAAAATGGCTGGGTGTTGG
This sequence comes from Hemiscyllium ocellatum, assembly GCF_020745735.1. Classification (NCBI taxonomy): domain Eukaryota; kingdom Metazoa; phylum Chordata; class Chondrichthyes; order Orectolobiformes; family Hemiscylliidae; genus Hemiscyllium; species Hemiscyllium ocellatum. The sequence continues at coordinate 150,017,001 of NC_083401.1, read as the reverse complement.
GCAGGGAAGGCTGAGTGTCTGAGGGTAAGAGTTAGGATGTCTGGGGGGGAAGGCAAAGGTGTCCAGGTGATGAGAGGCACTGTGTCTGGGAGATGAGAGGTGTAGTGTCTGGGGGAGGTGAGAGGTGTAGTGTTTGGGGGAGGTGAGAGGCTGGGTGTCTGGGTGTAGAGGCTACGTGTCTGAGACGGAGAGATTGAGTGCCTGGGACTGAGAGACTGGTATCTAGATGTCAGGCTGGATATCGGGGGATAGACGCTGGGTATCTGGGGGGAGGTGAGAGACTGGGTGTCTGGGGGTGGAGTGGGGATGGGGTGTCTGGAGGTGGGGATGAGTAGGCGAGAGAGTAGGGGGATGAGGGGCGAGTAGGCAAGAGGCTGGGTTCCTGGGGATGAGGGGTGAGTAGGCGAGAGGCTGAGTGTCTAACAAAAGAAGCCTTAGTGTCCATCGTTCGTGAAAACAGGGCAATGATGTCACGAATAAAGTGTTCCTCAAGGTAGGTGAGGGATAGGTGTCTGGGAAGGGGTTATGGGTGATAAAAGACAAGGTGAATGCTGTCCATAGTGGCATCCTGGACCCTGACTTATCAAATTTCCTTGAAAATCCCACAGCATTCCCAACCACTTTAGTTCGGGGGAGGACTCCTGAGACCATAGAACCTTTAAATGTTCAACATGTTTCTCCATTTATGTATCACATGTTCCAACTATCCAATTATTTCAAATGATAAAATATTTAAATATATTAATGCAATTAAAGCTTCACATCTTTTAACCTGCTTTTTCAGATCCTTTATACCAGACACCGGCTCCCTGTAGGGGCAATGGGCTTGACTACAAATTCCCAGATCTCTTTTAAACTTTCCTTGAGGCACTTAACAGGGAAAAGCTTGGCTATGGTGAAATTCCTGGCGTCCAGTCAACTGCTTCTCTTGAGAGTGCAGCTGAAATTGGGAGTTTACTCATGTTGTAGAAGTACACTGTACCACAGAAATTAGCATTTTTTTTAATTGGACCATACTTTTCTATAGTTTAAGATGTACGTACTTAATTAGGTCTTCAGATTAATTTACCTGTCGGTGATTCCCTATAGTAGCCCGTTTCTTGCATTCAATTGTCTTTCTGCATTTCATTAAAGTCTACTTGAATAGCGTCCCGCCCTCTGGATTTTCCTACAAGCTCCTGCCAACCATGTGTCATTCCACCCACAGAGCTTCATTCCAAAGTTCCTTTTCTCACACTAAGCAAAAAATATAAGCTTCCCACAAGTACCGCAGCCTCTATAGATACATTAGGTTTATTGTCTCAGTCATTGCTGATAGCCCCAGGAAACGGAGAACAATGTTCAGAACAGTATTCTACTCATTCTGGGTGATGAACTATACTTGGTTAGGGATATTGCTGGTAAGTCTTTTTTTTACATTCTCTTTATTAGCGAATGCAAAAGGCAGTCTTCAGCGGTTGTACAGAGGTCTGCATTCTGGAATTGGGTGGATCAACTTTTCGGGACTGTTCTCTTGCTTCTGAAATCAACACTGAGCACAAAACAAACTAATAGAAATCTATTTCTCTGTAAACTACTATATCAACATTTTACCTACTCTGACATTATTGGTTGTGGTTAATTCTGGTTTCATTCCAGTTCTACTGGTTGCAATTCATAGATATTCCAGCCTCTCAAAAACCAAAAACCCATTCAAAACTCCCTCATTCTACAATGATTTAACACACAATTTCAGGTTAGAATAAAAAAAAGGGTGCATTGATATCCTAAGGTTTTATTTGCTTGCTTTGGGACCTTGAAGCATACTTTGAACTTTCCCTCAGGAGATTATAGAGTGTTGAGGTAAAATCTATGATCTGTGGAAGGTCTCCTTTAACATGTCAACACATTCCTAAATACACACTGAACTGCACCATAAGCTACTCATACATGCATTGATCTTCATTTGCCATAACAAAATGAATGGAAAATGCTCTGGGTGTGAATTTTGTGTGAGAAACAAGTTTGCATCCACAGCAACAAGTGGTTGACAATTCAGGGTTAAGTGATTCCAAATTAACAATCACTAAAGGAGGTGATAAGGTTGCCTGCTGAATGAGAACAGAAAATCTCAAACTGGGGTGCTGTCAAAAACTCTTCACAGTACACAGTAAATGGTCAGGACATAGTGCAGGGAGAATCGCTCTGCAGCCAGAAGTATGGACAGTAAATGATGAAAATGAAAATGTTATTTCCATGGTGTCTTAGAACGTGCTAATGTAGAATCTTGTTTTTACTTTCATGATTCTTTCCAATTTCACTAAATTTCAATGAATTAAATTAGCATACAATCAGGTGACTCCTTTGTTAAAATACGGTATGCGGTAGTTTTATTTTTTCTAGATTGCCTTCATTGATACTAAATAGGTACTTCCCTAATATATTGTTAAATAGCCTTCTATAGTGGTGAAATAGTTCCTTGTTATTTTATGCCTTTGGTTAGTTATAGGTTTGACTGTAACGGCTTCCCCCTTCCGAACAATAGGAGCCTGAAATTCTTGTTGGCTCCAAAATGTAATGGAAGAACATGATTATGGTTATTATAAAGAACTTCCCACACAATAGATGGTCTCATTCTATGTTCTCGGAAGGGAGGAAGAAATAATTTATATTGCATGCCATTACATCTCTTAGCACATTTCAATGCACGTCGTATGTATTCCAATTGGTTGGATTTTGCAATAAAAATAACAAACTAACCAGCGTTCACTGCTGTTTGTGTGAATTGGACAGTGCCCAATTAGTGACCCCACATGAGTTATTAAATCAATGAAGATATTACAATCCAAATGCGAAAGTTGCAGAACTCTTGCTAGCCTACCGTCTGACACAAGATTTAAACAGTGCAAAGTTGCTCTTTTTTGCTCATCAATATGAATTAAACATGTCAGAAAGATTAATTCTTGTTCTTTTCAGTATTACTACTCTTATGATGGCAAGGTAGTCTTAATTCTTACTTAATGATCTATCTGGCTTTGAAAATTAAATTTAACAAGTGTAGTGTCTCAGTCCTTTTAATTGTTTATTGACGACCTTTAAAAGTTAAAAAAAATTCCAATTCACTAAAATCCTTTTCTCACTGTATCTTTCTCCCTCTCCCCCTTAATCAAATCTTTGTCCATCTCTTTGTTTTGTTTTCTGTACCAAAGTTTTCATGGTATGTAAAGTTCTATTAACACTTCCTGGCTCACTGTTTGTGTTGCTCACTGACAATTTTTGATCTGATTAGTAAACACACTGCATAGTCGCTTGCCTTTGTTCACATACATCCTAGATTATTTGAAGAGGGTGCTGAGTTCTTGTATGGTTCTTGAAGTTTGAGTACACAAGTCCAAAGGAAGTAAAAGCAAGTCTGTTGAAGGCTGTTGCTCACTTTTCATCGCTGTCTGCAAAATCTAGGCCAAGGAATTATTTTGAATTTACCGATGGTAATTGGATAATGGTGACAGCCATCTTACTTAGAGCAGTTCCCCACAAACAGCAATAGCAAGACTGACCAATTGTTGGTGTTAGTATGAAAGGAACAAATTTAGTTGTAGCTATAATTCATCACAAATGAAATTTTACTGACAGAGGTTCACTTTCTCAGTATTCTTGGTCGAGGCAATATTTGTGTGAAATTATGGTACTGATGCTGTGTGACACATAAATAATTCAAGATGTTTGCCTGGATTACATATGTTGTCAGCTTCCAAAGTGTTTTGCACAAAAGACATCGCATGAGTATTAAAGATTAAAGCTGGAATTCTCCCTCACCACATCCCCTCATCTCAACCACCATTCCCCCAACCACACACATAGAAGCAAACAGAGATACTCACATAACTACACTCACAACTAAGGGTTCATTTGACTACAATTAAGGGCGAGAAAAATTCCACTTAAAAATGTCTTCTACTTTTCCCTTTTTTACTCAGTTAAAATATTAATTGTGTTCTACTCTTCCAACATACATGTAAATCTTACAATAGAACTAACATGTAATATGGTTGAAGTTAATATATTTGCCTAATGAATGCTACAAATCGGGAAGTGCTCTATAATTCAGCATTTGGCTAAGTGCACTTCAAAATTCAAAGGAAGATATTTTGACTTTATGGGACACACGGGGTTTTAAACAACAAATTCCATGATAGTCATTTTTCATTGGAAATAAAGTAAACTGAATTCAAGTAACCATGACAACATCAGCAAAACTCTTCACTGTTCACTGAGCCTGTGACAATTCTGATTCAATGCCACGTCAAGACAAACTTGGAGTCCCTACAGATGTTGCCTGTGGGAAACGCCATCTGTTTCCTGGCAGCTAAATACTTATATAAACTTTTAGTAGGTTGATTTTCAATTCTACTTGTCAGACTTTTATTTCTTTTTTCCACTATTATTTTCTCCCCAACTTTCCGACTCATATTGAAGCAGTTCTACTGAAACTTTATCCAAGTGGCCTTTCCTCATGTGTGAGCCTTAACTGTGAGTTTTAGTAGGCAGTTCAAGTATCACGATCCAGCTTTCATCTGGTACCTATACAAGTGAATGTCCAGCAAGTATTATCAGATAACAATCAAGAGCAGAAACCCCATCCTCCATTTAATCCCTCAATCTACACCATTTAAGAGGCCTTCCCTATTCCACATCGCCTCCAACCTACCTCACTCCAGATGGTTACTGACCATTGCAATCAAAGAACACTGAGGTTATTTGTACAAACCTCTCACAGCAGACCCAGTTTGACCAACCGTGCTGAAATGTCTGCAATTTTATGATTAGATTAGATTACTTACAATGTGGAAACAGGCCCTTTGACCCAACAAGTCCACACCGACCCTCCAAAGAGCAATCCACCCAGATCCATTCACCTACACCTAACACTATGGGCAATTTAGCATGGCCAATTCACTTAACCTGCACATTTTTGGACTGTGGGAGGAAACCGGAGCACCCGGAGGAAACCCAAGCAGACACGGAGAGAATGTGTCAACTCCATACAGACAGTTGCCTGAGGCGGGAATTGAACCCGGGTCTCTGGTGCTGTGAGGCAGCAGTGCTAACCACTGAGCCCATTGGATTTCAAACTAGTGGCATACCAATGTAGTTACTTTTGTGAAAGGTTAAGTAAGAGGCTGCAGTGTCCTCCTGGAACCAAGACCCAATCTAGTATATGTCAGAAAGCAGGTGACTGCAAACTCTTGGAATGTTAATGTAACGTTGTTGATACTGTGGGATTTACAATAAGGGAGTAAACATTGAAAGGCATGTTTTGTATTAAGAGTAATCAAGGATGGCTTTTAGTTTAGAAATCTAAAGACTGATTGTTTCTCAGGCAATTTAGGAAGAGACCTGAGCTGACCAGTTAGGAAGGTATGTAATTTTATTTATACAGTAATCAGCATAAAACCGTACAGGGAAAGCACAGTTGACCTGGTATAAATGTTTACCTTGTGAAACTTCGAGGCCAAAAGTACTTGGTTAGAAACCTGTAGATTATTAAAAAGCTGAGAAAGTCTAAGGTTTTAGTTTCTTGAGTATGAATCTACGAGGACTTCACAATTCACAATACAACTGGGGAGAAGCTGTTAAGTCAAAATTAAAGATTTGATATAGAAGGGTAAATTCTCTGGATTTAACACCATTAGAAATAGGAGCAGCAGTAAGCTATTTGGCTTGTCAAACCTGCTCTGTCATTCAAGAGGATCATGCCTGAGCTGACGTGCCTCACGTTCATTAATCTGCAAGTTTCCTGTAATCTTTGATTCCTCTACTGATCAAGAAACTAGCTATCTCACTCTTAAGTTTACACAAGAACTCTGCCCCATAGTTCTCTGTGGCAAGGAGTTCCAAAGACTTACTGAAATTCTGTAGTTCTACATTAGGGAAAAGATGATACTTTGTTTTGCTGTATGTCATAAGACGTTGTGAATTGCATTAACGTTACTGTCACAAGTACTCAGATGAGGACAGTGAAAAGTTTACAAGTCGTCACTTGTGATGCCATCTTAGGGACAAAGGTACAGAATCTTCAGTGCAACTTCTTAGCGAAAAAAAATCAGAAAATAAAGAAATAAATAGTCCAGCATTGCAGGTTGTAGGAATAAATTAGAAAATCGAGAAATAAAAAGTTCAGAACAAGTTTTGGTCTGCGCTTCTGCAAGCTTGTCTGAGGTTTCTGTGAATGGCCACCACATTTCTTTTACAAATTATCTATCAAGCCAAATTTCATTCTGGAATCTGATTTGTCCAATAGCACCATCATCTAAGATCATGACATGGTTAATAGACACATGAGAGAGTGCACTTACAAACTGACCCATAGCACAGCCGATTCTAACTGCACCATAGATATCATTAGTTTGACTGGAAGGATGAGAATCCAGTTTTGAGGTCCATTTAGATTAGATTAGATTAGATTCCCTACAGTGTGGAAACAAGCCCTTCAGCCCAACCAGTCCACACTGACCCTCCAAAGAGCAACCCACCCAGACCCATTTCCCTCTGACTAATGCACCTAACACTATGGGCAATTTAGCATGGCCAATTCACCTAACCTGCACATCTTTGGACTGTGGGAGGAAACCAGAGCAAACCCACGCAGACACGGGGAGAATGTGCAAACTCCACACAGACAGTCACCCGAGGTTGGGATCAAACCTGGGACGCTAGTGCTGTGGAGCTGCAGTGCTAACCACTGAGCCACCATGCCACCCAGCAATAACAAAGGCAGGACTAAGAATGAGGTTCTATGGAAGAAGTTTGAGAAATTGAGCTCTAACTTAAAAAGCTGAAGGTCAACAGTAATAATTTCTGGATTATTACCTGAGCCAAACTCAAATTGTCATGGAGTCAAATCGACGACAAAATTAAACACATTGCTCAAGGAATATAGCAAAACACATGACACTGACACTGCTACTTGGGAGGGAGGGGATGGGCGCCACAACAGCTGGATTGGGATCAACATTCTGGTGAATTGTATAAATAGAAGCCAATAGCACACTTGAAACTAAAAGGGCTTCAGGAAGTGTGGAGCCTGGCGAAAAGAAAATTGAAATTTAAAGATGCAAGAGATTTGTGTCATCATATGGATAAAGAGAACAGAGTAGGGGAGCAGGAGTTGGCAGTGTGTCTTATGTTAAGATCCAAGCAAAACTTGTGGCAAAACCAAAGTTAAAATTAGAGACTGCTTATCTCAATACACAAGGCATTCATAACAAAATCAATAAAATATCAACACAAAGTATCCGGATTTAATCACCATTTCAGAGTCGTGGAGCAAGACTTTCAGTTTTGATCAAGACCTCGATATCGGGGTCAAATTGGAATCATAAACCTGTGGGAAATAGTCAAGCAAAAACTTTTTTTCTCCCCCCAAATTGGTCAATTAGTCATGATAGAAGTCATCCAGTTTGGAAGAAACTGCAGATTCGAACTGGGAGGTTGGCATCACTGTTACAAAGCAGTCTCTCTGCAAATTTATTAGCATTTACATGAAAAATGAGCTGAGCTACTATTGCGAAAGCAGATCCGTTTGACCACCAAGTCACCTCTGGAAAAATCGCCTGGGTGCAGGATGGTACCACAAATCTTGCCTGCTTACCTGTCATCACATAGCAGTGAAACTTCAGCCCTCACTTTCCAGGGAACCAGAATTGTGGTATCAATATTCCAAAGTGCACTATATTTCAAAAAAGCAGCATGGAAATGAGGATGATGTAAGGACCTTAGTACGAATGGAGTTTGCTCAGAAGAATCAGGAGTAGAACCAGTTTGCATGCAGATAGAGTCATAGAGATGTACAGCACAGTAACAGACCTTTCGGTCCAACTCATCATGCCGACCAGATATCCCAACCCAATCTAGTCCCACCTGCCAGCACCTGGCCCATATCCCTCCAAACCTTCCTATTCATATACCCATCCAAATGCCGCTTAAATGTTGCAACTGTACCAGCCTCCACCACATCCTCTGGCAGCTCATTCCATACACGTACCACCCTCTGAGTGAAAAAGTTGCCCCTTAGGTCTCTTTTATATCTTTAGGTAATAACAATGACTGCAGATGCTGGAAACCAGAGTTTAGATTAGAGTGGTGCTGGAAAAGCACAGCAGCTCAGGCAGCATCCGAGGAGCAGGAAAATCGACGTTTCGGGCAAAAGCCCTTCATACAGCTGTATTCCTGTATTCCTGATGGACGGCTTTTGCCTGAAACATCGATCTTACTGCTCCTCGGATGCTGCCTGAACTGCTGTGCTTTTCCAGCACCACTCTGATCTAAACCCTTTTATATCTTTCCCTTCTCACCCTAAACCCATGCCCTTTAGTTCTGGACTCCTCCAGCCCAGGGAAAAGACTTTGTCTATTTATCCTATCCATGCCCCCCATGATCTTATAAATCTCTATAAGGCCACCCCTCCACCTCCGACATTTCAGGGAAAACAGTCCCAGTCTATTCAACTTCTTCTTATAGCTCAAATCCTCCAACCCTGGCAATATCCTTGTAAATCTTTTCTGAACCCTTTCAGGTTTCACAACATCTTTCCGATAAGAAGAAGACCGAAATTGCACGCAATATTCCAACAATGGCCTAACCAATGTCCTGTACAGCCACAACATGACCTCCCAACTCCTGTACGCAATACTCTGACCATTAAAGGAAAGCATACCAAACTCCTTCTTCACTATCCTATCTACCGGTGACTCCACTTTCAAGGAGCTATGAACCTGCACTCCAAAGTCTCTTTGTTCAGCAACACTCTCTAGGACCTTACCATTAAATGTATAAGTCCTGCTAAGATTTGCTTTTCCAAAATGCAGCACCTCACATTTATCTGAATTAAACTCCATCTGCCACTTCTTAGCCCACTGGCCCATCTGGTCAAGATCCTGTTGTAATCTGAGGTAACCCTCTTCGCTGTCCACTACACCTCCAATTTTGGTGTCATCTGCAAACTTACTAACTATACCTCTTATGCTCACATCCAAATCATTTGTATAAATGATGAAAAGTGGAGGACCCAGCACCGATCCTTGTGGCACTCCACTGGTCACAGGCCTCCAGTCTGAAAAACAACCCTCCACCACCACTCTCTGTCTCCTACCTTTGAGCCAGTTCTGTATCCAAATGATGAGTTCTCCCTGTATTCCATGAGATCTAACCTTGCTAATCAGTCTCCCATGGGGAGCCTTGTCGAAATGCCTTACTGAAGTCCATATAGATCACATCTACTGCTCTGCCCTCATCAATCTTCTTTGTTATTTCTTCAAAAAACTCAATCAAGTTTGTGAGACATGATTTCCCACCCACAAAGCCATGTTGACAATCCCCTAATTAGTCCTTGCCTTTCTAAATACATGTACATCCTGTCCCTCAGGATTCCCTCCTACAACTTGCCCACCACCGATGTCAGGCTCACTGGTCTATAGTTCCTTGGCTTGTCCTTACCATCTTTCTTAAGCAATGGCACCACATTAGCCAACTTCCAGTCTTCCGGCACCTCACCTGTGACTATTGATGTTACAAATATCTCAGTAAGAGGCCCAACAATCACCTCTCTAGCTTCCCACAGAGTTCTAGGGTACACCTGATCAGGTCCTGGGGATTTATCCACTATTATGCGTTTCAAGACATCCAACACTTCCTCCTCTGCAATATGGATATTTTTCAAGATGTCACCATCTATTTCCTACATTCTATATCTTCCATGTCCTTCCCCACAGTAAATACCGATGCAAAATCTTGTTACCGATGCAAAATACTTGTTTCGTATCTGCCCCATCTCCTGCGGCTCCTCACAAAGGCCACCTTGCTGGTCTTTGAGAGGCCCTGTTCTCTCCCTAGTTACCCTTTTGCCCTTAATGTATTTGAACACCCTTTGGATGAGAAATAGCAAGAGTCAGAAAACACTGTGTGAGTAGTTTATAATCCAGCCCCCAAATATTGTTATGCTATTGGGCAGAGTGTTATGTAGGAAATGATTGGCACTTGTAACAAAGGCAATGCAATAATGCTGGGAGACAGGAATATTAATATAAACTGGGCAATTCAAATTGGTAAATGTATCTTAAACATAAGTTTATAAAATGCTTTGGTAGCAGCTTGCTGAGACAATGTATTATCAATAGATCTGAAAATGTGTTGCTGGTTGAAGCACAGCAGGTTAGGCAGCATCCAAGGAACAGGAAATTCGACGTTTCGGGCCAGAGCCCTTCATCAGGAATCAAATTCCTGATGAAGGGCTCTGGCCCGAAACGTTGAATTTCCTGTTCCTTGGATGCTGCCTAACCTGCTGTGCTTCAACCAGCAACACATTCTCAGCTCTGATCTCCAGCATCTGCAGACCTCACTTTTTACTCGAAGATATTATCAATAGATCTCAGGATAAAGCTATTGAAGATCTAATATTGTAACTAGTAAAGCTTTCTGAAGCCATTTCTTTTTTAATCTGCGAGAAAGTTAGTTTTTGGAGACTAATTGGAAACTTATTTATATCTGGACAGTTTTAAACAAACATACAAACTAACCTTCCGTTAGAAGGATCTGCAATTTTGGGGTGTTTGGCTCAGAGGAAATATCAGAGGAAAGAAGATTTTCAGCTCAGGTTTTCAGAAATCTTAATTGAAGCTGCTTGTAAAAAACTATTTCTCCTGAAGAAAGGAGCAAGTTTAGAACTGCTAACAAACAGATTGCAATTGTGTAAGGAGTTTAGTTTGAGAGTTCCAGACCAGAAGTGTTTGATTTAAGGTCAGTTTTATGAAGAAAAGTAGAATAGGCTATTAGATTCACAGGATTGAGATTAAAGCCTCAGTTTTAGCCTTATAGATGTGTTAGAGAAGGGAGTTCTCTCTGGTGTGAGTACTGTAAAGAAGTTTTTCATTAGCTTTGAAATATTTAAATTTGTGTTAAATGTAAATAGCTTGGTTTATTCTTTTTTATCATCATTCTAGTGCATAATGGACTTTTGTTTTCTTGTCAAAACAAATTATTCAGAACTGCATGTTTATGTTTCAGTGAAAGACCTCCTTGTTAAAGTCCAAAAAAAAATCAGTCAAGCTAGATTTCAATCTGGAATCTGACTTGTCCAGTAATAACACCAGCTGGGATCTCAACCATGACAGCTCAGTGGTTAGCACTGCTGCCTCACAGAGCCAGGGACCCAGGTTTGATTCCAGCCTCAGGCAATTGTCTGTGTGGAGTTTGCACATTCTCCCTGTGTCTGCGTAGGTTTCCTTTGGGTGCTCCAGATTCCTCCTACAGTCCAAAGATGTGCAGGTTAGGGTGGATTGGCCATGTTAAATTGTCCATAGTGTTCAGGAATATGTAGGTAAGGTGCATTGGTCAGGGATAAATACAGGGTAGGTGGAGTGGGTCTGAGGGGGTTACTCTTCGGAGGGTCGGTGGGGAGTTGTTGGGCTAAAGGGCCTGTTTCCTCACTGTAGGGATTCTACGATGATGATTATATGTAATTGTTCTCTTTTGAATGGCAATGAGAAATCCACTCATTTATTCTTTTTCCTCATCATATTGTTCATTGCTCATTGAAATTGAAAATGGGAAATTCTTATGACCAACTAAAAATGAATGCGCAAGACCATGAACTATGATGTAATGAGCAGAGAACATGCTTTTAAGTAGATCACTGGGACAGTGTGAAATGAGGCAGATTTAATTAGTAATTAAAAGAGTAACCACAATTCCTGACATGAGGGTCAAAGCAGCTGGTGGCTTGCTCCTCGGAACTTCAATTTTACAACGCAGACCCCAGCATCTTGGAGCAGATTCTATGGACAGAGATTGCCTGTGCACTCAATTCACAGAATATCGGACATGTTCCAGCCTCTCCACATCCTCATAATATAACTTTGACCCACTCCCAGTACAGTTCTCCACTACAGGCACCTTTTATTTTAATACTGCAGCCATTTTACACACAGCGGCAGGCAACCATCTTAAAGATTAAACCAGGGTGTATCTCAGAGCTCTTCGCTTGCTCTCTCAGTACCTTTGAGCCTATTTGGATATGGACATCATCTCTGCCTTTCCTGTTTGCAATCTGCCTTCTCATTCAGAACTTCAAGACTCACAAGACTTACCAGGATATTGCCTGTTATGGAAGGTTTAAGTGATAAAGAAAGGTTGAATAGGCTGGGACATTTTTCACTGGAGCTAGGTGATTGAGAGATGACCTTATAGAGGTTTATAAATTATGAGGGGATACAGATAAAGTTAATGATAGGTGTCTTTTTCATGGGGGGGATATTCAAGACAAGGGGGCATATTTTTAAGATGAGAGGAGAGAGAATTTATATAGAGGGTGGTTCACATGTAGAATGAACTTCCTGGGGAAGTGGTGGGTGTGGGCACAGTTACAACATTTAAAAGACACTTAGATAGAACATGAATAGCAAAGGTTTCGAGGGATATGGGGCAAGACCAGAGAGGTGGTAATAGTTTAGTTTAGGTTTATGTTCGGCATGGACTGGTTGGACTGAAGGGTGTGTTTCCATGCTGTATAACTCTCTGACTCAATGACTTCTGTCTAGCCTTGCCATTTATTCTCTACACAAAGTGAGGGAACTTCTCATGATTGTCAGCAGTGAGAGCACCTCAATAGGGTGGAGCTATCACTGTACAGTACCTTATAATGTCGATATCACAACTGCAGCATGTGCCAGCAGTTTACTTGCCAAATTCACTGAATGTACTTCAACCAAATGGCAAGTCTCAAAGACTAGACAGAATAGTCTTTAGTCAAGTCAAAAGAAACAGTCTTCAGTCAGGAGGTACCAGCACATTCAGTCAGGGGCAATGTCCAATAACAGTCCAGGGGCTTGGACAAGGTCAATCAGACCCTTGAAGTTGTTAGGGTCAGGGGCTCTGCATTACTACAGACCAGGGAGTAGACTATGGTCAGTCCTGCAAGTCCAGTTCAATCAGTCCAGGAATTCAAGATAAATCGATTAAGAAGCCGCTCAAAGATCACTCAAGGTCACTCATCTGTCAGGACTGCCCATCCAAGTCAGTCAAGGAGTGGTCCATGGTCAGTCCTGGGGGTCAGCTGATTCAAAAGTCAAGAGGAGTTATCAGGGGTCACTGAGGAACTCAATTCTAGAGACTGGAGGCAGCTTTCTGGGTTGCAGTGGGGACAATAATTCTGAGCAGGGAAAACTCAACATATAAACTGGGGATGAGACAACAGTTCTCTAGAGGGTATGGGGTACTATAGGAGAGGTTGAAATCGATGGTCATACCACCCTGGGGTACAGTGCGGCATGATGAGAATCAGTTGCAGGGCCAGGGGTAATGTTGGAGAGTAAGTCATAATTTTAAAAGGTGTATAAGAACAACTGGAATCTCAACATTGATGGGCTCAACAGGGAGTGCAAGGAAGGAAGGACTATGGGGGATTCACATGGTTACCAGGCTGAGCCTGTGACCAACTCAACCAAGCAAGACTTGTGTTATCTTCCATCGTAGTGTGAATTGTAATTGTACTCTGGAAGTAGAAAATAACTGCAGCCACTCCAGGTGTTGAGGGGGATGAGTGTTTCTTTTTCTGCCTGAGCACATGGGCTGTACCTGTGAGCAATGTGAGGCCAGTCAAGGGCCAATTGTATTAATGAGGCCCTTACACGGCACAGGATAAAGATATCTGCAGTGCGGGTGCCTGCATGTGAAATATATGCAAAGTCAAACTGTGCAGGATACAAATCCTGATCACAATCAATCTTGACCATGTCATTGGTCATTGCAGATTGAAGATTGACATCTTGCAAAGCAGAAGTAATCACAGCGACCTTAAATATGGCATCCGCAGGTCATAATTCCCAAAGCCAATCCAAGGCCACATAGACTGCACAAGGGTATGAAGCTGATTTCCTCACACCATGAACCTTAACTATTCACCAACATACGTTATGCAATTCTGTCTGTGAGGGTGGGGTGTGGGTTGGGGAATGAGGTATCAGTAGTCATACAATGATTAAAATCTCCTTCTGTCATTGTGTGATGTGACATAAGCTGTATTGGTTGGAATGAGGCTGGTCTGCCAAAGGTCCTGATAAAGGCATTCCATGGCTCTCCTTGTTGGAGTGCTCAATGTTCCACCGAATAAAGGACTATACTCACCAATCATTTATCAGTGATGCAAATGGCGACTGCTGTCATGAGTGAAAATCTGTTCTGTTTCTGATACTCCCCACATAGGTTCATTGGTATTGTTAGCATAGGATTCAGTCACAGCAGGAGCTATCATCGCTGTAGGGTACAGTGCTTCAAAGGTGCAGAGAAATGGAGGAGGAACTCTTGTGACCCCAAGCCAAGGGCCACCAGCAATCGCCTGTAAATGGTAAAATGCCTCTATGTAAAGAATTAATCAATGAAGGTTCCCTCAGGATGTGAGGAGGGACAGGAGAGCCAGAATCTACTGTCCTTGATGCCATTTCTTCCAGATTAACAAGGTAGAGTGCTGCCACAGACTAAAGATGTCCCAGTCCAATTTCACAGCATTGTGCCAACTGCCAGAGTGGGACCTGTGACCTGAAGGGGAAGGTGGTTATTCTACCCTGCAGCTGTCAAGGCACTCAACTGCTATATAACTGGATACTTTCATAGATCCAATGGGGACCCATGTGGGGATCACACAACCTTCAATTCATAAATATATCAAGGCTGTTACTGATATAATCTGTGTCAGGTCACAACACTTTACCTTTTCTCCCCCATGATAAGGACAGTGCTGCAGATGGGGCAATCGGCTTTGTCCACATCACCGTCTTCCTCTGGGTGCAGGGCACTGCACATTACACTGAGAGGGCATTACCATAACACTTCAATGGAAAAGGATTCCATTCAATCATCATACAAATCATCTATGACTATTGGTACCGCACCTGAGAGATCTGCACTTGGTACCGTGTAAGCTGCCGTGAGAACTCTAATCCTCCTGTATTGTTTCACCAACTAGGTACCTTACAAAGATGGTTACTGAGCGACAATGCAGCCATTGCTAATGACTCCATCATGAAACCCCATGAATGAAGCCGAGCACAGGTACAATGCAGTCCAGTCTTCAACTGAGACCTTTGGACACCAGACAACAATTCTCCTGAAGATTAGATTCTGATGCCAATATCAGTCTGGATGGTCTTTGTAGTTCAATGCAGCCACAATGTGCCTCACTAATCCTAGCATGCTGTGGTCTGCACAACGGAATCAGGCAGAGAGGGATGTGATGAAGGCTGAAGAGCTCTGAAAGCAGAAGGAAGATATAAGGACATTGAAAAGGATGAACATCACCTTCAGCGTGATAGAGCTATACAGCATCGGGTATTACAAGCTAGACAGGGCTTACATAACAGCCCGTCCCAGTCAATGGAGTTGGCTACAGTGATTATTAATTGACTGTAAGTTTACTGTTGAGCAACAGGCAAGCAGTCCCTATAAGTAGTCAGAAATATATGCAGCTTTCATTGGTTTGGTTTTCCCTTTTCCTTCTGCTGTTGAATAAAGATTAATGTTTTCAACTCCCAAGATGTTGATAAAGAGGCATTCAATGATGTTAATGTCATTGAATGGCAAAAATGATGGCTAGATTCTCTCTTATTGGACATTGTCATTGCCTGACAAATGTGTCAATTGTTACTTGTCACTTATCAGCCTAAGCCTGGGAAGTGTCCAGGTCTTCTTACAATTGGACATTGACTGCTTCAGTATCTGAAAGGTCACAATTGGTGCTAAACATTGCTCAATTATCAGCAAATATCCTAGTTTTGACCGTAGGGTAGAGGAAAGGTCATTTCTTGAAGCAGCTGAAGATGGTTGGGCCTACCATGAAGAAATGTACCATTGGTACACTACCATGAGGAAATCCTGCAGAGACGTCCTGAAGCTAAGATGACTGACCTCCAACACCACATCCACCTTCCTTTGGGCCAGGTATGACTCCAACCAAGCAACAAAATTTCCCCCAATTAACCATTGATTTGGTTTTGCTTAGGCTCCTTGATACCACACTCGGTTGAATGCAGTCTTGATATCAAGGACTATCGCTCTTTTCTCACCTCTGAAATTCAGTTCATTTAACCATGTTTGAACCAAGGTTGTAATGAAGTCAGGAGCTGAATGGCCCTGGCAGAACCCAAACTGGCCGTCACTGAGCAGGTTATTACTGAGAAGGTGCCGCTTGATGACACCTTCCATCACTTTACTGATGATTGAAGGTAGACTGATAGGGAGGTGATTGGCTGGGTTGGATTTGTCCCGTTTTTTGTGTACAGAACATACTTAGGCAATTTTCACCATTATCTGGTAAATACTAGCGTTATAGCTGTATTGAAACAAGTTAGCCATGGGAGCACAGGTTCTAAACACGTGATTTAGCAGGACTGCAGAGCTGAGGTCTGATCCATTGGCTATAGAATTTCTTAGCTCTGTCTATCACCTGCTGCTCTTGAGTTTGTCACATAAGTAGTCCCATTTGGTAGCTTCATTAGGTTAACATCTTATTTTTAGGTATACCTGGTGTTATCCCAGGCATGTCCTCTTGCACTCTTCATTGAACCAGTGTTGATCTTCTGGCTTAATTGTGATTATAGAATGGAGGACATATCAGGCCATGAGGTTGTGGATTGTACTGGAGTATGTTTCTGCTAATGGTGATAGCCCATGGTACCTCACAGATGCTCCATTGTATGCCTGTTCAAAGTCTATCCCATTATGATACGGTCACACAATATGATGGACAGTATCCTTAAAGTGAATACGGGACTTTGTCTCCACAAGAACTGTGCAATGGTCACTCATATCAGCACTGCCATGGAAAATGCATCTGCAGTAGATAGATTGGGAAGGATGAAGTTTAGCAATTATGTACTTTCAGACTTGATCAGCTTGGTCAGTAGTGAACCACTGTTATTGATGGACATTGAAATTCCCCCATCCCCAAAGATATTTTGTATCTTTGCCACTCTCAGTGCTTCCTCCAAGTGGTTCTCAATATGGAGGAGTACTGATTCTTCAGCCAAGGAGGGGCAGTACATGGTAATCAACAAGAGATTTCCTTGCCCATATTTGACATGATACCAGGTGAGACCATGCTTGGTGCACTGTGCACACTTTTGGTCTCCATATTTACGACAGATATATCTACTTTAGCAGCAGTAAAGTGAAGATTCATTAATCCCTCGGCTGAGAGAGCTGTTCTGTGATGAGACACTGAGTAAATTGTGAGTTTAGAAAAGTAAGAGTTGATCTCATTGAAACATGTGAGACTCTAGCAGGATAGATACTGAATGTTCCTTTCCCCCTTGCTGGGGAACCCAGAACATGGTGGTTCCGACTCATTATGGAAGGATGGTCATTTAAGACTGAGATGAAGAGATTTTCCTTCACTCAGAGGTTGGTGAATGTTTGGAATTTTGTACTCTCAGGTATTGCAGATGCTTTATCATTGATTAGATTCAAGGTTGATATCGGTAGATCTTGGGTCACTCAGCGAACCAAATAATCAAAGGGAACTGTTGAGAAAGTCGAGTTAAGGCAGATCAGCCATGATTCTACTGAGCAGCGGCACAGCTTTGAGGAGTGCCTCACTCCTGATGAAGGGCTCTTGCCTAAAATGTTGATTCTCCTGCTCCTCGGATGCTGCCTGACCTACTGTGCTTCCCCAACACCCCACTCTCGACTCTGATCTGCAGTCCTCACTTTCTCCCAGCTTTGAGAAGTCATCTAGTCTAATCTTGCCCCTTTCTCATATATATTTATAGACTGAAGCATTTGATTGCTTCTTGGTCAGGGTGGCACAGGAGTGACTGGCAACTGCATTAACCATCCCCCACTACAGGCATACAGAGCTGAATGTCCACTAGCTGGAGTAGTAGTCTGACATAGAGAAATACCTCCAGAGAGCTTTTAGGGCGTTCCTGTCTTGGCTTAAGTTCAGTTCACAATAAATTCCAGAAAGTTGTTCTCTGTCCCAAAAGTTCTCCTCCCCTGAGTTACTTTGTTTTGGATTTGCCAATGCTAATTTTTAATATAGCTACAAAAGTAAAAGTGGTAAAAGCACTTTGGAAATTAAACTTATAAACAACCTTCTTTGCTTTTAAATTGAAGTCTGTTTATCATTTTCTTGTTTTGTCTATTTTTCTTATTATAGGTACCAGTTACTGGGCAGTCAACTGTTGGTGATGGACAGCAAGAATCAAATTCCCTTCAGAAGTATTTAGTAGCTGTTCTTGTCTTGCTGGTTATAGTTTTGTTAGCGTGTGCTGCGACAATCTTTGGAGTATCCCTCATCTACCTTAAACTCCTTCAGGTATTTTACATTTACTTTAAAAACATGCACAAAGTAAAATCAAATTTTCTCAACTGTTCTACAGTTGCAAGACATGGCAGAATCATTCAACCTCATGGGCCTGTTCTGCCATTCAGTCAGAGCAAGGACAGCACAGTGGCTCAATGGTCAGCATGGCTATCTCACAGTGCCACAGACCTGGGTTCAATTCCAACCTCAAGCAACTGTCTGTGTGGAGTTTGCACATTCTCTCTGTATCTGCGTGGGTTTCTTCCCACAGTCCAAAGGTGTGCATGTTGGGTGGATTGGCTAGGCGAAATTGCCCTGAAATGTATAGATTAGCCATGGGTAATGCAGGATGCTCTTTGGAGGATTGGGATGGGCTGAATGGCTTACTTCTACCCTATAGACATTCTATGATTCAAGGCTGAACTGCATTACAAATTCATTGACACACCTCAGTTCCATGTCCCTCCATATGCTTCCCTAACAAAAGATCAGTTGATCTGTAGTTTGAAAGTGTCAATTGAACCAGGGTTCACAACATTTGGAGGAAAAACTTCCAGTTTTCTGCGATTTTGTGTAAAAAAAACTTCCAAATTTTATCCCTTGCTTATGCTACAATGAGTATAAAAGGTCTTCAATATGCATGTTTGTGAGTTATACAATTTAACAAGGCATTGTTAATCTGAAAATGGGCTAATTTCACATCTGTAAATTGCCACAGGAAATATAAAATGGGGTGTCCGTGCTGCTCTACAAAATCTGAGTGGGCGTGGATGTTGGAGGCCTGCTCACGATTTGAAACAATTAACAAGCCATTGAGTTTATTAACAACCCACTCACCTGCATTTTGTCATTGTCCATCACCATTTTGGGTATGGGAGAAAGTTTGGGAATGTTTGCCAGCAGCTATGGTGAGTGGCACAGGGGCAGAAGGGAAGACCTGACACTGGGACAAACACTAAAGGTACCAACAGATTCAGCTGGTAAAGGTGGCAGCATCAGTAAGTTTGTAAATTTTTACAAAATCTTTTCTCAGACTACCTTAAAATTTTCAAACAGCCAGATTGAGTGCTCCAGGAGCTGTTAAACTCCTCCATTGCAAAATGTCCCAAACTAAAACTTATGGACTTAGCAATTAGGAGCTGATCAGTTTGTTTGGGATTCCACATTCCCACCTATTCCATTGCCGAACAAGGATCTGTCCTTCTCCACCTTAAATTATTCAATGACCTCCACCTCTGTCCATTTTCTGATGCAGAGACTTTCAAAGTCACACAAACCTCCAGGAGAAGATAAAATTCTTCTCATCATTTGTCTTGAAAGGTCAACTCTTAAATTTAAAACACTGCCCCCTCATTCTCAACTCACCACAAAAGGGAACATGCTTTCTATGTCCATTTTGTCAAAATCAATCATTACCTTATCCATTCAATCCAACCACTCTTTTGTCTTCTAAGCATCAGTGGAAGGACACTTAGCTTATGCAACATTTCTTCATT
This sequence comes from Hemiscyllium ocellatum, assembly GCF_020745735.1. Taxonomy (NCBI): domain Eukaryota; kingdom Metazoa; phylum Chordata; class Chondrichthyes; order Orectolobiformes; family Hemiscylliidae; genus Hemiscyllium; species Hemiscyllium ocellatum. The sequence goes on along the minus strand of NC_083401.1, from coordinate 149,997,174 downwards.
TAGACAGCCCATTCAATCCAGATATCAATCTAATAAACCTCCTCCAACCCTTGTATTTATTCTATTCCAGAGGCAGAAAGCAGGAAACCTTGGGCCAGTTAGCTTGATGTCTGTCATGGGGAAGATATTAGAATTGATTTTTGGAGAGGTTAGGGCTGGGAACTTAGAAAAGTTAATCAGGAAGAGTCAGCATTGTTTTGTGAAAGAGAAATCATGTTTAGCCAATGTATTGGTATTCTTTAAAGAGTAACACATGGATCAAGTAATGGACACAGATGTACTGTACTCAGACTTCCATTAGGTATTGAATAAGGTGCCATAAAGGTCATCGTGCAAAGTCTGAGCTCATGGTGTAAGGATAACGTATGAGCACAGATAGAAGATTGGCTGGCTGATAGAAAACAGTTTGTATAAATTACTCTTTTTTTCTGGTTGGCAGCATTTGATGAATGGGATTGTACTGTGGCCTCAGCTTTTTACAATTAACATCATTGACTTAGATGAAAGGAGTGAAGGATGGAAATGAGCTAATTTTGCAGATGGCACAAAACATGTCGGAAAGCATGCTATGGAAAAGAGAGCAGATTGCAGACAGATAAAGGTAGAGTGAGTAAGTTGGCAAAAATCTGGCAAGACTATTATATGGGAAAATGTGGAACTCTTCACTTTGACAAGAAGAATTTTAAAAAATATAGAATTTCACTTAATGGGAAATGACTGCCAAATTCTGAAGCATGGAAAGACTTAACTGTTCTAGCACATAGATCACAAAAAGACAGTATGTAGGAATAGCTGTAATTAAGTAGGCTAATGGAATGCTATTCCTTGCAATAATAGTAATTGAGCATAGAAGTAAGGATGCTATGCTTCAATTATACAGGGCATTGGTGAGACTAAATCTGAAACACTATGAGCAAGCTTGATCTCTTTATTTTAGGATGGATGTAAATGCATTGGAAATGGGTTGGAGGAGGTTTACTAGATTGATATCTGGATTGAAGGGGCTGTCTAAATGAAGAAATGTTGCATAAGCTAAGTGTCCTTCCACTGACACTTAGAAGACAAAAGAGTGGTTGGATTGAGTGGATAAGATCATTATTGATTTTGACAAAATGGACATAGAAAGCATGTTCCATTTTGTGGTGAGTTGAGAATGAGGGGGCAGTGTTTTAAATTTAAGAGTTGACCTTTTAAGACAAATGATGAGAAGAGTTTTATCTTCTCCTGGAGGTTTGTGTGACTTTGAAAGTCTCTGCCTCAGGAAATGGACAGAGGTGGAGGTCATTGAATATTTGCTACTTTTTAGTTGGATAGACTGTTCCCAGGATGTAGTTAATTTTGGAAGCTTAATACAAATGATTTGACTGCCTCATCAGCCATCTCTTCTCAAACCCCAAGATGAAGTCCACATGGACCTGAGGACTTGTCACCCTGCAGCTCTCTTCGCATCTCTTGTCTGGTGTTTGTAATTTCACAAGTTCCTCTCTCCCTTCCACACTCTGTGTTTTTGTCTCCTCTATAGTCAAAACAGACGCAAAATATTTGTTAATTTAATCCAACATTTCCAAAACAAGGTTTAATCAGAGTTCTAATTATGTGGCCCTAAAATTTCATGGGATCCACTCCCACTAAAACATCGGTAAAGCACCCAAGAAACAGACAAAACCCACTTAAATGGACGATCCAGTCATTTCACAGGTTGTGTGTGGCACCAGTGCCCCCTACACATAAATGATTGGACGTCGCAATCCTGGCAGTAGGCTAGGACCCAGGTTGTTTGTGGTGAACAGCACAATTGAGATGAGACATGCCAGTCTCACCCAGAATGCACTTGGAAGCATCTTGTAGGATATAGGCCATGTAAGTGTCCTGAAACCAGGGGCTTCTTTTCTCTTTAAAATCAAAATTGCAAATTTAGTTCTTTTGCATAAGGGTGCAAGAATGAAGGTTTGGACATGAGATGTGGGAGGAGGCACAACCATTTGAAGGACAATTAAAATTGCCACTGACTAGGCAGCAAAACAGCATCCACTTGTTGAGCCATGTCAATGTAGAGCTGTCAGAGTTCAGTGCTGTAGGACCCTACAGCCTGTGGAGTGGCAGAGCCATGTTGTTTGCCCACAGAGGATGTCCCATCTGTTTGAACATGTCTGTTACATATTGGTACAGCTTTCTCAACTTTGAGTTCCTCCATTGAGCCAGGAACTGTGCGGGTCAGTTTTGTTTTTATTATTGGGATGGTGGTCATGATACATTCGATTGTCTGCTCAGTACAAACTCCACTTGATTTTTCATTCCATTGACTTAATTGGGGTGAAAACTGAAGAGTTTCCATAAAACGTGCCAAGTTATCCCTTCCACTAGATTTAAGTGGAAAATTACCTGCATATATTACCTGAACAGATCAAGCAAAATGAGACTCAGTGATGGATTCTTCAAATAATGTATCAACAAGGCATATAGACCTTACAAAAAAAGACACATATTATTTGCCTCCAAATGTGCAGTGAATTTAATAGTAGACTGAATCTAACATTTCTGTTCCTCACTACTTCTGTCTATATCTACTATTCAGCCAGTTCAAAGCAAGTGAAAATATTCCAGAAATTTCTGGGTAAATTCTGCTAAAGGTGTTGCACTGAGATTAGGATGACCCTTGGTTCAATCCCTAGATTCTGCTGACTGCTGATTTCTGTGGTAGAAATACTACACTTGGTTACAGTGGAAGAAGAGAGGTTTGAGCTCCGTTATGATATTTCCTATAATCAGCACACACTGCTTAGTTTCCAAAAGGGGATATATGTTACCAGAGATAGGTTCCTACTGCTAAAAATCAGAAGGGCTTTGATGGCGAGATAAATAAAAGGGGGAGAAATGAGCAGGAGAATTGTCAAGGTCAAGGAGCTTGGGGACTTAGAGTTTTTAAAACAAAATACTGTCCAAAAACATGTGCTGTTGTCACAATTTAAGCCCTTTTCTATTTTTTAATGTCTAAATAAGCCAATTCCTCCCATTATAGAGTGCAAGCAATTACACTTTTTGTTTCAGATCAGAAAAATGTTGTCAGAAAAAGATGACGAGACATACGCACAGATTGGCGCAAACCTGGCTCACATTACACAAATGAGAAAAGATCAGGACTTGATCAATATGAATGGGAATGTGAAAGGGAACAATTGCATTGGCCAAGTGGAAATTGGCAAAGAACATGATACAGAAGGGAGGTCGACCAGGTCTTCCTACCTCAAGCTCCCTGATGGAATCACTTCAGCTAAGTCTCCTGACAAAGCACTGGATTCATCGAAAGATTCCAGTGTAAATGGGGTCAGAGGTGACAGTCGGTTAGCAGACAATATCCCAAAATATGCCTCCCCACCTTCTTACAGCAACGCTATCAGGAACGGTTCACGAAATACTGTGACACAAGTGGAAAAACCAAAGGGGAACCATGAAAGTGTAACTCAGAGAGAGTTGAATAATTCCCAGAGCAATGTGTTTCAGCAATCAACGGGATTGAGAACGTTCAGCCCGACTTCAAACAATGGCTGTGCCGTCGCTCAAACCATTCAAAAAACTACAAAAAAGCCGAAGCCTGAAACAGGACACTTGGCGACAAACCCCCCAGAGGGATCTTCTCCTGATTCCAGCATTTATGCAATTTATGATGTGCCTCGGCCTTGCCTATGCTCCTCAATGTGCCATGGTGTCGTCTGGCACGCATCAACTTTTCAACACAATACTCTAAAGCGTTCCTTAAGTGAAATAGGTCCCACAGCCTTTGAACTACCATTTGAAATGCTTCAGGATAACAAGTACGCTGTGCCCAGACCAGTGACCTTCCCAAGCAATGTGAATTATGAAACTGATTTTAAGAATCTGGAGAAGTGTCCATCCAAGGACTCTGGTGTCCTGTCGTATGTGGATTCCCAGTTGCTAGATTTGATCCCTGAGGGAAATGAACCTCATCTTGAAACCAAAAGTAATCTGGAAAACAAACAAAGACAAGCAGCTGACAAGGAATCGCCCAGAGACACGAGTTTATTTATTTAATAAAACTGTAAAATTAGGAGTCCACAAAAAAAACATAAAATGAGAAAGAAGAAATTAGCCTGTGCACTTTCTTAAGACACAAATGATACCACGTGTTGAATTTAAGTTGTTCATCTAATTTATTGTTGGCAATAAGTTCAGCCAACCAGTGTTCATTAAGTGAAAGTATGCTAATTTACCAACTTTTAAGAGCTCGATAAACCATGCATCTGCAGCAAATACCATCTTGCTTCGGTGTACAAGATTGAATGGCACAAGACTGAGAGACAAATTGTTAAATCAATGGAAGTATTTATGAAAAGACAAGAGTCTAGAACACTCAAGCAGCAAAGAATTTCCTTTAGAACAAAAGAAAGACTCAGCATATTTTTACTATAGCATTAATCATGCACAAAAATTGATTATACATCATTGATCCAAAGATTATGTTACAAGGCATTTTGTGACATTGTGATGTCTGGTTCTAAACATCACCTTTTGGAAGGATACTAAAGCCATGACAAAGAAACAAATTACAGGAACAAAAATTGGGAGTTTCAGTTCTCCAAGGAGACAAAAGAGGTTGAAGTCGTTCTATCTAGAACAGAAAATCTGGAAAATTCATAAAGTTCAAAATGATGATGGATTCTGATAGAATAGAAAGCTAGAAACTGCCCCCACTGGCAGGAGGTGTACAAGGGATTTAGGATAATTAAGAAAATAATCAGTGGGGAGAACCTCTTTTCACACATCATGGCGGTGAGGGACATACTGCCTGGAGAAGGGGTTGGAACACCAGTACCAGACCTGCAGGCTTCGTATTTTCAGCCTTCCACTCACCTCAGACAGCAAGTGGTAGCTGCAAAGGTGCTCAGAGGGACATTATTTTGGGTGAGTAGGAATCTACCACAGGGAAATCAAGTTACAGTTCTGGCACCCAGCTAAGTCACATAGGACAGTCTTATGATCTGAGAATGGTTGGTCCAGGACAGGGACATTTAAACTTTTTTGGAGGTCCCAAGGACCTTTCTCCTCCTCCTGTGAGTTTCACCTGATGAGAAAGCTGCAATGCCTTCTCCACCAGTCACCAGTTAAGGTCGAAGTCAAGGATCACCAGGCCCTGATTTTCATATTTAAAGAAGGTCTGGAATGACTTGTACGCATCCTTGCCACATGTTGATAAAAACAGGCTACACCAAAAGGTAGTGGGAATGGAGAGGGCTTTGACCAGTCAACAAAACTGTCAATGTTAATTGCTTGATCTCAACACACCCTACTGCTCTTTCTACCAAAGTTTAAATCGTTCTTGCCGAGTTCATTAAACAATTGGTATCTAAATATATTTCCTGTAGATTATGCACAGTATAGACATAGGTATCCTGAATACTTACCTTCATATCTTTGTACATCATTCATCCCTAAAAGTCTCCAAGTCATCTGATGAAGAGCACATTATCATTTCCAAAACTGATGAAAAAATGGTTCAAATGAAAACTGAAGGACGTCTGCTAGCAAAGTTTGGAGGAAGGGGTATTTAAAAAAAAGGTAAGGCCGTAAAGTCACTTAACCTGAGGGGTAAGGTTGAGAAGTTGGGACCTTTACAATAACCTCAGGTAGGTGTCGGAACTGAACCCTTGCTGCCAGCTTTACTCTACTGTAAAAAAACCATCTGGCCAACCAACAGAGTTAACCAACTGCTAGAAGAAATGCAAAAATACCAACAGGTGCAATCTAGGATACTTTTTCCTCCACAAACCCACTTTAGCTGTCTAAAGATATGGATTTTAAAAAAAAAATTATATCCAAGGATGCTTTTATGCACCATTGAATGTGTTTTTTTCCACCACCAATTACCTCTTACAATTTTCCTTTATCCTCCTCCAATTGGTTACCATTATTTCTGACTCAAATACCAATTTTACTAAGTATATCTCTGTCATACTGCATTCAATTGTGTTTAAAATTCCCCAGTCCATCCAGAACAAGAGTCTGAACAGAGCAAGCAATTTCATAGGTTCATTACCTAATCAAATTGAGGGATTGTAAAATTAACAGTTGAAGAACTGATCAATTGTCAGTTGTAGATCTCTCAATTCTGAAATCATACTTATGTTCAACCAGGATCTCCAATATGACAGGGTCAGAAGCATTACCACCTCCATCCTGTAGAAACAGAGATGTTCTGTGGAAATGTTACAGGAGTGCTGGTCTCCTGTGCTGACTGAGTTTAGGGACGTGATGCTTGACAAGCAAGTTAATGATTTGGTTAAGTTCTTATACTGTGGATTGCTTGTCCAGATAGACTTTCTGTAATGTCAAGAATTTCCTCATCACAGTGTTCTCCTTTGAGTACAATCCAAGATGGTACTCTATCCATCTCTCCAGTGATGACCACCCCACCTTTGTTGTCAATAGAGCAGTTTTCATTGCCAATGGATCTATTACCTTTTTGATACTTTTATACATACCTCTAGAATTCTCTATTCCAAAGAACGTCAGGATATTCTGGCAAAGTTGTAATCTGTAGTCATTGGCACACTGACCAGCAATCTGAGCTCTCAGCGCACTCAGAGATTTTTCACTCGGTTCTCTTGCATAATTAACTAGAGCAGTCTGTTTGACTTCAATGGACAGAGAAGGAAGCCATGAAATTGTCAGCATTTTCTTTTGGTTTTATTTCAAACTGAGAAGGAAGTGTAAATTAGAGTAGGTACGTTCAATGGAGAAAGTGAGGACTGCAGATGCTGGAGATCAGAGCTGAAAAATGTGTTGCTGGAAAAGCGCAGCGAGTCAGGCAGTATCCAAGGAGCAGGAGAATCGACGTTTCGGGCATGAGCCCTTCTTCAGGAATCTGAAGATAAGTTCAATGCCAATAGGTAAGTTCAATGCCAAATTAGGTACAGAAATAGAAACAAAGAGAGAGAACAACAACAGAGCAGGACGAAGACATATGGAAGAAAAGTTTTGAAATAGCATTTCCAATGCTCCATTTTTGAAATCTCAATCCGCAAATTTATCAGTTTCCACAGTAATAAAAGTTAATTTTCACTTCCAGAGGCTGATAGCATCAACTTACACTTACCACATGGTTGAAAGGTACTTAGAATGGAATGTATAAAATGTAGCTTTGTGTTGAATTTAATTTGCATCTACGTAAGAAACACAAGAAATTTCCATGTTCCATAGATTTAATTGAGGATCAGGTAGCGAAGGTCTCATTTTTAGGAGGCAAACGGAACAGCAGCACAACACAAACAGCAAGGTTTGCATTTTTAGGTTAACATTACATTTGCTTCCCTGCTGAATTTTGCCAGGACATCTGCACATTGACAATGGTGAGTGCCATTACTTTTATATGGAAACCTGGCCGATTTTTACCACAATGCAGCAGAGACAGGTTTCAGCTTTGCTTCAGTGATCATATACTTGCCTCTGTATCAGAGGCTGGATCAGAACCTGACTACATATTCTAGGCTGCAACTTCCATGCATTGTGTTGGGCATGCCGTCTTAAAGATGAGATGCCAAACTTGCTCTGTTAGGTGAATGCAAAAGAGAATGGTATCTTAACATATATGTAACCCTCATGCAACATGGCTAAACATAGAATACCTAGTTGTTTGTAGAACCCTGCAGAGTACAGGTTCAAGATGCATTGCCTACATTACAACAATGACTGTAAAGTGGTTTAGGATGTCCTGAAGTTGTGCAATGCTCTGAATTATTCTAAGTGCTTTCTTTCTTTGATGGGTTATTAACATTAATTTTTACTGTGTAAAAATTTGAATATTATTCATTCATGTTGATTTATTGAAGATGTGTATATTGTTGTTTTTATAACTCTGCATTAATGTCATTTTGTTTGTATTTAGACATCCTGCTCCCAGTTCGACATATATATGTTTTTAATTGTTTCTCTATGTTAATCCCTCTGTCTGCAACGTCCCGGTACACATTGTGTTCCTTCATTTACTGCAGACTGACATTGTGAAACATATAAATGTAAAAGATGGCTTGGTTACTGTAAATAATTGTAACTTAGTATAAAAATCCAATTAAAAAATCTTTTCCTTAATTTTTTTTGTTGTTCACAGCATTTCCAGCCATTTCTTTTTTGTTTAGCTTAATTGATGGGATGTGGGTTTCACTGGCTGGGCCAGCATTTATTACCCAGAAGGCAGTTCACAGTCAACCACATTGCTGTGGGTCTGGAGTCACATGTAGGCCAGACCAGGTAAGGATGGCAGTTTTTTTCCCTAAAGGTCATTAATGACCCAAATTTTATCCCTCCGACAATCAATTCAAAGCCAGTGCTGGTTCCAGAACTTGTTTTTATTGAATTTAAATTCCACCATCTGCCATGGCAGGATTCAAACACAGGCTCCCAGAACATTGCCTGCATCTCTGGATTAACATTCCGGTAATAATGCCACTAGGCCATCACGTCCCCTGTTAATTAGTTTAAGGCCCCAAACACCCCTTCAGATGTAGCAGTGTTTTACTTGTACTTTTTCAATCTAGTCCACCTTATTAATCAAAAACAAAGAACTGCAGATACTGGAAATCTGAATCAGAAACTGATATCGCTGGAGAAACTCAGCACGGCTAGCAGCATTTGTGGCAGAGTCTACTTTTTGGATCCAGTGACCTTTACCAGAACTTCTGGAGAATGGCCATTGGACCTGAAATGTTGACTCTACTTTCTCTCTGCAGATGCTGCCAGATCTGCTGAGTTTCTCCAGCAAAATCAGTTTCTGTAGTCTACCTTTTTGTAGCCAGGCAAGGGATTGAAAAATAAGCAGCAGTTAGGAAATAATGAAAACACTTGGTGACAACTTCAATCTGCAAAAATACCATTATTGAGCAGATTAAATGTAATAAACGTATACAACATGTGGAAAGCACAATCAAAATTGCAGATATCTACATGCATTAGCTACGACACGAGCTTATGAAAAGTCTGCAGATTATTTTCTTATGATAGAGTCAGAACAGAAACCTTTCTTAACAGTCTTAAATTCTAAGATGCGAGCAAATGTCTCCACAACTGTAGCAATTCAGACAGAGGACATCATACTTGGTAGAGAGATAAAACATTTTCTGGGACAAGTGCACCCTTTATCCCATATTCCTTTGAGAAGTCCTGAGCAAGTTGACATAGTATTCATGAAAAAGTTGATTCCTTTACACAGACAACTCCACCATCAATAGCTGAGTGAAATCAATGAACCATAGAAACCTGGCAAAAGTGTGCTCAGGTCAAAGGGGGTGGGGTGGAGGGGCAGGAAATGATGATCAATACACCTACCACACAATCGGATTCTCAGACAATACTATTAACAGAGAGTGAATGATTTACATTTATAATGAGAGATGTCTCATTCTGAAGCATCCTGAGACTCAACATACTGCAACAATTCCAACAAAGATTTCTGGGTATAAAATGTTGAGCCAGAACAAGGTTTGATGATCAGGTCTCTCAAAATCATTGGAAGAGCTGAATCAAGCTGTACTCTTTGTATTATTCACCAGGAGACGAGAAAAACATCATTGTTTCCATAAAGACCAGAGAAACCTTGCAGGGTAGACCTCTTTGAACAGAGTCCAATGTTCTTAATAATGTTAAAAATCACACAACACCAGGTTATAGTCTAACAGGTTTAATTGGAAGCACACTAGCTTTCGGAGTGATGCTCCTTCATCAGGTGATAGTGGAGCGTCGCTCTGAAAGCTAGTGTGCTTCCAATTAAACCTGTTAGACTATAACCTGGTGTTGTGTGATTTTTAACTTTGTACATCCCAGTCCTACACCGGCATCTCCAAATCGTTTCTTAATAATAGTTGACTACTGCTCCAGATGTATAGATGTGTTGCAACTACAGGGTCAGATGTCTGAAGATTGCTGAAGAGGATATTCAGAGCACATTGAATTCCAAGAAGTTCATCTCAGAAAATGGATAACAGCTTGCCAAACAGCTTGTAACTTTAAAACGTTCACAATGTTATCTGGATATACTCATATTACTACCTCATCAAGCTATCCAAAAACCAGGTGATGAAGTGGAGATGGAGAGTGTGCAAGGAAAGTATTGCTGAAAAAGAAATATGACATTCACCTTGCACCTCTGACACACCAGAGCTGCTAGAGCTCCCTGTTTACTGATTCAGTCAATTCTTCTTGGCCCAACAGAAGCTGAGACACAGAGGATTGAATTTTAATCTCCTCCAAAACAGCTGAGAATACATTCAGGTGAACACGAGTCTCCACATCTGTTGTCGCTTTAATTCAAAATCCACATCAAAGTGTCAGGAAAGATTTAAATTAAAAGTAGAATCAGAGATTTGGGAGGGGGATCGGTAGAGTATGGGAGTACATGATGAATGATAGGATCTGAGGTAGTACTGAGAATCACTGGGACCTTGGTTTGCATGGGCATAAATCCTTAAAGACAATAGGACAGGTGGATAGGGTGGTTAAGAAGGCTAATGGCCTTTATTAGTCAAGGCATTGAATACAAGGGCTAGATATTATGGTAGAGCTGTAGTGGATATAGTGGATATCCGACAACGGATGAATGGGCACCGCACAACAATCAACAGACAGGAGGGTTCCCTCTCAGTTGGGGAACACTTCAGTGGTCCAGGACATTCAGCCTAGAACCTTTGGGTGACCATCCTCCAAGGTGGACTTCGGGACAGGCAACAGAGAAAAGTGGCTGAGCAGAGGCTGATAGCTAAGTTCGGTACCCATAGGGAGGGCCTCAACCAGGACCTTGGGTTCATGTCACACCACAGGTGTCCACCATTGCACTATACACACACACAGATACTCCTACACACACACACTCTCACACACACACAGGCACTTCTATACACACATACACACGGACACACATACACACAGATGCACACACAGACACCCACACACACCCTTACAGACACACACACTCCCCCACTCACACCATGACTTAAGACACTCTGCACTCACTACACACGCATATATACTTTCTCACACTCACAATCCCCAACCCAGACAGACAGACAGACACACACACACACACACACAGACAAAGACCCACATGCACACATATATTTTGTGGGGTTAATTTGTACTTGCAGGGTTACATTGTACTTTGCTCAAAAACTGCATGTATTCATGTAGAACTCTGAGCTCAAAAACTGCATGAATTTATGTAAAACTCCGTTATCTCACTTTTTAGATTAGAATCAATATAAATATCATGGCATAGACAGAGAACACAGGTGGCTAACATCTTCAATATATTGTCTAGCTATCACCATTGTTAACAGCTAACCCGAGTATGCAACTTTTAAAAAAAAGGTTTTGTGATTACACATGAAAGAAGTGAAACTATCACTGTATTCTAACAGATGAAAGGCTTAACAGACAATGTATAATTTCAGTTACATCACACTGTAAATTTTGCTATAAATTCTGTCTGTTATGATTGAGCCCTCCACGATCACCTGAAGAAGGAGTGTCGCTCTGAAAACTAGTGTATTTCCAACTAAACCTGTTGGACTATAACCTGATTTTTAACTTTGTACACCCCAGTCCAACACCGGCATCTCCAAATCAGTAATACTATATGACTGAAGTCTGACTGTGAGATATGCTAATGAGATACAGTATGTATCATCAGAGGAAATGATGCAATATCATGTGACCTTGCACTCTCTTTCTTGAATCTATGTGACAAGATGAAGCCACAGTAAGATGTTTCTGAAATAATATTAATGTTTTCCTTATCTCAGCAGCACCTTCTCTTTAGCAACACAACAAGCTCAAGGACGTTATAATATACACCAGGAAAGTCTACAAAATGATGTTTAATTTGTGAGACCAGCACAGCTTGGTATTTTAAAATTCATGTAATTGTCATGAAGTGTCTCTTTTCCTCTGATGCTCCTCATCTCTAAAATCTTTCAACCCCATAACCCATTAAGCCTTTGGCACTGCTCCAATTCACCTAAACATTGCCTATTTCCTTCGTTCCCTTGTTAGCAGTCATAGTTCAGCTGCTTAAACCCTAAGCTCTGGAATTCTTTTCCTGATTGTCAGTGTACGACTCTATGATCTCTCCACCTCTCTCCCTCCCTCCTATTTTAAAATGCACCTGCAAACCTAACTTTTTGTCCAAACTTTCAGTCATCTATCTTTGAAATTCCTGTTGTGGTTTGCTGTCAAATTGTGTTTAATTATACTTTAAATATTATATTGCATTTAAGGTGCTATGATCAATGCAAGTCAATGTTCTTGCCTGTAGTTATTTAAGGGGAGGATTTTACGAAGCTAGAAAGTGTCAAGAGTGCCAGCAGATCGGTAGCGAAGGGCCGACAAGAGTTAAATGCCTCTCAGACACCTCCTTTACTTTTCATCATCATCAAGAAGACAGCAAATGTTGCTGGAATGAAAGTTATTGGACGCTGAGGATCAATGAGCAGTTATGGACAGAGGGGTTTTGAAGTATGTGGGAAGCACAAGAGATTGACAAAAGGGCATGGGGGATGACTTTCAGTGGAGCCTCCCTCTTCACAACTTTCTGAAACCAGATTTCACAATCAGGCACTGACTGTCTTTCAATGAGTCAAGATTCGATTGGTACAGCATATCAGGCAGCATGCGAGGAGCAGGAAAATCGATGTTTCGGGCAAAAGCCCTTCATCATGAATGAGGCAGGGACTTTCCAGGGTAGAGAGATAAATGGGAGAGGGGGTGGGACTGGGGAGAAGGTAGCTATAGTTGGACGGAGGTGGGGATGAAGGTGATAGGTCGGAGAGGAGGGTGGAGCGGATAGGTGGGAAGGAAGATTGGCAGGTAGGACAGGTCATGAGGATGGTGCTGAGCTGGCAGGTTGGAACTGGGGTAAGGTAGGGGGAGTGTCCCACCTCCTACACCACCTTCCCCTACACCCCATCCACCATTTCCTATTGGGGAGGGAATCACAAGCATCCCTCTCAAGTTGTATATAGACCACGGCTTCAAACTGGTCAACACCAGCAGCAGCAAACTGAGTCTGTGTGGTAATTAATTGGGCAATCAAGGGGCTCAATCGGTGACAGAGATGTTTGACCATGGGACTTCCAGCCCCAGACTGAATTTTATCTGTGCTAAGGCAGAGGGATGCTCACATACTATGAGGAAGACTGATTAAATACTCTGCCGACTCTAAACATGCCACCAGGGATGGCCATGAAACCTCTGCTTAGTTGCTTCATTTTGACGCACCTAAATAATATAAAGACATAATTGCTTAATCAGGTGCTTTAGAAAATAATGACTGATATAGTTACAATTCCCATATTATTTCTTTTAATGCTCTGGATGGAAAATATCAAATCCTCGAGAATCATCGATATAAAGTCGTTTTTACTCCAATTCCATTTTTAACTTATAATGAATCCACTAAGCTTCAGGGAGGTAGTGGTAACATCACTGCGCCAAGAATTCAGAGCCCCAGGTTAATGTTCTGATTGTCTTAGGTCTAAATCTCACCATAGCAAATGGAGAAGTGGCAGTCAAGAGAGAAATGTCCTGGGAATGCTAAACAATGGCTCCAAACACCATCAGGTCAAATGTGTACAAGGGAACCCCCTGCTGGTTCCCAGCTACTGCCACCCCTTCCCCGTGGCTCCAGAAGTCCTGCACATTGGCAGCATTGAGATTGGCAAGGGCACAGAATCTAATCTGCAAATACTTCAGCCTTGTCTTTTGCATTGATGTGGCTTCCCCATCATTGTGGGAGCTTCCTTCCTCCTCCTGTTAGGTGTATGTTTGTCAATCACAATGAAATGTGGCAGGACTGTAGATCTTCAATCTGGTCTGTTGGTTGTGGAATTATTGAACGTGAACATCACTTGGAAGAGACACTGGGGGTGGCAAGGGCATAGACTATACTCTCAATTTGGGAGTTCAGTACTCATGTGTTCTTGGTGTGATAAAGATTTCTAATATGTTATGATTATTTTGGAATTTGGATGGTAAAGAAGAAGAAAATGGCTTTTATTTGTCCGATCTGTGGAACTGATTTGTTAAAGAATCCAGAAGGTCATTTTTGGATAATGTGTTCAAACATCATTATCATTTCCAAGAAATAACTTCCATAACTTGATTAAATACTTGGGGAATCAATTGCTGAATGTTTACATCATGGGATTTTTACAATTCCAGAAAGACCGATGGGCAGAGACTAGAATCAGATTTCAGTTCAGAAGGGCAGTTTCATAACAGCAGAATGGCCAGCAGTTTGTGGCTGGTTGGAATTCTTTAGTTCTTTTTCAGCAGTAGAAAGAGAAAACTCTTCGTCTCTCTTAAGGTTCAGTGGAAACAGTGGGTGAGTCTGTCTGTATTTTCGTGTCTGTGCAAGAAACAGCCATGGAGAAAATCACATCTGGTAAATAATCAAAAAAGATAAAAGCAGATGCTGCAACCCTTTTAGTTAAAAAAGCAATCAGAGTTAAGCTAGAAGTGAAACTTCACTGAGAGTGAGTGACTGCAGAGCGATTATTGGGAAAAGAGTTGGTTCTTTTTCCTGTTCATGTTGAAGTCTTTCTAAATTTGTACAAATGTGTATAATACATTTAGCTGTCTTTTCTTTCATCTGTGTAATGGGCTTGTGTTCCTTTGTTAAAAGAATACTGGCAGGCATGTGAGAACATGTTCAGTGACTGACCAATCTGCATCAATAAAACTTTTATTGTTTAGTAAGCCAGGTTTTATTCTGAGGTCTGACTTGTCCAGTGTTACCATCAGCTAAGATCATAACAATGTTGAGGCTCATTCTGGATAGTAATTTTTTGAATTAACGGAAATCTGTAAATCTTTTAAAGAAATAAATATATGGATGCACTGGACATAAGACAAGAATATTGTTGTGAAGTATATTCTATGGATTTGACTTTCAAAATGTCTCACGTATCTTGGAAGGAAGACGTGCTTAAATCAATTACTTAGTATTGAGAATTAAAACAGGGAACCATGAACATGATGTCTTGTTACTAGATTGTTAGGGTTCTTGTTAGGATTCAGTTAGAAATGACAAAAGTCCCGACTTAGAAATAAAATAAAAATAAAATAGAAATAAAATTAGAATGAAAAGGAAAGAGAACTGGAAATTTAGGGGGAGTTAATAAAAAACAAGGAAAACTGGAAAGGGATATGGAATTAAAGAAGCTTGATCTTCAAAGAGAGAGAATTCAGACAATATGATTTGGGGTGAGAATATCTTACAGTAAAGGAAGAAATAAGAGGTAGCAGCTCAGACGATGGTTTTGATTCTAATGAGGATATTTATTAAAAAATTCTGAAATCTTGTTAGTGCCTGAATTTACAAAAGATATTTGGGAAAAATGCTTCACTTCAACTGAAAAGTGCTTGAAAGATAAAATGGGCAAAAGATGTTTGGATCTTAATATCTGAGTGCATTGCGAGGTACAGCTCTAACATATACAATACAGAGGAACCTCGATTATCCGAGAGTATTTTGTTCAGATAAATCAAATGTTTAGACAATCAAATGCCAGATAACACAGTTTAGCCAAGCACCAGGACCTTGCAATCTTATTTGGGCGGCACGGTGGCACAGTGGTTAGCACTGCTGCCTCACAGTGCCAGGGACCTGGGTTCAATTCCCACCTCAGGCGACTGACTGTGTGGAGTTTGCACATTCTCCCCGTGTCTGCGTGGGTTTCCTTTGGGTGCTCCGGTTTCCTCCCACAGTCCAAAGATGTGCGGGTCAGGTGAATTGGCCGTGCTAAATTGCCTGTAGTGTTAGGTAAGGGGTAAATGTAGGGGTATGGGTGGGTTGCGCTTTGGCGGGTCGGTGTGGACTTGTTGGGCCGAAGGGCCTGTTTCCACACTGTAAGTCTAATCTAATCTAATCTAATCTATTTGGATAATCAAATGGCAGATAATTAAGGTTGCTCTGTATATCTGTTTGTCAGAAGAATAACTTGCAGACAATGGAGTTGTTAAAGAGTTTACTCAATGCTGAGCAGCTTTGCCCTGGAGCCTTTAAGAAAGAAACCTAAATAGACATTTGTCGAAATTGCAAGAGAAAAACAAATGTTATGAGATAAGTAGTTTCATTCATTGGAGTTAGAGAACAATTTTGAGAACATGTGTAGGGAATCATGATTATGAAAGAATTCCAAAACAGTTTCCCAGTAACTCTTAAAAAGTATTTAATTAAGCACAAAGTGTTTTATATACATACATTGAATTGGGCAGCAAAGGACTTTCAGCAATTTACAGACATTTTATTTAAATCCATAGTATAGTATAAACATTATCCACTTGTGGGACATGGGTGTCGTTAGCTGGCCAGCACTTGGTGCCTGTCCCTAGTTGTTCTTGAGAACGTGTTGGTGACCTGCTACTTGAAACGTTGTAGTCTACGTGCTGTAGGCAGACTCATAATGCCTTTAGCGAGGGAATTCCACATTTCAACCGAGCAACAGTGAAGAAACAACAATGTACTTCCAAATCAGGATTGTGAGTGGCTTAGAGAGGTTCTTGCAGGTGGTGGTGTTCCCATATTTCTGCTGCTCTTGTCCTTCTAGATGGTAATGGTCGTGATTTTTGAAGGTCCAGTCTAAAGATCTTTGGTGAATTTGCACATCAATTTCCACCTTTTCTTGCAGATACTGACCCTCACCAGAAGCCAGCACTCACACAGGAAGAACTTAGCTTTTTTAAATTTAAAAATCACACAACACCAGGTGATAGTCCAACAGGTTTATTTGGAAGCACTAGCTTTCGGAGCGCTGCTCCTTCATCAGGTGGTTGTGAAGTATAATATCATAAGACACAGAATTTATAGCAAAAGTTTACAGTGTAATGTAACTGAAATCATATGTTGAAAAAGACCTGGATTGTTTGTTAAGTCTCTCATCTTTTAGAATGAACATGGATAGGATAAGTAGACAAAGTCCTTTCCCTAGGGTCGGGGAGTCCATAACTAGAGGGCTTAGGTTTAGGGTGAGAGGGGAAAGATATAAAAGAGACCTAAAGGGCAACCCTTTCACACACAGGGTGTTACATGTATGGAATGAGCTGCCAGAGGAAGTAATGGAGGCTGGTACAATTGCAACATTTAAAAGGCATTTGGATGCCTATATGAATAGGAAGGATTTGGAGGGATATGAGCTGGGTGCTGGCAGGTGGGACTAGATTGGGTTGGGATATCTGGTCGGCATGGACGGGTTGGACCAAAGGGTTTGTTTCCATGCTGTACATCTCCATGACTCTATGACTCTATAAATGAGCACAAAGAATTCATTTAATAATTCTAATCCTGCAATGTATGGAGTTGACACCTTTTCTCAGATTTTCATAGCTCCCAGAATGAAATGTTGGTGAATGGGCAAGGAAATTCCTTTAGACGTTCGTTTCCTAAGTTTCTATTTTGAATGGTTTTGCTATATTTCATCATGTGAAAAGTTTGAAGCCCATAATGTGAAGCCTTAACAGTATTATTTACTTTGGATGATTTATATGTGTCTGTGTTTGTGTGTGTGTTTTTTTAATGTCATTTATTGTTTACTTTTTATTTTGTGTTGGTAACCTAGGGATTTTCTGTGCATCCGAAGTTAATATTAACTTTGTAAGCATTTTTGCACATGATTATTTCTTTAAAAACAGTTTTTGAGGCCTGACTTTAGAGTGAGTGGTATATCAAAAACAGATTTTTGTTAGTCTTAAACCATTTGTGACCCAGTAATGTAAGTAATTGGGCCTCAAGTTTTATTAGAAAGTTCTGGAACTTCTTGGTTTTTTTTCAGTTCAAGGGTAACACCCATAGTTTAGAGAGAGATGCTTTTGTATTTGGGAGGTCAGTCCTGTGAAATCCTTGGATTAGGATGGCTCTATAAACCAGTGCTTTTAAGAAGGGAAGGGTACAGTGAACTAGGTTACCTTAGAGTGAAGATTTAATGTCAGTCTCAGACCAAAAATGTTGACATAATTCCCTGGAAAGGCTACTAGAAGCTGAGTACACTTAAGATCAGCTGCATAGCTCTAGGAAGAAGCTCTGTGGAGTTCCAGTCTATAAATTGAAGTCGCAGGTGAATTGAACTTACTGAGGTTCAAGGATTCTGTATGAATATTGTGTGAATGGTGTACTTTAGATACTTTGCAAAAGTATTTTCTTTTTCAATTTGTAAAGGAACATTTTGGGATTAATGGGATTATACATTCACTGTGTGCATATAAAACTTTGAATATGCATTATAAGTAGGTGACTCGATATATTCTATTATATCTTTTATTTTTCATTAATGAACTTCTTTTTCAATGTTAAAACAAAATTTGCAGCATTGCATACTCTGCTGCCTCACAGCACTAGGGACCCGGGTTCAATTCGACCTACAGCCGACCATCTGTGTGGAGTTTGCACATTCTCCCCGTGTCTGTGTGGGTTTCCTCCAGGTGCTCTGGTTTCCTCCCATCGTCCAAAGATGTGAAGGTTAGGTGGATTGCCGTGCTAAATTGTCCATACTATCCATGGATGTACAGGCTAGCCGGATTAGCCATGGTAAATGCAGAGTTATAGGGCTAGGGTAGGGTGGGACTGGGTGGGATGCTGTTCAGAAGGTTGGTGTGGGCTCGATGGGCTGAATGGCCTGATTCTGTAATGTAGGATTCTATGATTCTATTCTATCTTTTAGTGCGAGATTAGTTTGTAAATCCAAAGCAAATCAAAGTATGATCGATCAAGCCAGATTTAAATCTGCCCAGCAATAACATCACTCATGTTCATAACAATAGTCTTCACCAGATTTTGTCAGGTGGATATTTATCATTGTTCTAGTGATCAGTGAGTGAAGTTTAGTTGTTTCATTACATTTGGCATGCAGGAGGAGAACTCAAAATTGTGCTGTAATTTATCACATCTAACCACAGCACAATTCATGAAGTATAAAAAGTGTCAGGTTTAGCAGTAATGATACCAATGATTCATTCAAAATATTCGAAAATCCACACACTGTCAATTAGAGTCATAGGGATGTACAGCATGGAAACAGACCCTCCGGCATGACTTGTCCATGCCGAACAGATATCCTAATCTAATCTAATCTAATCTAATCCCATTTGCCAGCACTTGGCCCATATTCCTCTACACTCTTCCTATTCGTATACCCCTCCAGATGCTAAATGTTGTAACTGTATCAGCTTTCACCACTTCCTGTGGCAACTCATTCCATACACGCACCACACTCTGTGAGAAAATGTTGCCCCTCAGATCCCTTTTTGATTGCACATTGATGGCACTGTGTCAGTTGACATTTAGTCTCCATTTAATCCAGACATTTTAAAAAAAAAATTCCTTCATGGGATGAGGATGTTGTTGACCAGGCCAACATTTACAGCCCATACCTAATTGCCCAGAGGGCTTAGAAAAGTCAACTGTATTGTGGTAGTCTGGAGTCACATGTAGGTCAGACCAGGTAAGGATAGCAGTTTCCTTCCCTAAATGACATTAGTGAATAAAATGGGTTTTCCCAACTGAAAACAAAACATGTTGGAAATCACAGCAGGTCAGACAGCATCCATGAGAGAAAGGAAGCCAACCTTTGGTGATCTCGACTCAAAACATTAGCTTACTTTTTCTCTATGGATGCTGCCTGATCTCCTGTAATCTCCAGCATCCCCTGCCTCATTTCAGATTCCAGCACCTGCAGTAATTTGCCCATACATTGGGTTTTCCCAAAAATTGACCTGAGGTTATCATTAGACGCTTGACTCCAGATTTTTATTGAATTCAAATTCCACCATCTGCCATGGTGAGATTCGGACCGGGTCTCTGGATTAACAGGCTAATGATAACACCACTAGGCATTGTCTCCCCTACGCTGGCCCAAGACAGTAACACTGAAGATCAGACGCCATTAACAGCTGTTCAGAAAGGAAAACCAAAAAATAATTCATTGGACTTTAGTCAGTGTGCAAATTCATGCATAAATCTGAGAAGAATATGTAAGTAAAAATAGAAAAATGAGAGTTTTTTATTTCTTTAATTTTCTGTCCACTTTCTTTTCTATTTGATGAGCTTTTATGATATAGCTCCTTCTTAGACTCAGCCTCATTCTAATGCGTGAACCTTGAGACCATCTTTAAGCTGTTCAGTTGTGTTAGCATTATAGTTGACCCCAATCCTTCTGTAAAAATCTTAGTTTATACTTATCATTTGTCCTTTTAGCATTTACTTTATTCTGGATTGATATTTTTAGCACCTTTTATAATCTTGTATAATTAAAATGGACTACCTCCCAGAGTATTCCTTTCCATCTTGTAAACTATCTTTCTTTAAAACATTAAGGAGCCTCCTGGGTGGCCAAATGGACTTTTACCCTGCAATACCCTGTAGCCAAGATGCCACCTTGCTAAAGGATTTGAAGCCAGTACTAGGAAAGGCTGACTGAAGACTTGTTAAATTGTTAATGCCATTTAAAATGCTTGCTAAAACTCATTACAGGAATGCATTATATACTGTTGGCTAATATTTCAATTAATACTCTCTCCTAATGGCAGTCTGTTTGAGAACAAACACAATGATGTTGATGTAAACAAGAAATACTCATCATTTCATGTACATCATTCCTGGAGTTGCGAAGTCAACCTCTGAAGGCTGCGTGGAAAATTGTTTAGACTCTCATACAATATCCAAAATGGACATTCTCTGGATTTCAAATGAAAGGTCTAAATGCTGTGCCCTCCATCTTACAAGAGTTACCAGGAGTGGAATCATGGTCTAGATTAGAGTGGTGCTGGAAAAACACAGCAGGTCAGGCAGCATCCGAGGAGCAGGAAAATCAACGTTTCTGGCAAAAGCCCTTCATCAGAGGGCCCTTCATTCCTGATGAAGGGCTTTTTCCCGAAACATCGATCTTCCTGCTCCTCAGATTCTACCAGACCTATTGTGCTTTTCCAGCACCACTCTAATCCAAACTCTGATCTCCAGCATCTGCAGTCCTCACTTTCGCCTAGGAATGGAATCATCTCCATCCTGCTCGGGATGTAGCTTGGTTGGGTTTGGAAATGAGGAAAGGTAAGAGGATGTTAGACGAGGCAAAATAGCACTAGCTGCTGCAGGGGAGCACCTGGAGACTGAGGAGGTGGGAGGTATAACCACTCACCCCTGCAGGTTCAGGGCTTTACATCCTGGACATCCTCCTCCAAGGCTTCCAGTGTAACATCTGACAACCTGTGTATGGTTTTCCTTGGTTCCTAAGTCATGCTATAACAGGCCAACATAAGTCAGCCAAAGCTCTTTGATATTTTTAATCAATCTGTTCAGACATTTGGAGAAGATGGCATTTAAACCTAGGTCTTGTAGCCCAGAGATAGAGACACTGCCATTGTGCCATGCAAGCCTCAGTCAGAGCTACCAAAAGTCCATAAACATCCATCTAATCACCTTGGGGGAAACCTGCAGATATTCTGTTTCAGTATCTCCATATTATGGTAATCAGCAACTATGGCCAAAATTGCAAATGACATCCAGATTTTCAAATAGGCTAATCTCTTGGAAGTGTTGCCCCCACTGAGCAACATCATTACCTCTTGGCCAATTGAACATTTTGCATTGTACTTTATTATTTTTATTGGTTTTGCTGTTTGCTGCTCTGCATTTATTGGACATTTTTAGCTGGGTCTACCAAGGCTTCAGGGTAGAAGATTTTTTTTGAGGTAAACCAAATGGTAGGAGTGATTTACACATGGGAGTCAATCAGACTATCTCACAAGATAATGTTTTTCACAGCTCAGTGCTTCTGTTCATGCAGGTAAAACGGCAAATTGTCTGGACAGTAAGTTCTGAAGTCCACCTGGACATCCTGGACTTAACTCCTTCATATCTACAGGCATTTCTTTATGCAAGCACTTACACTATTTGGGTGGGGGTGGGGGGCATGATGGTTGGTGAAATCATGTTGATTAGTTTGTAAGCAGTCTCAATCATCTGCAGTCTGGCTTGTTAAACATTTATTGTGTGAGGGGTGAACCCTGACATAACCAACAAACCTAGGTAAAAACGAGGACTGCAGATGCTGGAAATCCAAGTCTGAATTAGAGTGGTGCTGGAAAAGCACAGCAGGTTAGGCAGCACCCAAGGAGCAGAAAAATCAACGTTTCAGGCAAACGCCCTTCATCAGGATGGCACCCATCTTAAAAGGCACTCACACACCCCTTCATTGTCTGCAACCCAGGGGGCAGCACAGTGGCTCAGTAGTTCGCACTGCTGCCTAACAGCACCAGGGTCCCAGGTTCGATTCTCACCTTGGGCGACTGTCTGCGTAGAGTTTGCACATTCTCTCCTGTCTGCGTGGGTTTCCTCCCACGGTCCAAAGATTAGATTAGATTAGACTTACAGTGTGGAAACAGGCCCTTCGGCCCAACAAGTCCACACCGACCCGCCGAAGCGCAACCCACCCATACCCCTACATTTACCCCTTACCAAACACTACGGGCAATTTAGCATGGCCAATTCACCTGACCCGCACATCTTTGGACAGTGGGAGGAAACCGGAGCACCCGGAAGAAACCCACGCAGACACGGGGAGAACGTGCAAACTCCACACAGTCAGTCGCCTGAGTCGGGAATTGAACCCGGGTCTCAGGCGCTGTGAGGCAGCAGTGCTAACCACTGTGCCACCGTGCCGCCCACGGTGTAGGTCAGGTGAATTGGCCATGGTAAATTGCCCATGGTGTTAGATGCATTAGGCAGAGGGAAATGGGTCTGGGTGGGTTATTCTTCGGAAGGTCAGTGTGGACTTATTGGGCCGAAGGGCCTGTTTCCACACTGTCGGTAATCTAATCTAATCATTACTCAACCTGTGCTCATCCGTTCCGGAGTTGTCACAGACCAGATGAAAATAATGGATCACATTTTAGCAACATCCCTAAACATTGCTGTGGTTCTGTTCACCGAGCTGGGAATTTGCGTTGCAGACGTTTTGTCCCCTGTCTAGGTGACATCTTCAGTGCTTGGGAGCCTCCTGTGAAGCGCTTCTGTGATGTTTCCTCCGGCATTTATAGTGGTTTTTCTCTGCCGCTTCCGGTTGTCAGTTCCAGCTGTCCGCTGCAGTGGTCAGTATATTGGGTCCAGGTCGATGTGCTTATTGATTAAATCTGTGGATGAGTGGAAACGGCAGGTACAAATCACTATAAATGCCAGAGGAAACATCACAGAAGCGCTTCACAGGAGGCTCCCATGCACTGAGGATGTCACCCAGACAGGGGACGTAACGTCTGCAACACAAATTCCCAGCTCGCGATCAGAACAACAACAACGAGCACCCGAGCTACAAATCTTCTCCCAAACTTTGAATCCCTAGACATTCTCCTGAAGCCTGCCGGGGGTAGAAGGGTTCAGTTCTTCTCCCTACATATGACAAGCACAATCCCAATAGATGAAGACAACTTGGACAGCAATAGGTCAATGATGGCTCAAAGATCACGGCTCCAGTATTGCAAGAGGATGAATGACCTGCTGCATTCAGTATCATGATGATTCTATAGCTTTAAGAGGTGTACTTTGTCCTGGTATTTTTTAATGAATGAAGTTTGAGACAGGTACCAAGCAGTCTGCTAGAAGCCAATGGAGTAACAGTTTGTGAGGCCTTTTTTTTAAGGTCGGAACAATAGAAGCAGCCTGAACGAGTTGGGGTTAAGCTCCCACAGAACCCGGAATTTTAGTTTTAGTTTTCTGCAGTTGTTGGGGCCTTGAAGCTTGATGTGGAAGCTGTTATTCCTCCCTCTGTTACAGCTAAAAGCTAGGGTTCCCTTCCTGCTGCTCAGATTGTATGTGAGACAATCTGTGTAACTGAATTTGCTTTAGCCAAGGGTGTTTTTATGGGCCATTACTATTTTGGAATTAATTAATTAGTCGTAGTTAATAGATCTTGTTTTAAGCATTTCGATAGAGTTACAGTTAAGCCGATTCTTTTCTTTTTATTTTGTCTGTATTTTAACTGCAGTGTAACAATAAAGTGAATTTTGCTTAACGTCATTAGTTTGACCAATTGAATTGCATCTGGAATGCAACACCTTAAACTTAACTCTAAAATAAGAAAAAGTTAGGGTCCAGACCGTCTTACTATATTTTGAGGGGGTTTGGTCCATGACAATATGCAGCACTGTCTATTCAACTTTTCCTGCCTCTGCGTGTGTGAATTTGCATTCTAATGTTGGCAATGCTGAGGACTTTCAAACAGGACATTGGGAGTCAGTCTTCTCCCCCTAATGTCTCATCTTCAACGACTGTCTGCCACTTCCTCCAGCCACCAATGTTAACCCTACCAGTGCCACAGTTGTGTTGCCTCTCTCACATCTGCCAGGGTTCACGTTTGAAACATAAAAGGAGCTGCAACACTCAGCACTTCACACTTAAGGTCACTGACCTCCCATCATACATCTGAGAGATTCTCGCCAAAAGCTTGAGTGGGGGCAAGGACACAACTATAAAAGATGGCATTTGAACGGAATTGTTTTGAATTCCATCCCACTTTCGTACCTCAGTCAGCATTAGCCAGTGGGCCTGCCTCATGAGGCAGGCTTGTTGGTTATGATTTAGAATGGTGCTGGAAAAGCACAGCAGGTCAGGCAGCACCCAAAAAGCAGAAAAATCAATGTTTTGGGCAAAAGGTCTTCATCAGGAATCATCCTGATGAAGGGCTTTTGCCTGAAACGTTGATTTTTCTGCTCGTTGGGTGCTGCCTAACCTGCTGTGCTTTTCCAGCACCACTCTAATTCAGACTTGGATTTCCAGCATCTGCAGTCCTCGTTTTTACCTAGGTTTGTTGGTTATGTCAGGGTTCACCCCTCACACAATAAATGTTTAACAAGCCAGACTGCAGATGATTGAGACTGCTTACAAACTAATCAACATGATCTCACCAACCATCATGCCCCCCACCCCCACCCAAATAGTGTAAGTGCTTGCATAAAGAAATGCCTGTAGATATGAAGGAGCTAAGTAAATGAAATTTGTCCTTACCAGAGCTTGAAGGAAGTCCATCTTGCCAGGCATACACCTCATACGTATGGCTGTGTTTGTGAATGGATGTGTTTCCTTTTAATGGAATTAGGCCATGGACACAATTCTAGTAGCCGGGGTGTTAATGAACATTCATGACATGGTAATAAAAACAAGACAGTTCCCACTTTGAAGTTCAGGAAAACCAAACCCATCTGAAGGATTCTGAGAACATAATAGCAGCATTGTAACCTGTCATAATGTGCCCCCTGGATAGTTACTTTCCCCATATGTTCTTCCAAATGTTCTGGCAGATTGAGATGATTCCATCTCAGATCTCCCTCAACTTTAGCTTTAGGTAATTTAATACCATCGAGGAAATCCACTTAGTCTACTGTGCATTTCTTTTACAATTGTCTGAACAGAATCTAGCTGCCATCGTTCAACCCACACAACTTTATTTTTGGCTTTTTTAATTTCTGCGTCTTCTCCCGGTTCATTGTGCTTCCAAGCTTTGTCACAGCTGCACAAAATGTCATTCTGCATTGAGAATTTAAATCCACAACATTGATAGAACTTTGAAAGAGCAGTATTGCCATCAGTACTTACTCTCCACCTTAACGTTAAAGGCAGAGTTTGCGTTCCCAGGTCCAAATCCCACTGTTTGTGAACCCACAACTACTGGCTCCTTGATCTAATTAAGGCAAGTAGGCCAATTATTGAGAAATCAGTCGCCCCAACGTCAGAGGTAGGAGCTGCTGTGGGCAGGAGAAAGCAAAAGGTGTGCTAATATAGTGGTAACCTTTGAAGAATTTTACAATCATTAAAAGTAAGATGGGGTCATAACAGATGGATGGTCACTGTGGAAGGAGAATCCCCGAAGATGATGGCAGGCTGGCAATAATAGCAACAGGAGTGTGAAATATAGAGACACTGTCCATAGTCTGCCATCGGAGGCTGCCTCAATTCATCAGTGGGGTTTCTGCTATCTTGAAAATTCAGCCAACTTCTGACAAGTGTCCATAACTGGGAATTTAATCACCCCATTGGCTAACTGCTGCCAGCTAGTAGGTAGCCAACCATTATGGGGGGCACGGTGGCACAGCGGTTAGCACTGCTGCCTCACAGCGCCAGAGACCCGGGTTCAATTCCCGACTCAGGCGATTGACTGTGTGGAGTTTGCACGTTCTCCCCGTGTCTGCGTGGGTTTCCTCCGTGTGCTCCGGTTTCCTCCCACAGTCCAAAGATGTGCGGGTCAGGTGAATTGGCCATGCTAAATTGCCCGTAGTGTTAGGTAAGGGGTAAATGTAGGGGTATGGGTGGGTTGCGCTTCGGCGGGTCTGTGTGGACTTGTTGGGCCGAAGGGCCTGTTTCCACACTGTAAGTAATCTAATCTAATCTAATCTAATTATCCTCCCTGTACAGCCTCAACGAAAATGGGCCATATTCAGAGTCATAGCAGCAGACAGAAACATTAGCTAATAGTAGGGAATTACGTGTGTTCATTACCTATAGACAGTTTTCTCATCAAATGTATCATTGGCACAATGAGTTTGTGAGAGAGTTAGGTTGGGGGACGTGGTTTGGGAGTTTTTGTGTTCCAGTCATTGCAGAATTTGGCTACAGCAAACTTATGCATTTGCTAACATTTAAAAGGAAATCAATAAAAGAGAACACAAAATGAAGTTCTCCTGATCTAATATTAAGCAATAATGAAACGGAAGATTCAGAGTTTAGTTTTAGATTGACTTCTGTTTGAAATGGTGACATCAAAGCTGCAAAATTGCACCTCACTTCATGGACAGAATACCGCTGAGGTAATGGAAGCTGAGATTTAAACAACTACATCAAAGAAAAATGCAGTCACTCTCTTCAGAAGATGCAATGTTAATTCAGGCACAGCAACTTAGGTTTCTGAGTGTTCCTTCAATTGGAGCGCTGGCATCATCAATTGGCATTAAATAAACCTCCCTTCTAGAGTGCACTCTTCACACAACAACAGAATCCAAAACAATTATTTCACTGAAGCATTTTGAGGGCAAAAAGTTGACAAAGATGCATCCTGAAATAATGACAATGATAGGTGATGAATTGGAATCACTGATGCTATCTCAGAACATAAAATATGCAGTCAGCATTCAGTGTAAGTATAGCGTACTCCACGTTGCAGTACCGAGTACTAATTGTCACGTAAATAAACAACTAACTCAAATAAATGTGAAAAGGGGTGTTTCCCTTATGTCTCACTGAGTAGCAATGGTTCATTCTCAAGTAACATTAAGCTGGTGGCAGGACTACTCCAAGTGACCTTGGTGTTTAGGCTGATTTCTTATCATGTTGGGTTAGAATAAGATCAAGCCGCATACAAAGAGAATATTCTTTCTAGGAATAGAAAGGGAAAAGATTAGCAAGGAGAAATGTCCACCCACTACAGGTGTGCATTTATATAGTTAATGTGGAAATGCCATAGAAACTAAACCAGTTACTTCGTCTCTCTCTTCACAGCAGAAAATCTCCCTGAAATATTAGGCAACTAAGGGACATGTGTAACTCAGGAAATAAAAGAAATTAGCATTAGAGAAAAGATTAGCTGGACTGTAGACTGATAAATCTCTTGGTAAAGAGAAGCCTCATCCCTAGGTTTTGAAGGCAGTAGCTTCAGAGAGAATGGATACCTTGGTGGTTACCTTTCATAATTCTATAGATTCTGGAAAGATTCCCATTGACTGGAAAGTGGCAAATGTGACTCCATTGTTTAAATAAGGTAGGAAGAGGGAGGATAGAGAACTGCAGACCTGATAGCATGACATCAGTAGTGCATAAGATGTTAGAATCTACCATAACGAAAACAATAACTCAACATTTAGAAGACAATGGTGATACTTTGGCAGAACCAGCATGGGTTTATGAAAGGAAATCATGGCTGACGAACTGGGAATTTTGGGAGGATGGCGTTTACAGTATAGATAAAGGAGAACCTGTAGATGTAGATTGGGATGTCAGAAGGCTTTTACTAAAATCCCAAACAGGAGGTAACTCATCCCTGTGTTGACAGGACTGTTTTATGAGAAGAGATTGAGAAAACTGGGTCTACATTCTTCAGAGTTTGGAAGAATGAGAGGTGTTCTTATTGAAACTTCAAATCCTTACTGAGCATGACAGGGTGGATGGAGATGAAATGTTTCCTCAGGCTGGTCACTTTAGAATCAGGAGTCTCTGGATAAAAGGGCAAGCCACTAGAAATGAAGATAAGGAAAAATATCTTTACATGGCAGGTGTTGAATCTTTGGAATCTCTACTGTAGAAAGGCTTCTGGACACTAATAACATTAAAGGACATTGTAATCAATTAACGTCAATGCCAATTTCTTGCATTATGATCTAATGAATCACAGTGCAGGCCTACTCCTGTTCCTATTTTGTAGATTGAGATTTTTAAAAATACTTCAAGTTCAAAAGGAACAAAAGAGAAGTTGTACAGTTTTAATCAGAAGGAACTTTTCCAAATCAGCATGTGTTCCAGTTACAGGTAACTTTAACAATTAAATTGTAATGGAGGAACTCTACTGTATTTTGTATTTTTGATTATGATACTGATATACCCAATGTAGTTTATGTACAGAAAGCATAACCAAGCATGAAGAAATAACAAGAAAAAACAACCCACTGGGCAACATTTCACCTTTATTACTAAGACAATAAACAGCAAAACCTTGGACAGGTTAGTATACTTTTACTTATATAAGGACATAAATATATGCAGCAGCTTTGCTTATCTACTTCTGAGGTAACACTGTAATGTTTAACTTTAGAAACAGGACATAATATTACACCCCAACATTGTTTTAATGCATGGAGAATTATCCTGTATGATGGTCTGAAATCACTTTCTAAAATAAATGAGACACTAATATCATGAACTTTGTACTGTTAGACAGTTAAAAAGACAGAGCATGTCAGATTCCCATTACAATCATATGGTACTGTCCTTAGTTTTAGCTAACTGCAAAATGAATTTTTAAGAGAACACATAAACTGCATCATACTCTTTACGCACTATTTAATACATTTACATTCCCTAAAATGATAAGTTCAACCACTTAATTATTTCTTATTACTGGGCAACAGTGTGAAGTTCATACACATAGTTTAAACTGCACTTTCACAATCTTGAGAAGAGTAAAATAGTTTTGTCTCCCAAGGGCTCAGTCTGAAAGTTTCACAATTTGCTGTGGAAAGCCCCATTTCTGTTGGGTTGATTAAGGTCATTTATATGTCATGTTCAAACCATTACAGAACATTAACATCTTCATACACTAAGCAACAACAACTCTGCAATTCACAGCCAACATGACGTGCTCCTATCCTTTTACCTCATAATGAAATCTTGGATAGACGTAACCCTTCACTTTGAACACTTTCAGTTCCATACACTTGTGAGCACATTACACCCTTAAATTATAAAATTACATGATGAATGCAAGTCTTCCTTTCCCTTCCAAATAAGCCCTGATATGTTGAGTCATGACACATTATTTGGGATCACTAAACAAATTATAACAGGGATACAAAGACACATTGACAGTGACCACCATTATCTAAAACTGTCTAATGAGGAAGGAAATTAATTTTTGAATAAGATGAGCGAAATGGAATCTCCACCAAATGGCAGCATTTATTGCAGCTGAAGAGGTCGCTCGATAAAGGCAGGTGGGATACCAGATTATTCACCTCACATAATGTCTTCACTTCCTACTGTACTCAAATAATATTAAACACATGAAATTAATTTGACGTCTAAAAAAAGAGATTGCAATGCCACCCACTTCCCATTAAAGCATGTGTTTGAAAAGGAGCAAAAGCCTTCTGTTTAAAAATTCAGTGTTTCGGACATCATCTTCCACCATTCCATTATTTCTGCCTTCTCCTCCTCTTTTCTCTCAGAAAATGATTCAAGAGCAAAATCAACCTGCAAAGAATCAGATCAAATCAAATCAAATCAGAGATGTTTGCTAGTAACATCCTTACTTAGCAATATTCACTCTCCTACAAAAACGTAGGACAAGAAAACACTAGCTTGTCCAGAGATTTGTCCCACAGCAACATCACATGACTTCTACACACCAGACTTCTTTATAACCTTTGGATTCTTTATAACCTACTGGATTTCTGGAACTGTGGAAATGAAACGCATATCAAATTTGGTCATCATTTGATTACTGAGAAATAAAATTCACAAGATAAGTATCTCAAGATGATTCAAACAAGCATAATCACAGAATGGTTATGAAGATGTCATACAGCAGTTTTAGATTAGCTAAATAAAATTCCACTTGAGCCTATTTAGGTTAGGTGGACTGGCCATGCTAATGTCCGAGGATGTGCAAGTCAGGTGGGTTAGCCATGAGAAATGCAGGGTTACAGGGATAAGATAGGTCTGGGTGCAAAGGGTTGATGTGGACTCAATGGGCTGAATGGTCTGCTTCCACACTATAGAGATTTTATGATTCTATTTAGCCCAAGCAAAGTGTGAGAGGCAACTATGATTTGTAATGAAAGAATGTTAAAATTAATTAACTTTACTGAGGAATGGGCAAGGTCAGTTCCAGAATGCTTCATTTCCCTGGGATTATTTCACCTTTCACATTGATGCAAGATCCTATTGCAGGTACAGGAGGAAAGGGAAAAAGGAACTCCTAAGGTATGGAGATCAGGCCTTGTCACTTCGACATGGGGGCCAAATATGGGTCAAACAGAGATTTTAATTGCGACAACACTTGCAGTGGAGTTAAAGCAACAATGCAACAGATTTTACTTATTGCGTCATTCATGCTAACTCTAAATGAAAAGGTTTATAGTTGGCAATGTGTTTGGTGGGTGCTAGGCAGGATATGAGCTTTTTATCTACATTATGAATCCTGTTGCAAGCATGAATTCACTGTACACTGGAAACTGAACAGTGCATGGAAAACTTTTTCTAAAAAACTGGAAGAACTGCAGATGCTGGAGATCAGAAGCAAAAACAGAAATTGCTGGAAAATCTGGCAGCATCTGTGGAGGGAAATCAGAATGAACATTTCAAATTCAGTGACCCTTCTTCAGAACTAATGGTAGCTCGGAAAAATGCAGAAGATAGGGTGGGGTGAGTGGCTAAGGAGAAAATGATTGGTAAAGATAGAGTCTAAAGAGAGAGAACAGTGGGGCAGACAAAGGGGTGGTTAACGGTCAGCCTGGGAGAATGAATAGATCCTCATGGGGACTAACAATACATTAGCTATGTAATAGACATTTGATGACAAGACTTAGTGTGTGGGGGTTGGGTAAGGATATGAGGGAGTGCCCCAAGCCCCTAAAATTTATGAACTCAATATTCAGTCCAGAAAGCTGTAGAGTTCCCAAGCGGAAAATGAGGTGTTGCTCTTCCAGCTTGCACTGAGTTCCACAGGAGCACTGCAGCAAGCCTGAGACAGAGATGTTGGCCAGGAAACAGGGTGGTGTGTTAAAGTGGCAGGCAACTGGAAGCTTGGTGTTGTTCTTTTTTGCAGATAGAACGTAGTGTTCTGTGAAGTGGTCACCCATTCTATGCTTCATTTCCCCAGTGTAGAAAAGACCACACTGAGCTGCGAATGCAGGAGACTAGATTGAATAAAGTGCAGGTAAAGCGCTGCTTCAACTGGAAGACATGTTTGCGCCCTTGGATACAGAGGAGGGAGGAAGTAAATGGACAAGTGGTACACCTTTGGCGGTTGCAGGGGAAGGTACCAGGGGCCTATGGGAGGGGAAGGCTTTTGGGTGGGTGTTGGGAGATAAAGAGGAGTGGACTGCAATGTCATGGAGGGAATGGTCCCTGCGGAAAGCTGACGTTGGGAGGCGGGGGGGGGGGGGGGGTGGGAGAGAGTATAGGTGTCTGGTAGTGGCATATCACTGGAGGTGGCAGAAATGGCAGCTAATGATCTTCTGGATGTGGATGCTGGCAGGATGGTAGGTGAGGTCAGGGGGGACCCTATCACTGTTGTGGGAGGAGAGAGAGGCCAAAGTGCGGAAGATGGGTCAGGCCCAGCCAAGGGCCCAGTCAACTATAGCGCTGGGAAATCCTCAGTTGAAGATGAAGGTGGACATTTCGGAGGCTCCCTTGTCAAAGTTGGCGTCATTGGAACAAATGCAATGGAGGAACTGTGAGAATGGAGTTTTTACAGGAGCAGAGTGTAAGGATGTATAGTCATGGTAACTGTGGGAGTCAATGGTTTGTAATGAATATTGGTGACCTTCCTATCCCCAGAAATGGGAACAGAGATGTCAGGGATGGGTGGGAGGAGTCAGAGATAAACCAGGTGAAGGTGAGAGTGGGACAGAAATTAGAAGGAAAAATTGATAAACCTTTCCAATTTTTCAACACTGAATCTCTAAGCTAACGGGAGAACTGTAGAACGAGTACAGAAATACAAGCAAATAGTTGAAGCTTACCGGTACGGCTGGACTAAGAGGAACTGCCACTTTTTTAGTTATTGCTAGATATCCTGGTGCAGAAGCTGTGATTTTATAGTTTCCAGGTGCCAAAAGCCTCCAGTAATCACCATCCTTTGCTGAAGGGAAAGAACAAATGTGCACAAGTGACCATTTTAGTGAAAATATGCAGACTGACAAATGCCTCCGAGCTTTGGACAGCATTTGCAATTCACATATATATTCCAAGTCTTCTTCGTGAATTCAAGAGATTTTCATTGTGAATGATCAGTCATACACGTCAAGAACAGGCAAGTGTTCTGTACAGCTAAATATCTGAATATTAAGTAGTAAAGAAAATCTGCTGCCTCACAGCACCAGGGTCCCAGGTTCAATTCCAGCCTCGGGGCGACTGCCTGTGTGGAGTTTGCACATTCTCCCAGTGTCTGCATGGGTTTCCTCCAGATGCTCCGGTTTCCTCCCACAGTCCAAAGATGTGCAGGTCAGGAGAATTGGCCGTGCTAAATTGCCCATAGTGTTAGGTATATTAGTCAGAGGGAAATGGGTCTGGGTCAGTGTGGACTGGTTGGGCCGAAGGGCCTGTTTCCACACTGTAGGGAATCTAATCTAATCTAATCTTCCAAAGTCTGCATGAGTAACAAAATTGAGAGCATTTTCCTAACAAGAATAATAGGATTCAAGTTCAACATAAGCTGTGTGTTTCCATTGAAGGTCCATTTCAGCTTCATGTAAGGCAGAGAAATAATCAAATCACAAAGCCTGTTCAGAAACATCTGTCACCAACACCCTCCCTCCAGTGTCCTACATCCATTGCGACCACAGTATCATTTAGAACAAAAATAAGTAAAAATCAAGAAACACGTTTAATGACTGTTAACTTTTTTTAAAGCTGACATACACTAGTGCAAGGAAATTTCTTTTTGAAATGTTTTACAGACAAACATAAGATTATTTAGGAATAGGAAAACAGTATCAGGTCTGACAAGCCAGTCTTTTCTGAAAGGAGCAGCCATGGCACAGTAGCAATGTCACTGGATAGGGAAACTTCAGAAGCCCAGTCTAATGCTCTGGGGTCAGATTCAAATCCCACAGTGGCAGCTGGTGAAGTTTAAATTAGATTAGATTACTTACAGATTAGATTAGATTACTTACAGTGCGGAAACAGGCCCTTCGGCCCAACAAGTCCACACCGACCCACCGAAGCGCAACCCACCCATACCCCTACATTAACCCCTTATCTAACACTACGGGCAATTTAGCATGGCCAATTCACCTGACCCGCACATCTTTGGACTGTGGGAGGAAACCGGAGCACCCGGAGGAAACCCACGCAGACACGGGGAGAATGTGCAAACTCCACAAGTCAGTCGCCTGAGTTGGGAATTGAACCCGGGTCTCAGGCGCTGTGAGACAGCAGTGCTAACCACTGTGCCACCGTGCCGTCCACTAAAATCTGGAATTACATGCCAGTTGCTTGGTGACCAATGTCAATTGCTGTAAAAACTAATCAGGTTCACTACTGTCCTTCTTCAGTGAAGGAAATCACCTGCCCTTAACTATATATAGTTGACTAGGCGGAGGTGGGTACTGCAGATGCTGAGTTTTGAGTGGTGCTGGTGCTATTTTGGGCTTTTGTCCGAAACGTCAATTTTCCCGTTCCTCAGATGCTGCCTGACCTGCTATGCTTTTCCAGCACCACTCTAATCTTGACTATGTGCAGTTGATTCTTCACTGCCCTTTGAAATAGCCTAAAACCTCATCAGTTCCAAGGCAACTAGAGATAGGTAACAAACACCCACTTCCCAAATAGGAATGAAGAAAAAATAATTAGAACATAAAAGTAGCATCAGGATCTACAAGCCTATCCCCCTCTAAAATAAACATATCAGATTAGTTTTTATTGTCATCACAATCTTAATTTTATTATCACTTATCTAGCTCTTAAATCTATCTACGACATGGAAACTTCAAATGTGCTGGAACACTTGAGTGAATCTCCACTTATCCACCATTATTTTGGTAAAATAATCAGAAAATGCTCGACAAAATGGTGTCAAAATTGTGCTGACGAAGGGTCACTGGACTCGAAGTATTAACTCAGTTTTTCTCAACAGATGCTGCCAGACCTGCTGAGTTCTCTGACACGGTTTTTCTTTCAGGTTTCCAGCATCCATAGTCCTTTTGTGCTCATGTCTACATTGTTCAGACTGATTTTGCAGGATGCGCAATCTTCTATAAACATTTTGATGGATGTGTGGAAGAGTCTTTCTGGAAGTTGCTTGTAAGGCCAATACTCTTTTGGGTGCAAATCAATTGCCCTTCACTTTCCTTCTTAGAATGACATACGTAACTTCTAAGTTTGTGTTGAAATATTAGCTCGGGTTAAAATATAAATTTGCATCCTTGTACACTAAGTGTTAGCTCTCATTGTCCTATACAGCTATTAAGAACATTCTTTCACACTTTCATGCAACTAATTCAACAAATTATGGATTTCCATCTCCACAGATGCTATTAGACCTGCTCCATTTCACCCACAATTCCTGGTTTTGTTCCGATTTCTAGCATCTGCAGTTTTGGCTTTTGTTATTTTGTTTCTTGGAGTAATAGGCTAAAGTAAAAGTGGAAAGAGTTGCAGACATTAATTGAAAAGATACAGTGGTCATTAACCTGATCTTCGAACATAACTTTCAGCTACACTTTGGCTATATACAAGTGCAGATTTGCTGCAGTCACTCCCAAATGAGATCATGCTGGAAAATTAACCAATGTTTCAAAACAGCTTACAAATCATCTGCTCTTAAGCACTCCTCTCTCTTTTTCCACCCCCGGCAGATGTAAATATTAATTTATCACGAGACCATGCTTTAGAACAAGTATAAGTGAGGGGTTAAACAAAACCTGGGATAACTGGATCTCTTGCAAGTATACTGAGAGGTGGATGTGAAGAGATTGGATTATCGAAAGGAAACGCAGGGGCAAGACAAGCCTCCAGGCCATTTCCCAGACATTCTGTTAGCAACACATCATCAACAGAATGCCTTCATGTCTGTCCAGCCTTTTATTATTCCTCACAGCTGGAAGAAACAGTCACAGCCACTTTACTGAAATATTTAAAGCCATTATCTATTCATGGATACTGCACTATATCCTTTACGCTCAGGGAATTAGTGTGCAGTTTTCATTTTCAGTCAACTTCCAGATATTCTGATACATTGACTGTAAAGGCTAATTTTTCGTTGGAAGAAAGTTAGAGCCAAATCATGAAGATCAATTGGTTTACACTTGTTAGACTCCGAGATGTCAGTGCAGAAAACTGTTCCTGAATACCTGGGACAAAGAACAAAGCCCTGTTGATCTCAGGGATACTTCCATCGCTTCTGTCTTCAAGGAGGAAAAGTGAACTATAGAAACTATCAAGGAATCTCCCTTCTCTTCATCGCAAGGTACATCTTCACCTGAATTCTTGCTAGGTAGCTTCTCCCAGTCTGAGGAAATTCTTCCAGTGTGGCCTCCTACCAAACCATGGAACTATGGATATGATTTTCACTATTCAGCTACTCCAAAAGAAATGCCAGGAACAACACCAGCCACTCTCCATGGCCTTTATCGATCTGACCAAGGGTTTTGACTCAGTCAACCAGGTATGACCCTGTAAAAGGCCAAGATTAGAGTGGTGTTGGAATGACCTGATGAAGGGCTTTTGCCCAAAACGTCAATTCTCCTGCTTCTCAGATGCTGCCTGACCTGCTGTGCTTTTCCAACACCACTCTAATCATGATTCTAATCGCCAGCATCTGCAGTACCCACTTCTGCCTGTAAAAGGCCAGCTAGCCGAAGAAATTCATCAACATCTTCCACCTCCTCCACAAC
The DNA here is from genome assembly GCF_020745735.1 of Hemiscyllium ocellatum. Classification (NCBI taxonomy): domain Eukaryota; kingdom Metazoa; phylum Chordata; class Chondrichthyes; order Orectolobiformes; family Hemiscylliidae; genus Hemiscyllium; species Hemiscyllium ocellatum. The sequence continues at coordinate 149,960,814 of NC_083401.1, read as the reverse complement.
AAGATAGTGGCAATTGTCCTCACCAACAGTAAAACAACAGAATCCTTTGAGGTCAAGACAGGGGTCAAAATAGGGAGGTGTCATCATTCCCACCATTTTCACCATTTTCATGGTCATTATCCTTCACATTATGAAGGACAAGTTTCCCAGTGGTGTGGACATGGTCTACAGGATGGACAGGAAACCTTTCACCCTCAACCTATTGAAAACACCATCAATGTCACTTATAGAACTTGATTATGCAGACAACATTATCATCTCTGCTCTCTCCAAAGATAATCTTCAAGCCTCACTTAATGCCTTTGTGAAACTATACCAAAGAATGGTCCCAGCACCAACCTGTAGGAGACATCCACTCCTTTACTGACCTATCCCAGGTCAAGTTCCAATCCATCCCTCCACTAAGATCATTGGAGAAATTCTCCCAATGTGGAACGTTCCCCTGCTAGGAAGCCAACTCTCTGCCCTTACTCCTGATTTACAGCACCCGCAGTTCTTTCAATTGTTATTCGACTGGAAAAGGGCTCAGAGGATCTGACAGCAATTGTGAAGGAAAATCAGAGTTAATGTTTTGGGTTCATTGACCCTTCCTCTGGTTTGTCTTCACAGATGCTGCCAGCCTGGCTGGGCTTTTCCAGCAGTTTCCGTTTGTGTCCCGTGTTATTCCCATCATTTGAGTTGTCTCCAGCATCATCTTATCATCAATTTTATGTCATTATCTCTCTGCCTCTTTTAATCAGATTATAGGTCATCCCTTCGGTTGTTATTCAGCTGTCTAACTGACTAGTCACACTGTCTAACACCCTTCGTCACCGGCAGAGACTACTTATTTGACACTCCACTCACAGCATTTGTGTGATCTTTTGATCTCTCTGCCTATAAATTCGGTTTTGGAATTACTGCATGAATCCATATAAGACTCTGTTAACTCATTCTTTTAATATTAGAATCAGTCTAAACATAATGGCACGGACAGCAGCACATAGGGGGCTAACACCTTCAACATATTATCTGGGCTGACACCAATTGTCATTTGAGAATGTAACTTTTTTTTAAAAAGTTTTGCAATTTACATATGAAAGAAATGTACTTTGTATTCAATGCCTCCATTTAAAAAGCCCATGAGGCCAAATACCTTTCTAACCATTCTCTCAACCCATCATTTTGAATTTGTGCACACATACCATCAGATCTGTATATTTCCTTTAAAACCATTTGGTTTATTTTATATTGCCGCTCCTCTTTCTTCCAACTATATTGGATTGCTTCACACATCTCTGCAATAGATTTCATTTGACATTCCTGCCTATTCCACCAGCCTATGACCCCTTGATCCTACGTCTATTCTCTAATACAGTTCCTTAAATAAAGAGACTAATACTGTCCACAGTACTCAGATCCGGTCTCACAAAGGCTTGTACATTGGAAGCATAACATTTCCACTTTTGTATACAATTCTCCTTAAAGTAAACAATAAAGTTCTATTTAACTTTCAAATTACTTGCTGTATCTGTGTTCTGACCTGCCATAAGGGCACTTCGATCTCTTGCAGCTTCTCACAATTTCACATTTTCCCACACTATACTCTGTCAGACCTTTGCCTGTTTACTTAACCATCCATATCCCTTGTTCAGCTTCCTAATGTCCTCTTCACAACTTAATTTCCTAACTCTTTCATCAGTAAATTTAGCAACCATATCTCAGTTTCCTTCATCCAAGAGATTTACATAAATTATAAAAAAAAAGTTGACGTCCCAGCACTGACTTTTGTGGAACACTACAGAGGAACATCGTTTATCCGAATTTCGGATTATTCAAAGAAGATTTCAAGGTCCCGCAAAAATGTTACATCAAAGAGATAAGTGTATTCAATTTACCTGTACTGAAGGTGATGTGAAAACGCAGGCAAAAACAAGGGAACACAGGCAGCTCAAGCATCAGCGACTGGATATTTTTTAAGTAAGGGTTGTTACACAGCACTTTGTAAAACTTAGTATTCCTGTCACTTTACTGGGCCGGTCATTAAAAAAAAAACGGCCGAAAACGTAAACGCACGCACGTGGTGATACTTCAGTCTTTCTATGGTGTTCCCAGAAACTGACAAATGTTGTTGCGATTGTAGAAGCTGTTCGGGACCTTGTTTAATGCTGTCTACACCACTCCTTGCCAAATGCTAACAACTGTTGCATTTTTAAAACATTTTCTCATGTTATCATTGCTTTATTTTGTTCGTCATGTGAAATCTGTGTCCTCTTGCATTCAATACATTAAAATTATAGATTTAAATAAATTCTCCTGTAGTGCACAGCATTAGATCAACATGGCTTCCCTTATTTAAGGTAAAATCGATTATCTGAATAATTAATTATCCGAACGAAATTGTGCCCGCCTATCTCGTTCAGGTAATTGAGGTTCCTCTGTACTTGTTGCACGTCACCAACTCACCAATGACCCATTAATGCTCACTGTTTTCACTCAGTTGTGCGAAAATCTTACTCCTCCCCCCACACAATGAACCTCTATTCCCCGAATAGCCTTTGAGGTGGCACCTTATCAAGTGCGTTCTGGAGATACAAGTCCCCCTTCATTCACAGAAAATGCTACTTCCTCATGAAGTCCAATAAATTCATTGAACATAAATTTCCCTTTCACAAAACTATGCTGAATTGTCTGATTACCTCAAGTTTCTCTAGGTGGCTTGCAATTAACATTTTTAATAATAGTTTCTAACATCTTCCCTATGACAAAAATTCTGCCAGTTTCTAGCTTTTTGAGTAAAGGTGTTAGTTTCATTATTTTCCACTCGAAAAGAGCCTTTCCTAAATCTATGGAAAGCTAAAACCAATGCATCATCTATCTGACAGCCATTTATTTCGAAACCCTGGGTGGAGGATGAATTCCATCAAGACTTGTCAGTCCCATGTATCTGATCACTTTTATTTGATGCAAATTTTCATAACTTTATGTAAAGCCTTGATAGCTGCAGGAAATTAAGGTAACAAACAAATATTGATTGATGGGGAGGCTTGCAGAGGAAGAACACAAGGTTTCTTTCATGGAAGTATCCACTAACGAATGCCATTAAATAAAGATTCCATCAGTAAAGACGGACACACAGGAGTCGCTTTGTTTTTACAATTTAGGAGGCAAAACTAACTTGAGGATTTCATACATACCAGAGGTGATATCATGATTTATGCCTTCCACGGATATAGTCGCGTTCGAAATTGGGTTCCCATGCAGGTCTCGAATAAAGCCTTTAACACCACGGTGCACCTGAAACAATCAGGATTGTGTCAACAATATCCAATTGCATCTATAAGTCTACACCTGGAGGGAGGTGTCAGGCAGGAGAATTATTTATGAATTGTACTAAATATTTCAGCAGACATTTGTATGAGGACACCAGCAAAGTGGTGGAAGTGAGGAAAATACATCCCCACAAAAGGATTTTTGTTTTGTGCTGCATTGGATAATATTCAAATTACATAGCAGAAGAAAAACAAAAGGAGACAAAGTTAAAAATCACACAACATCAGGTTATAGCCCAACAGATTTATTTGGAAGCAATGCTCCTTCATCAGGAACCACCTGATGAAGGAGCATCGCTCCGAAAGCTAGTGCTTCCAATTAAACCTGTCGGACTATAACCTGCTGTTGTGTGATTTTTAACTTTGCACACCCCAGTCCAACACGAGCGTCTCCAAATCATGAAAGCCAAAAAGACAGTTTAGAGCCAAAATCGTTCTGTAGCTCTAATTAGATCCTTATACAGATACAGGATTAGAACAACCTTATTCCAGCAGATGAAAAATCAGCACAGATCAAAATGTTGTGGGTGCGTTACATTCAGAGATTATATAAATGTAGTTCAAGTATTGGTTGTCAACTTTCCATTAGTAAAAATAAACCACATTTAACAGAAGAGACAAAATCAGCAGTGTCATTCATTACATAACTACAGCCTTTTGGAAGTAATATATTGGTCCAGATGTTTGCCACCAAAGTGAGTTGCATGAGTTGGAAATAGCATATGGCTTCTGTTTTATGGGTTCCATTATACCCAGTGTTCTCTTTGGGGAATGAGTGAGGGTTTGTCAGGCTCACAAACTCTTAAAGCAAAATATAGGTAGCACACAGGCCCCACATATCCCCATGGCACCTCAGATCTCCTCAGCATCCAATTACTCCCTCATCCTCCAAGGCTTCTTCCACACCAACTTACATCCCCAATCTTCCCTTTGCCCATCAATGTCCTCCCACATCAATTAATGACACCCTCCCAAGAACCCAGGCCCCTCAAAATAGCTACCTCATACCCCCAGGCAATCTCCAAAATTACATCATATCCCCTATGCCACCTCCCATGCCACTCACCCAGTATCCACCATGAGCCATGTGGAGATGAGGAAAAAGTAAACTTCTAACAAGCTAATACAGCTCTTACTCATTCATATTTTGTGAAAATTACTGCCAATTCATGTGACTTATTCAAAGCTTTTGAATCTTCAGTGTTCTGTTAACAAAAACCAATAAAACTAATAAGTCCCCAGATCAAAGATGTCAAAAAGTCATCAAAAAGTCCTTTAATAACCTTTTTAAACTATTAAAATATGAAGTGCTGAGGTAATGTCTTAAAGCTTTTGAAGTTCAGCCAAGGTTTCACAATGGCCTCGGCTTTAATAACAGGCCTTTGGAAATGTCAATTTTGTCTACATCAAAAGTGTTTATGTCTATTCCATCAGTCAGCTGAAACCACATTGCAGTTTTGAACCTTTGAAGCAATCAATTTTTTAAAAATTTAGCACAAATATCAAATGGCCTTTTGAATTTGATCTTCCCATCTTGGGAAACCATTTCTGTCCAAAATGGGAGTAGGACCTCTCAATCCACAGCTGAAAATGTGTTGCTGGTCAAAGCACAGCAGGCCAGGCAGCATCTCAGGAATAGAGAATTCGACGTTTCGAGCATAAGCCCTTCATCAGGAATGAGAGAGAGTAGCCAAGCAGGCTAAGATAAAAGGTAGGGAGGAGGGACTTGGGGGAGGGGATAGGTGGAATAGGTGGAAGGAGGTCAAGGTGAGGGTGATAGGCCGGAGTGGGGTGGGGGCGGAGAGGTCAGGAAGAAGATTGCAGGTTAGGAGGGCGGTGCTGAGTTGAGGGAACCGACTTCCTTCCACCTATCCCACCTCCATCGCCCCTCCCCCAAGTCCCTCCTCCCTACCTTTTATCTTAGCCTGCTTGGCTACTCTCTCTCATTCCTGATGAAGGGCTTATGCTCGAAACGTCGAATTCTCTATTCCTGAGATGCTGCCTGGCCTGCTGTGCTTTGACCAGCAACACATTTTCAGCTGTGATCTCCAGCATCTGCAGACCTCATTTTTTACTCCTCTCAATCCACACCCAGCCTTTTTGAAGAGTCTTTGAAGTTAGCCCAACTTAGTGAAATACAAACAATGAGTAAAGTTCATGTCATACGCCTGTACACTTGTGAGAAAGGTTGACTACAGGGAGATGGAAGTGGAGGTTAAATGACTTTCTTTGGTGGTTTCTGTACAATCAGAGATTGTCTCATCCCGGGTGTGTCCCTGGAAAAGCAATAAAATGTATTTTGGGGACATTTTCTTTGAAGAGACAATAGAATACAACAGATTACCTAAACATTACTATTATCTAACTGTTTACAGATAAAGGGAGACATCGGTCTCCCAAATTTGGTGCTTATGAATTGAAAAATCTACAAAGCTGGATGCAATAGAAGCCATTTTATCACAAACAAGTGCAATTAGCCAATATTCATTCCACATAGAGTGGAAACATCAAAAGTGTGATCATACAACAGAAATGGCTCCATACTTGGCAATATTTTATTAGTTCAGAAGGACAATCCACAGTAGGAAATCTGGGAATATGAAGATTATAGACAGAAGCCAGTGCCTTCAACAAAAAGATGCTGAATCCACCACACTGGGGTGGAGCTCATTTTTTCTACCTGCGAGATTAATTCTTCCCAGGGACTTCATCACAATTTCAACTGGAAAAGCAAAAAACCTGCTGTTACTTGGAATAAACCATTGTCAGCTCCTCACCAGAAACATCTGATCTCTTGGGCGGCACAGTGGCTCAGTGGTTAACACTGCTGCCTCATAGTGCCAGGTACCCAGGTTCGATTCCTGCCTTGTCTGTGTGGAGTTTGCACATTCTCCCCGTGTCTGCATGGGTTTCCTCCCACAATCCAAAACACGTGCAGGTTAGGTGAGTTGGCTATGCTAAATTGCCATATTGTTAGGTGCATAAGTTGGGGGTAAATGTAGGGTAGGGGAATGGGTCGGTGTGGACTTGTTGGGCCAAAGGGCCTGTTTCCATACTGTAGGGAATCTAATCTAGTATCTCTTTAGAAGAGAATTTTAAGCTTACAACCCTTCCAAAAACAAAATCTTAAAATACTGAAGTAATTGCAATATCTTGATTAGTTTAAAGATTGGCACAGCATCAGTGGCTCAGTGATTAGCTGCCAGGGACTCAAGCGACTGTTTATGTAGAGCTTGCACATTCTCCCCATGTCTGCATGAGTCTCCTCTGTGTGCTTCCAGTTTCTTCCCACACTCCAAAGATGTGCAGGTAAGCTGAATTGGCCATGTTAAATTGCCCGTAGTATTCGGGGATATGTAGGTTATTTTTTAGTCGTTCATGGGATGAGGGTGTCTCTGGCCAGGCAGCATTTATTGCCCATCCCTAATTGCCCAGAGGGCAGTTAAGAGTCAACCACACTGCTGTGGGTCTGGAGTCACTTTGGCCAGCTCTGCTTTCATGTCCTGTAATGCAGTTGAGGGATCATATAAGGGGGCATTATTTTATATCTCTTCCTTATCTACTCAGAGCGACATATTTTAAAATCATACCAAAATCTATTTGATATTTTCACTAACCTGCTTAATGTAATTAACGAGAGAGTCTTTATTTTCTGCCCAGTACTGTGGGAGTAAGTCTTCTGGTGGGAATTTCTGGCAGCTTAGTTCCAGTGTGATTTCAAAGCAGTTGCTGCTCAGGTAATTGAAGTCTTGCATACCTGGAAAATAATAAATTGTAAAGATAGAAGATCTGACTGGGATATATGGAGGCAAATGGAAAAGCGCTTTGACTTGGAAATACACCATGCAGACCAGGAAAGCTGCAGGTTCCATTCAAGCTAAGTTAGTTGATCAGAAACAGAGGCTCAGTCAACCTCAGTGTCCCCACATTAGTCTGGAAAGGGTTCTAGATCTTCCTATCATAGGAAACATTCTATCCACATCCAACATGTCAAGACATCTCAGGATCTTATACGTTTAAATCAAGTCACCTCCAGCAGATATAAGCCTACACTGTCCAACCTTTCCTCATTAGACACATGCCCTTTATGGTATGAGTCTGTTTAAGCTTCTCTGAGTTGCTGACATGCTTCCGTAAATAAGGTGACCAATACAATTTCTCAGGGTTCCTCTCAGCCTTCCAGTTCCTGATTTACAGTTGCTTTTGGGTTTATATACATACTCTACAGCAAAAACTGATGCAAAATATCTTTCAATTCATCTACCACCTCTTTTTTTTCATTATCAATTGTCCACACTCATTATTTATTGGACCAGTATTCACTTTGAAAATTTTTCTTTTCAAAATTCTTATAGAAACTCTTACGATCTATTTTTATACTTTGGTGAGCATTCTCCCATACACAAATGTTTCAGACCTTACAAAGCTTTTGGGCAATTATTGTTTTCTTATAGGCTGTCCAACCTTCTGACCTGCCACTAGACACTGCACAGTTATATGCTTTTTCTTTAGGTTTGTGTTAACAACAGACTGTAGCTTCATTCTTTACACTAGTCTGTGTATTCTGAAGTATCCCCATAAAAGCGTGGCACTGCATCTCTATTGATCCATCACTGAACTTAGTTTGCCAATTCACTTTGACCAGATCTGCTTTCATGTCCCATAATCAATTACCCTTATTTAAATGACACCTCTTTTCTTTCACAAACTGAACATAAAATGTAATGGTACTACAGTCAAAATTACCTTGAGATGCATTAACTGTGGAATCATTAATTAAACCTATCTTGATGTACAGTATCAGGTCCAGGAGGATTTGTCATATGAGGAGCAGTTGAGGATTTGGGTCTGTACTTGAGGAAGTTTAGAAGTTTATATTTCTTCAGAAGGGGGATCTCATTGAAATGTGCAGAATTGTACTGAGAGACCTGGATAGGGTGGACCTGGAAAAGACGGTTCCAGTAGTAGAAGAGACTAGGATCTAATTCGAAGTTTAGAGGGTACAGCTTCTGAGTCAAGGGACAACCCTTCAGAATCGAGATGAGGAGGAATTTCTTCAGTCAGTGGATGGTGAATCTGTGGAACTATTAGCTGCAGAGGCTGAGTGTTTCAGTGTGTTTAAGACAGAGTTCTTGGTTAGTAAGGGGATCACGGGTTATAGGGAGAAGGCAGGAGAATGAGGTTGAGAAACATATCTGCTATGATAAGTTGTGGAACAGACTTGATGGGTCAAATGGGCTAATTCTACTCCCACATCTGGTCTAGTCTGTCTGATCAGAACTCCAGAACTACCTCAAAAACACTGAAATCCTCATCCAGGTTAGTTTTGCCCACCTGAATTTTCCCATCTATATGCATTAATTAAAATTTCCCAAGACAATCTATATACCTTTCTGACAAGTTCACATTATTTTTTTCTTGAATGTTCCATCCTATTATGTGGTTACAGTTAGGGGGCCTCTACACAACAGAGCATCCATCAAAGTTGGTTGCCTTCTTGCCACTGAGTTACAATGTCTTGGATTGAGCACAAGAATCTAGGCTGAAATTACAGTCCATCATGGAGACCATGCTGTACGGAATGGACAGGTCTGACGTTTGGTTAACACATTTATCTGAGACTTACACCTGTCTAATTGGATTGATGGAAATGATCCCAAGGCATTATTTTGAAGATTGCATTGATGTTTACTGCCATTCCTGGTCAATATTTATCAACATCCGATCAAACAAAAATACATTGGCACTGAGATGCAGAAAGATTTGAGTGTTCTAATGCATGAAACATGGAAGGTTAGTATGCAGGCGCAGCAAGTAATCAGGAAAGCTAATAGAACATTGTGTTTGATTGCAAAAGGAATTAAATATAAAAGTAGAGAGGTTTTGTTTCAATTATACAGGCATTAGTAAGACAGTATTTTGAGGTTTTTTTAAACAGTTCTGAACCCAAAAACTTACCGATGGATGTTAATGTGAATGAGCGGAGAAAGGCTAGACTGGCTAGAACTGTATCCTCTGGAGCTTAGAGGATTCAGAGATGACTTAGTTGAAATAATAAAATCCTGAGGGGCCCTGACCAAGTGGATGGTGAAAAATACTTCCTCTGGTGGAAAAATCCAGGTTTGGAGGTCATTGTTTAAAAATAAGGTGTCAGCCATTTAAGACAGAAATGAGGGGAACAAATTCTCTGAGGATTGAGTGGTTCTGAAATTCCCTTATTCAAAGGCAGTGAATATGGAATCTTAAATATTTTTAAGGTAGATTCTTGATTTCCAAGGTGATGAAAATTATCAGGGATAGGCAGGACAGGGGAGTGGATGTTGGTTAGAATCAGATCAGCTGTGATCTGATTGAATGGTGGGGCAGGCTTGAAGGACCCAATCTTGTTTCTTGATCCTTGGATTGCTGGTTGTGGGAGTTGTTGTGTGCAAATTAGCCATTGCGTTTCCTTCATTTAAACAGTTATTATACTTCAAAAGGATTTCATTGACCTTTCCTCTGTTTTCAAATGTCCAATATACAAACACATGAATTTATAAATGCAATTCCACACAGGGATGCAATTTTAACTATATTACATACGAATGTTCCCTGCACTTGTGAATGACTACTTTAGACTGTCCTGTTTTGTATTCCAACTTGCATACAAATTGACTTGCAAACAAACTCAAGAACAGAACGCATTCTATATATGTGTTTCTTTTGTTTTCCACAGATCTCGCTGGGAAAATTAATCTTTCCTACCCTAGATTAATGTTAGGCAGACTATATCATGGACCAGTTAGTCGTCACTGGGGAGGGAGTAACAGTACCTGTAAATTGAAACTAGGAAAGCATAAAGGGAGGCCATAATAAAAAGTTGACAAGTAAAATGATGGAAAACTTAAAAGAGGACTCTTAAATAAGAAAGCAGAAAAGTTTAAAGTAGGAAAAGATATGGCAAATTCAAGACCAAAAGGTAAGTTAAACTGAAATACAAAAGATGGTTCTTATGAGGTCAAAACATAGGAGAAGAAAGCTCACATTGTAGCTAAGAAGCAGTGAAATATTGGATGGTATAAGCACAGCAAGAGAGGAAACGTAAGAAGTTTACATTCTTGGAAGAAATTAACCAAGAAATTGATGGGCGGCACGGTGGCACAGTGGTTAGCACTGCTGCCTCACAGCGCCTGAGACCCGGGTTCAATTCCCGACTCAGGCGACTGACTGTGTGGAGTTTGCACGTTCTCCCCGTGTCTGCGTGGGTTTCCTCCGGGTGCTCCGGTTTCCTCCCACAGTCCAAAGATGTGCGGGCCAGGTGAATTGGCCATGCTAAATTGCCCGTAGTGTTGCACCTAGTGTTAGGTAAGGGGTAAATGCAGGGGTATGGGTGGGTTTCGCTTCGGCGGGTCGGTGTGGACTTGTTGGGCCGAAGGGCCTGTTTCCACACTATAAGTCTAATCTAAGTCTAATCTAATCTAATCTAACCAGGCCATGAAATTTTAGAGACTTAAGGAAAGAAATAGCAGAGACTCTGATCCTCATTTTCCAATGCTCTCAGGCTATATACATAGCCTCCAGGATAACTGGCATCCATTAAGGTTGTAGGATTTCTCAAAAAAGGATTGAGCACAGAAACTAAGCAGGAGTAGGCCATTTGACCCTTCAAGCCTGCTCCACCATTTAATACGGTCATGCCTTACCCTCTATCACAATGTCATGTTCCCACTTTCAAGGACAGACATATTGGAATTGTTCAAGGAATTTTGTGTTAGTTTGAATTTATTTTGTAACCAGGAACTTTGATGAAAGTAGAGTGTCTGATGTGGTCGATGTGGACTTTACCAAAATTTTCGACCACGTCCCTCAGACCAGACAGACCTGAACAGTAACAGCCAAAGGGAAAGTAGCAAACTGGATCAGAATTGGGTAATTGCTTATGTGTGGAAAATTGTTTCCTGTGGGATTTAGAAGGACATAGTACCAGCTGTCTTGCTTTTTTTTAGATTACTTACAGTGTGGAAACAGGCCCTTCAGCCCAACAGGTCCACACCAACCCGCTGAAGCACAACCCACCCAGACCCACTGCCCTACATTTACTCCTTCAACTAACACTACAGGCAATTTAGCATGGCCAACTCACCTAACCTGCACATTTTTGGACTGTGGGAGGAAACCGGAGCACCCGGAGGAAATCCACACTGACACGGGGAGAATGTGCAAACTCCACGCAGTCAGTCACCTGAGGCAGGAATTGAACTCAGGACTCTGGCGCTGTGAGGCAGCAGTGCTAACCACTGTGCCACCATGCCGCCCAATACCATTTACAGGGATGTAAACCAACATGATTGAGCTTGAAACCATTACAAAATTGGGCCTATGTTTGGCAGTGAGGAAGAAAGCTGTAAATTGCAGGAGGATATCAATCAATAAAGGTGGGCAGAAAAGTTTTAACAAATTTCAATCCAGAGGAGTAGGAAGCCTTATTTGCCTTCTCCAAATGCAAGGCAATACACAATAAATGGTAGAAATTAAGAAATGTAGAGACACAGAATGGATTTCACAGCTCACTGGAGATATTACAGGCAAGTGATATTTTCCTGTGCTAGCAAAACTTAGTTCATTATTGTTATTATTAGCTGCGAGATTATGCTAAAACTGTAGAAATGTAACAGTTCTTGGACGACAGCTAAACCACTCCAGAGTGTTCTGGTCAGTGCATTACAACAAGGATGTGAGTCATCCAAAAAGATGATTTATGAGAATAATACCAGGAACATAGACTTGCAGCTATGAGAAAACATTGAATACATTGAGGCTTTGGAACAGAGGATGCTGAGGAAAGGTTTAGGAGCTGTGTAGAGTATAAAACTAGAAGGAGATGGGGGATTGGAAGGACTGATTTTGCTAAGCAGCAAAATTACAGCACAGATTGAAAGAGAGGTGTTGTGGGTAATTTCTAAACCGAGAGAGGGAGTTGGGCATCTGAAACCTATTACCTGAAAGGGTGATTGACCCAGAAACCGAGCATGTATTTGAAAAATATTGAGCTATGTAGCTGATGTGCATAAGATGCAGGGTGATGAATAAAAAGCTTGAAAGTGGATTCAGCTGTAGAGATACTTTTAGCTATCATAGGTGGGCTGGAATTTAAACTGAGGACAAACTGCCCACACCCCTGTATAACTGTCCACAGCAAACAAACAGTCTCCATTTAACTAGGTCTCCCTAGTTTAACTCTTTTGGGCACTGTCCTTTAACTGGCAGCACTCCCTCAGCCCCAAGAAGGAAGTCCCACCTCAAACAGCTGCTGGTCGATTAGATAATCATTGCCTCTGCTCACCAGCTGTGCCAAACAAAAGTGGTACCCACTGTTGCTACTACAGATAGGGCAGGTAATACCATCAGCAGCAGACTTGGACATTGTGGTAAGTCTAAGATCTGCCTGAGGCCAGGCTGACAAGCCCCAGTAAAAGGGATGGTGAGGTTCACATTTGCGAGACAGGATGGATGGTGACATCTAATTGATGCAGAGAGCCCAGAATGGAGGCAACCCCGCCCCCCCACACCCACAATGGGTTGCACATTGAACACATGCTTCTCCTGCTACAGGAAGTTTTTAATCATGCATCAGATGCCAACTTTAAGCATCACCTGAGCTCCATGCTGATGACCCAACAGATGCCCCTCCTACCATCCATAAAATTGTGACCCAAATTGGGAGAGTGCGTGGACTCGTGCCAGGTACAATTCCACTTTCCCAGCACCAAAACGGTTTATTTGCCTGCTTCCCTGCCTGCAAGTGGCCCCCAAAATACACCCATTTGTGCCAATTAGCTTCCTCAGCAGAACATCATTCTGTGGGTTTCTGTGTTTAAATACATCCTGAATAGTAGCTCAGACAATGCTGTAGAACCCTTACATCTGTTCACTCACATCAAATCCTGTCAGTATCCAATCAATTCCTCTTTGAAGATGCCAGCAAATGTCCCAACCCATAAGCATCAGTTATGGCAATCACTGATGCCGATGTATTTGGTGGCTGTTGCAATGGTAAGCCTATAAATCATCTAACAGTGCACAGTCATTGCTGAATTCCCTTCACAGAAACATTCATTGGTGTAAAATGGGTCAAATAGTAAACGCACTGAAAGACTGCCAGCAGTTCTCAATACTGTGTTATGTTTCAGAAGTATTCGTTGCAATGTAAGGCATTATAACAAGCCTATACGAAAAGCATCACTTTCCAGTTAAGGTAATTTTTTCCATCATTCTTTGCCCAAAAGTAAATTTGGAACAGATTTGATATGGCTGGCAGTGATTAGCCTGCTGAAGGAACATGCAATTTGCAATAGTGTAACAAGCAAAGCTAGTGTTTATAAAGATTATGTTGTCATCTGTATCGAGCTGCATCATATTAGTCAGGAGCTGTACAAATAGGTCTGAAACATTCATTGCTGTCCAATGTGACACACCCACCTAAGAAAGCATTACATTTCTATACAATCCTACAATGCTTGAAGTAGCCTGGGTTGTGTTCCAAGTTAGTATCTTTTCAGATTAACACCTTCTGATCCTGCAAAGTAAATGAGGAGGTCAGTTTCTGTTTCATCTGTGTTCCAGGTCTCCACTTGTCCAAGTTGAATCAGATGCTGGCCACAAAACAGCAGCCCTACACAGAGTTTGTTTTTCATTTAGGCAAAAGAATGACTTTCTTTCATGTCCCCATGGATTTTGCTTCCAATCCTTCGTCAGGAAAATCATAACAATACAAGCATACTGCAATTGGTAATGACTGCCATGTTGAAAATATTTTTATGTTTTTGGAAATGTCTCTTTCACTTAGAGTGAAATGGAGGGATGAAGGTGGGTGCTGTGACCCATTTGGAGTTCTGCCCTGTGAGTAGTTCGGGTGGCTTGGTGCATGATATTCATACCTGCTGACAATGGCAAGCTATCTGCAATGATTGTGGGTCAACTATTAATATTCAGCCCTGTGAAGGAGACCTTCAGAATGTCAAGTTTAATAAGATGTTATATTTGAGACAATTAATTTAAATCGAAACCAATAAGTAATTAGCGTATCTGCCTGCATACAAAACACAGACTGGCCAAACTGGCCATAAACAGGTCCAGGCAGCGGGCTGTGGAGGGGGTCGCTAGGGCCGACTGCCTGCCCCTCTTCAGCGGTTACATCAGAGCCCGGGTGTCTCTGGAGAAGGAGCACACGGTGTCCACTAACACCCTTGAGCTGTTCAGGGAGAGGTGGGCACCGCAGGGGGTGGAGTGCATTATTTCCCCCCCAACTCTGTTCGATCACACAGCATTGCCCTTTGATGTGAAGGGCAATGTCACTGGCCACTCAGATGTTTCCTTTCTTCCTGGTGGTGGGAAGTGAATAAAAGATGTGTACACCTTGCGTCCCTCACTGTGTCTCACACCTACACACACACACACCATGGGTGATGGGGAAAACGAAGCACTACCGCAGTTAGACAGGAGTGTGGGCGGAAAGAAGAAAAAAACAAAACCCAGACTGGCACAGTGATGAGCTAGGAAGAGGAAAGATTCCTTAGCAATATTTTGTGGCCTCAGAATCAGATCAATCTTGTAAACCAACGGAAACAGGTCAGTCTGCAAGAATCTATGGGAGTGGGGGGACAGAGATAGACAGAGACACAGTCTGTATTATTCATCAAGCAGAATGAAGATGGCAGTACTGTACATGCTCAGTTTACAGAACTACATCCTTAAGGATGTAAGTGAGCACAGTAGACACAGTAGTATTGGCTAGAGGAAGGAATCTCCCCATTAATTCTCATTAGGCAAGTCAATTGAGGAATTAGAAAATACTTGACAAGGATAAAAAAAGCAAGCCATCATTAGCTATGAGTGCCTTTCAACTGGCCCTTTGATAATGAAGTGACCACCTAAGGGACAGAATAAAGTATAAATGTGAAAAATAAGCACTACCGCAGTTAGGCAGTAGTGTGGGGGTTAATAAAAAAAGGAGTGTCTTGAAAAAAAAAGAGAAAAAAAGAAAAAAAAACAGGAGAAAAAAATAAACAGGAGGGTCTGTTCACTCTGAGAGCTGGCTCTGAGGAAGCTGGACTCTCCACATGTAAATAAAAGGGTGGCTTGCTGACGGGATACCGGGCTCTGTAGAGGTATTTCAGAATAAGAAATATCAAAAAATAAAGTATAAAATGTGATGGAAGACAGGAGGGATTTTCAGCCTTTATTAAAGTTGGAGAAGTGATAGCCGAGTGATATTGCCACTGGACTAGTAATCCAGAGACCCAGATAATGTTCTGGAACCCAGGTTTGAAACCTGCTATGGCAGACAGATAAAAATCTGGAATTAAGAGTTTAATAATGACCATGAAAAACTAATTGTTAATTATCAGTAAAACCCATCTGGTTCAGTAATGTCATTTATGGAAGGAAATCTCCTTTCCTCATCTGGTCTGGCCAGTATGTAATATGGTTAACTCTGAACTGCCTTCTGGGCAATTAGGAATGGGCAATAAATGCTGGTTAAGCCAGCAATACCCATGTCCTGTGAATGATTATTTTAAAAATTAAAATATTATGGGAAACTCATTCCTAATATAGAATGTAATCTAGTCAATAATGTTTTCAGTTATTTGGTACAATGATAGACTTAAAATGTGAAATTTTGGATGATCCTTCTCATGAATCATGGGAAATTCATATAAAAATAAAGAACTGCAGATGCTGGAAATCTGAAACAAAAACAGAATGAGCTGGAAAAACTCAGCCAGTCTCACAGCATCTGAGGAGGGAGAAACTAAGTTAATGTTTCAACGCCAATTTGACTTTTCTTTCTTCAAAAGGAACAACATACTGAAGATTAGATTAGATTCCCTGCTTATTTTTCACATTTATACTGTATTCTGTCCTTTGGGTGGTCACTTCATTTTAACCTACTTCATTATCAAGGGCCAGTTGAAAGGCACTCAGCTAATGATAGAGATTCCTTCCTCTAGCCAACAAGTCCTTCAGTCCAACAAGTCCACACCGACCTTCCGAAGAGTAACTCACCCAGACCCATTCCCCAACCTATATTTACCCCGACAAATCCACCAAACACTACAGGCAATTTAGCATGGCCAATTCACCTAACCTGCACATCTTTTGGATTGTGGGAGGAAACTGGAGCACCCAGAAGAGACCCACGCAGACACGGGGAGAATGTGCAAACTCCATACAGACAGTCATCTGAGGTGGGAATCAAACCTGGGTCCCTGGCTGTGAGGCTCTGTTCTACTCTCCAGAACTGCTGAATTTCTCTTGCACTATCTGTTCTTATACTTGCAATTAATATCCTTGAAAAAAATTATTAGTTTCCACAGAGATTGGGAAACAGTATACTTGTAGAACAACTTTGATTATCCGAATGAGACGGGCGCGGAGTATTTTGTTCGGATAACTGATTTTTTATGATCAGATCAGTTATTTGAACAAAGGAAGCCATACTGAACATTCGAACTGAACGTTCTGTCCACACAGGAGCATCCTGTGTTCGTGCCAACTCCTGAGTAGCAACTGATATCAGATGTCTTTCACACTTTCTCAACACTTTGGATTGGGACAAGAGCAAACTAAAGGTTGATTAACTCATTCATGCAGTTGTGTGTGTGTGCACAGAAGTAGAGGACAAAGCGAGTGGGTTCTGCTAGCGAGGATAAAGAAACTCCTGTTCAGTTACAATGAGCAAATTTCAGACATGGCCCCAACTCTCCTGGTGAAAATTACCAAGAGTGAGGGAGCTGTTGTTGTTTTGCGATTACAAAAGAACAGCATTCATCCTGGTGGATGGTCCTGTGAGAGATTGTGGGTCAGCGTCTCTCATAGTGTGTGTTTATATATGGAGGTCATAACAATTTAAAGGACCGTGAGATCTTATTTGGAGAACCCGAAATTCGGATAATTGATGTTCGGATAACCAAAATTGCTCTGTATATTCCTCCAATCTTTACTGTAAATTGGCTGCTTTGGTGAGTTGCGAAACAGTGTCTGATGGGATTTCAATTTCAAATAAATAGGAATTAGACTTTGCTATTCTGACTTGGTCAGTTTGACATTTTTGATAACCATGCCAATCTACACATCCACAATGTGTAAATTCCTATCACATCTTAGCGTGGTAATACTAAAAGTGGTTTCATTTCATGCTCATTCTCACTTCCCATGTATAAGTGATCCCTTGTGTGAGAAATGATGCATAGGTACAGCAAGGGTCATAATTACACATTTTCTTTGGCCAGGTTGGCCAGGAGGTTTCCTACACATGCAGAAGTACCATGGCAATGCATTCTCCATATTTTTTTAAAAAACGGCCCAGTTTCTTTTAGTAAATTCTTTTTGCAGTTGTATAAGACTCTGGTGCGGCCTCATCTGGAGTATTGTGTGCAGTTTTGGTCGCCATACTATAGGAAGGATGTGGAGGCATTGGAACAAGTGCAGAGGAGGTTTACCAGGATGTTGCCTGGCATGGTAGGAAGATCGTATGAGGAAAGGCTGAGGCACTTGGGCCTGTTCTCATTGGAGAAAAGAAGGTTTAGGGGAGATTTGATAGAGGTGTATAAGATGATTAGGGGTTTAGATAGGGTAGACACTGAGAACCTTTTACCGCTAATGGAGTCAGCTGTTACTAGGGGACACAGCTTTAAATTAAGGGGTGGTAGGTATAGGACAGATGTTAGGGGTAGATTCTTTATGCAGCGGGTTGTGAGTTCATGGAATGCCCTGCCAGTAGCAGGGGTGAACTCTCCCTCTTTATGGTCATTTAAGCAGGCATTGGATAGGCATATGGAGTTATTGGGCTAGTGTAGGTTAGGTAGGATTTGGTCGGCGCAACAGAGGGCCGAAGGGCCTGTACTGCGCTGTATTTTTCTATGTTCTATGTTCTATGTTCTATGTAATAACAATATTTTTTTTAAGAACACAATCCACTACTTTGCATCATTTATATAAATGATTTGGATGCGAGCAATAGGAAGTACAGTTAGTAAGTTTGCAGATGACACCAAAATTGGAGGGGTAGTGGGCAGTGAAGAGGGTTACCTCCGATTACAACAGGATCTGGACCAGATGAGCCAATGGGCTGAGAAGTGGCGGATGGAGTTTAATTCAGATAAATGCGAGGTGCTGCATTTTGGAAAAACAAATCTTAGCACGACTTATACACTTAATGGTAAGGTCCGAGGGAATGTTGCTGAACAAAGACACCTTGGAGTGCAGATTCATAGCTCCTTGGATAGTGAAGAAGGTGTTTGGGATGCATCCCTTTATTGGTCAGGGGATTGAGTACAGGAGTTGGGAGGTCATGTTCCAGCTGTGCAGGACATTGGTTAGACCACTGTTGGAACATTGCATGCAATTCTGGTCTCCTTCCTATCGGAAGGATGTTGTGAAACTTGAAAGGGTTCAGAAAAGATTTACAAGGATGTTGCCAGGGTTGGAGGACTTGAGCTATGGGGAGAGGCTGTATAGGCTGGGGCTATTTTCTCTGGAGCTTCAGAGACGGAGGGGTGACCTTACAGAGGCATATAAAATCATGAAGAGTTGCGTTCAGAGGCTCACGGATTATATTATCTGGTATGATGATGAAACGTCTGAAAACAAACCTTCCAGCTCAGTAAACAATCCTACATCCAAAAATTCAACATGAGCTAAAGTCTTCTAAAAAAAAGGGGGCATGGATAGGATAAATAGACAAAGTCTCTTCCCTAGGGTGGGGGGGGGTCCAGAATTAGAGGGCATAGGTTTAGGTTGAGAGGGGAAAGATATAAAAGAGACCTAAGGGGAAACATTTTCATGCAGAGGATGGTTTGTGTATGGAATGAGCTGCCAGAGGAAGTGGAGGAGGCTAATACAATTGCAATATTTAAAAGGCATCTTGGATGGGTATATGAATAGGAAGGGTTTGGAGGGATATGGGCCGGGTGCTGGCAGGTGGGACTAGATTGGGTTGGGATATCTGGTCAGCATGGACGTTGGACCAAAGGGTCTGTTTCCATGCTGTACATCTCTATGGCTCGATGCCACCAAATTTCTTGCAAAATAACAGAAGAGAAGGAAAAAAAACCACAATGCTAACCATAACATTTTGACTAGGTTTTTTTGCCTATTCTGACATTACTGCTGAAACATTATTTTACACACATATAATCTGGTCAAATTTTTAACCTGTTAAGTCATAACACCAAATGTTACGTAAGTAGAATGTTAGTTCTCTATAGGCTTTAAAGCAACTCATGAAGCATTTCCATGATTCATCCCTGTTTTTAAAACATCCATTTAACCTTTCCTTTCCTAATGTAAAACGTGGAACCTTTGTGAGATCTTAATCAGAAAGCTCAAAGATAACAGTGGGCAGACAGGGTATATGGACTGCTATAGCACCAGCCACAAGTCAACTGCAAGGAGGTACAATACGAATGCACAAAGAAGGGTGAATGTGGCAGATTTTAAATCCGTGCCTGGTACTGCTCTGCGAAAAAAAAGTCTAATTCAAAGAATCAGCTGCCAATGTAGTAGTTGCTAATTTTCTAATTGAAGACACAATCAAGAAACATTGCAAGTTCTGTACACTCCAAATTTAACCGCAAGTGAGAGACTTTGGTTCAGCCGGTTTAGTTCATTGACCTGTCACCTGAGTCAGAAAGTTGTGGCTTCAAAGCCCACTCTAAGGGTTAGATTTTACAGGACCAATGAGATCCATACAGCATGCGTGAATGTGGGGTAGGCTCATTAAAATGCATCACATGCCCTACCCGTTGACCTCCTGCTCACCCGGGCATGTCTCCCATTTTACAGGAACCAACGATGGGGGTCAGATGAACATCCCGTTCCAGGACCTATTCAGACCCTTAAGTAGCCAACTGCCTCCTCCCCTTGCTTCTATTTTACCCGTGACAGGAGTCGTTCCATGCCATATGGCTAGCCTGGCAACGTTTACTGATCAAGCAAATGGCTGGCAAGATTTCCTTTGAAAGTTTGCTGTGCCCATCAGTGGCACTCCCCCAACTCCTCCCTAGGTCATACATCCCATTTAACTATATTCCCAGCCTCTCGAGCCTGACTGACATAGAGATGTACAGCACGGTAACAGATCAGTCCAACTTGTCCATGCCAACCAGATATCCCAATCCAATTTAGTCGCAGCCCATATCCCTCCAACCCTTCCTATTCATATACCCATCCAGATGTCTTTTAAATGTTGTAATTTTACCAGCCTCCACCACTTCCTCTGGCAGCTCATTCCATACACGTACCACCTTCTGCGTGAAAACATTGCCCCTTAGGTCTCTTTTATATCTTTCCCCTTTCACCCTAACATCTCCCATTCCCTCATTAAGGCTTGCCAGCCAGGCCTCCCCAATATCCAGCACTTACCTAAAGCCCAGTCTCCACTTCAATGGGGTTCGTCCAAATCCCAGGAATGGTCACTGCTCAAACCTGGCACTGCTGGGTAAATGTAAATGTCTGGCAGCTCTCAAAAACCAGCACTTTCTCCCCAGATGAGGGTGATAGTTTCAACTGGTGTCTATTAATGCCCTATCAAGTGTACAATGGCTGCACAGCATCTGGCTTTTTGGTAGTTGGGTTAGTCAGGTGTTCATCAAAAATTGCACTGTGAAATCAGCTTCCCACAACTTTAGCACTTAATGTAGAGCAAAATCACACATTGGCACTGAGGGATTGGGGAACAACAGAGGTAACTGTAAACAAAGGCGCCGCCTGCCTTATGAGGTGGATATGAAGATCAAAGAAGAGATTGGTTTACTAATGGCATCCTGGCTCAATTCATTCCTCAACTGAACTGACCACAGAAGAAACAAAAAGCAGGTGAACTTGCCACTAATCACATTTCCTATTTGTAGATATATGGAAACTGGTTTCTTCATTAACCCACCGAACACATTTCAAGAGGCTTGAAAATCAAAGCCACTGGAACATCATGAGGACAAGAAATTGTAGCAGTTCTGCTGAGAGTTATGTAACTAAGTGCAATAATAAAAATAAGTAAACTACAGATGGAAAACTATTACAGAGGACTAAATTTGATTGCACTGTCCAAAAACATGCTCTCCATAAATGCATTTTCACTTACCCCCTGGAACATTGTACCATGCTCCTCCATTGGTTATTCCATCAATAAAGCTGGTATCATCATCATTCTGACGGCATGGTGGTCTATTTGGAGTAGACATGACTGGATTTAAAGAAGCATATGCCTCAGCCAGGCTTTTAAAAATCTTGTCATCTGGGCACTCACTATATTCATGAGTAGAACCTGCAAGAAACAAGGATCCATTTTTGAAGCAATCTGCTTGAATGAACACGAATGCTCTTATAATACAAACCATTTTTTTTTAAACAGCAATTAAGGATACTATGTAAACTAAGCTCAATTAACTGATTCAAAGTTAAAAATCACACAACACCAGGTTATAGTCCAACAGGTTTAATTGGAAGCACACTAGCTTTCGGAGCAACGTTCCTTCATCAGTTGATTGTGGAGGGCTCAATCCTAACACAGAATTTACGATCAAGCCCTCCACAATCACCTGATGAAGGAACGTTGCTCCGAAAGCTAGTGTGCTTCCAATTAAACCTGTTGGACTATAACCTGGTGTTGTGTGATTTTTAAACTTTGTACACCCCAAGTCCAACACTGACATCTCCAAATCTTAACTGATTCACTGTGGCTCAGCTCACTACACAAACATTATATTGGATTTGCACATGGAGTTGCTCGGTTGTGGACTTCAGGTGACTGATTAGACCCTACTTTGGCCCATTATATAATAATAGTCCTTATTGTGTGAACGCTCTGACTGGTATGTGGGTTAAATTGGCAGGCAGAGCATAGTTCATGCATATTTGTACTCACCGTTGGTTCTCAGTTATGAGTTAGTGTCCCAAGAGGAAATTCAAAGATGTGAACCTGAGAGCATCAAGATCCATAAACGCCTCCATCTGGAAGGAGAAGGGCAGCAGAACACTACCACCTGCAAGTTCCCCTCACCATCCTGACATGGAAATATATGACCATTCCTTCACTGTCACTGGATCAAAATCCTGGAATGCCCTCCCTAATGGCATTGTGGGTCAACCTACAGCATGAGGACCACAGTTCAAGGCAGCTCACCATCAGCCTCTCAAGGGCAACTAGGGATGAGCCAACTGGTCCAGCCAGTGATAGCCACATCCCATGAGTGAATAAAACAAAAGTATAACATTGCATAGGAAATGGAATCCTGTCCTAATCTTTGTTGTATAGCTGACAGGGTTGCAGAGTTTGCCCTCACTTACTGGGCTCCAGTACCCTGCTGTTGCTACTTCCCAGCTCTGATGACTGATGAAGATTCAAGATTAAAGCGGTGCTGGAAAAGCACAGCAGGTCAGGCAGCATCCAAGGAGCAGGAAAATCAACGTTTCCGGCAACTGCCCTTCATCAGGAATGAAGCAGGGAGCCTCCAGGGTGGAAGGTTAATGGGAGGGGAGTGGGACTTGGGAGAAGGTAGCTAAGAGTGCAATAGGTGGATGGAGGTGGGGGTAAAGGTGATAGGTTAGAGAGGAGTGTGGAGCGGATAGGTGGGAAGGAAGATTTGCAGGTAGGACAGGTCATGAAGATGGTGCTGAGATGGCAGGTTGGAACTGGGTAAGATAGGGGGAGGGGAGATGAGAAAACTGGTGAAGTCCACCTCGATACCCTGCGGTTGAAGTGTTCCGAGGCCAACGATGAGGCATGCTTCCTCCAGGTGTCGGGCAGTGAGGGAGAGGCGGTGGAGGAGGCCCAGTACCTGCATGTCCTCGGCAGAGTGGGAGGGGGGAGTTGAAATATTCAGCCACTGGGTTGTTGGCTTGATTGGTGCGGGTGTCCCAGAGATGTTCCCTAAAGCAATCTGTGAGAAGCGCTCTTCATTCCTGATGAAGGGCTTTTGCCCAAAATGTTGATTTTCCCCCTCCTCGGATGCTGTCTGACCTGCTGTGTTTTTCCAGCACCACTCTAATGTTGACTCTATTCACCAGCATCTGCAGTCCTCACTTTTGCCTACTGGTGAAGAGTGTCTTGACAGGAAGGAGCTTGGCACGGGAGGTAAAGAGGTGGAGAAGCAGGCAAGGAGTAAACATCATGGGAGGTGGAGTTGGTGGGTGGGAGGAGATTCTGGGTCAGCAAGAGAGAAAGGGTGGTGGGATGGAAGGGAGCACAAAGAAAGGACGGGATAGGTGGCATTGGAGTGGAGGAGGAGGTGGCATGGATTGGACGGCATGGGAGGGGGCTGCAATGGTGTGGAAGATTTGAAATAAGGTTGAAATGGGTCAGTGTTGGAGGGATGGAATGGAATATTGTAGGCAAAAGAGAGGGTGGGAGGGAAGGTAGGATATAAAAAGAAACGGGATGGCGTGAACAGGATGGAAAGGAATGAGATGGGGATTTTTTAAAAAACTTGCAATAAATGTATCAATGTTTTCCTGATCTCTGCTGTTCAGGAGGTAAAGGATTTCAGAAACTCCACTGCTGATCTCCACACATTTGCTTTTCCACATTTCACCATCCTTCTTGCTTCTTCTGTCAAATCAAACTTGAACTAACATTAGAGTGGGCAAATGTTTCTTGGTACAATTATGTGCATATGTGCAATTTTAAAAGTAAAGTGATGATTTATTACAGTTTGTAATAATGGAGTAATTACAAAGAATGATCACTTGGATGAGGTACTAAAGGTATTTGAAAGCCAACAAACAATTTTCTGACGTACACAATGAATTCAAATTGATTTGCATACGCAAAAGTTGTAACGATTGATTTAGGTCTGAACAATGGATGCCAACCTTTGGTCATCATAATGGATTGTGCAGAGCTGCCTTATAATGGGAGTGCACTTTCTGAATACCATGTTGACATCATGAGGAGTTATTTGGCATCCAAGAGTCATTTTTTTGAGTCATGGTCACTTCAATTCAATGTAACAATCTGAATCAAACCTTAATATTCAGTTTAACAGTGATATCAAATAAGATCGCAAATCAAACTCTTCATTGCTAACTGTGCCGGCACATGGAGGATTTTAAGTAAAATAAATCACTAATGTTATCAAGGTCAGTCTGCTATTAGTCTCAAAAGGAACACTGTGCACAAGAGGGAAACAGGCATTTTCTGAGTTAACATGCTTATTTGGTAGCTTTCTTTATCCCTGGTTAGTCCCTGATAATCTATTTGGATTTCTCTTTGCATCAACATATCTTAAATGTTTACAATATTGAATACATAATACTACAATGTTATGTCTGTCTACAATCACTTCTACATAAACAAAGCAAATTCTCAAGGCTTTTCTTCTAGATACGTAACCATAATAACAGGAACAATAGTTTGCTTGATAGCAGAACTGACTACTTTTCAGTGAAACCTACTTTGATACCAGGATGCATGGAACATCAGGGAAAGAGGAACAAAGAGAAACAAATTGCATACATATATAAAGGGAAAAAGCAAACATGAGAGTTTCAAGTTTAGACACAACTATCTTTGTCTGAAAACTGAATTTTAAAAGAACAATGTCTAAAAGGCACCTCAAAATATTATATCTGTCAATTTCATGAAGTAGCTACATTCACCGTCATAAATCATCCAAAGCTCTATGAAAACCATTAGCTAAGGTTTCATAAGGTGAATGAATTAATTTGGTAATCCCTATTCCTCCACTTTTACGACATCCGTCAAACTGATATTCTTTTTTCAAACACTTATTTCTAGAACTGTAACATTGAGAAAATCCAAAAGCAGCAAAGTTACCAGAACAAGAAAATTCTGAAAAATCAACTTGATATTTTTGCCCCAGTGACAAGCGTGTATGACAGAAAACAATTGTGTTGGAACATGCCTGATAATGTCTGCTGTACAAATTTCAGGTGGTTGGATGGAAATTATTTGCTCCCTCCTCTGAAACGTTGCAAAGTCCCATTCTCTGCTACACCCTGACAGTCTTTGGACTTGACATCAAGACAGTAACCCCGAGAGAGGCCATCACGGCTTTATTTTGTTGTCTTTCATGTTTCATAACTGTCTGGCAAACATTGTTTATCGTCAGTTTTATTTTGTATTTACCAGTGCGAGTCTCATCATAGGGATAATTCGCAACGACATCACCACCGTGAAGATTGGCTGAGAGAACAAATGGGATATCCATGATCCAGTGAATGATGGCTTTGGTCTCCGGTGCAAGCTGTGGGAATAAAACTCTCTCAGTACAACATGCATCACACGTTTATACAAGATTATCCTCAATTATGGGCAGTAAAGAAAATACTTCAATATGCACATACGTTGAGTTTAAGTGAAGACTCCTGAACATGGGTTATTTACCACAAGAGTTTGGTGTTTGCTGCTCTAAAAATCTTTATTTCACTATTAATCCATTACTGTATCATGACATTCTTTTTTAAGCCAAGATTTATTCCTCTAATTCTCAGCCACTCAATCTCTTAATACAACCAGAACAGTCGCCTGCTTCAGCAATGTGGAAGAAAGCTCTGTGGTTTGAGATGAAGACAGAGCAAATACCCCACCTAGTGGACTGGTTGAGTATAAATTCAAATGTGAATAAGCACAGCACTCACTGCTTTTCATCCAGTCAGATCCATTATCATAAATAAAGGCACCTTCCATTACTGTACACATCTATCAGCATATTACACTATATATTGCTCAAAGCCAAGGTCTTTTCCACAGGATAGGGGAGTCCAAAATTAGAGGGCATAGGTTTAGAGTGAGAGGCAAAAGATTTTAAAAGGACCTGAGGGGTAACTTTTTCACGCAGAGGGTGGTGCGTGTATGAAATAAGCTACCAGAGGAAGTGGTGAAGGCTGGTACAATTGCAACATTTAAAAGGCATCTTGATGAGTATATGAATAGTGAAGGGCTTTTGCCCGAAACGTTGATTCCCCTGCTCCTCGACCTGCTGTGCTTTTCCAGCGCCACACTCTCTACTCTAATCGCTAACACCTGCAGTCCTCACTTTTACTGAGAGGGATATAGGCCTTGAGCTGGTAAATGGGACTCGATTAACTTAGGCTATCTGGTCAGCATGGACAAGTTGGACCAAAAGGTCCATTTTCATGCTGACTCTATCACTCTATTGGCCTACATGAATTTAATGTTAGCAAAATAGGCAGAATGATAAGTCCAACAACCAGTCACTGCAATAAAACATGTTAAGAATCTCAGCAATTCCAGCTTACAGTTGATTTTCCCATCATGTTCACTACACTAAATCTCACTTGTATATTGCTATACTGCTGTGCTTGTGTTATAGGATTCTGAAGCGTAGAAAATACATTTTTCCAACTGTCAGCCTCAGCAAATCCGACAAGTTCACTGTAGTGAGACCACTGGCTGTGTGGGACATGTTGGTAGTTGCACACAACATGAGAGCAATATAAAAAGAGCTTACCATGAAATACCCATGCCCACAGCAAGCCTAACTTCAATAGCAATTACTGGAATGAGGGAAACTCACAACAGAGTAGCAGTCTATCATTAACAAGAAACTCAGAGTAGATTGCCATTTTTATTGCCTTAGGCCAACTAAATGTAATGTATTCATTAGTTGTCAAGATGGACTGTCCTCCCACACCAGACAATGGTAAAGAGCAGAGAGGTGACATTGTAGTCACACCTTCCGACAAGAGTGTGCACATTTCTTTCTATGTTACAACTGATACTTACAAACATGTTATACAATATAAGCTGGGAAAATTGATGTAAATGGTTTGTGACTATTACCTAATTACAAACCTGAACAAATCCACACCAAAACGTATTTATTCTTCCTAATCAGAATATATTAAATAACTTGCAACTAGAAACACCCCATGCTCGATTTATCCACCTTTAGTTCTTTGATAATTAATTTTTAAAATGCGTCAATCCCAGATACAGAGTCTCCAACAGGAGGGAATTTCAAATTTCCACTATCTTTGACGTGAAAAAGGTACTTGGTAATTTAACTCCAGGATGTCTTAATCCTCAGTTTAAGATTGTGCCCTTTGTTCTGATGACCTAGCGCAAGATTTTCCATTGAAGTTACAGTACATCAAGTTTCCCAAAACAGCTCTCACTGACCTGGATAGGAAATTGGGCAGATAACCCACTATAGGGTAGAATTTTGACCGAAGGGTTATAATTGATGGTGCTGAAGTATTCAAATTAAAAATGTGCTATATTGTATACTTCTTGCCATTTGTACTCTAGAAAACGTTGAATTATCTTTGAAAGTGAAGACAGGAATTTGAAATTTCAAGTTCCTAGTTTATGAATGTAATCGCAGTGATTTGGAAAAGGTAGGATTAAGTCTGAGAGGCCAACCCCATGCTATAATGCAGCAAGGTCTTCACAACCAGTTACCAGTTGCTCCCAACATTCGCTTTTGCCCTGCACATTGAGGCAGGCTCCCCAACAGAGGTGGAAATTCAACCAAGAATCCATCAAATAGATTTAAATCAACCTGAGACTTCCTACTTTTTTTGTGTGTTTACATATTATGTGATATGGTGCATATTATACGAAGGTTAAGTGCAAGACGTGGATTATTATAAATTTTGCAGAGCATAGATAACTTATTCATTTTTAAAATTTTATCTTTAGCTCCGATGTCAGATTACACGCCAGTTAATCAGCTTCTTCTCGGGCCTCCACTGCTGAAACTTTGGCAACGAAGGGCAACCTCAGGAAATGTGATTTTTAGTGACTTCCTGAGATGTTGGTGTCTACCTTCCACCTCCCCTGATAGAGCTGACACCACAAAATAATAAAGCGAGGTTTAATGAAACTCAATAACCTCTGTGGAGTGGCCTACTGGAAACACCAAGTAAGGAGTTTAAAAACTCAATTTTTTTTTAATTTCAAGGAAGTTGAAGGAAATGGAAAAGCTGGGAAAGAGAAAATTAAGATTTAATATTAAGTAACCTGGTCGTAATTGGAGCTCCACCTGACCTAAGTGGGGAATATTGGCGCTCTGATGAAGGGTCATCAGCTTGAAACATTAACTTTGTTTCTCAATGCAAATGTTGCTAGACCTGCTGAGTGTTTCCAGTTTTATCTGTTGTTATTTCATACTACAAAATGCATAGGAGATACATGAGCCAACCCCTGTCTTATCAAGGCTGCATCTACCTCTCCTGATTACTGGAACAATCAGGCACTTTCAGGTTCACTATTGTCCTAACTCTATGTAATGTTTCTGGCTGTAGTGCTTTCTGTTGTTATCAACCCTATTATGTGTTAATGCTTTTGAAAGAGATAAAACTGGGGTGTATAAAGACAAAGACAATCTTCTGCTCAAACAGTCCCATACATAACAACATATGAAGAAAAGTTTGGGACAATTTATCAAGCTTCTCGTTAGTCAGGAGCAGCTACTTTGTCCCACATCCCAGCAGTCATCTCCCTACCTTGGAGTTTCTGTCCACAGAAAGCTTTATATTTTTCAGGAGATGGTTGTTAGGCCCTCCTTCTCTTTCATACACATAGACAATCCTGTCAAGATCGAGAAAATTTCTGTTGAGGTCTATTCCTTGTGCATTGGTACGACCCACAAACCAATCCTTCAGATCACCGGTCTACAGAGGGAAAAAACAAGGCAAGGAAAAGCTACATAAAAATATACTGCTGCACACAATCGAAGTTAGCTGTAAGACAGAAACCAGATATTTCTTGAAAATTAGGCAGAGGTATTGAGATGACTAGTAATTGTTTAATTGCACTTTTATTCTTGTTTTGAAAAAGGACATATTTAACTAATATCAGAATATAAAGTAGTATGAAAAGGTTATGGTGAAGGGTGTAGTTGAAAGGAGAGTCACCTAACAGAACAAGCTTTTTGTTCCTTCCATGCTGCACTGCGACAGAATTGTTAAAGACCTTCTTGGACAGACGCAAGTTTTAACCTTAAAAGGAGAAGCAAGCATTTGGAGTGAACACATAATCAAACCCCCTGAAAGACGGAGGCACTGTAAGAATTTCAATGAGGTCAGAGAAGATTGCAAGGCCAGGAATACAAGGAGCAATGAGGAACTAAGAGTACATTCATCAAAGGTAATGAACAAGAACTGATTTGTTAGATTTGGGAGAAATAGTGCCTTTGAAGAATTTAAAGAAGCATAAGATGGCCGTTTTGTCAAAGGGCATAAAGGATCATGGTGTGACAAAGCAATGATTACACTGGGAAAAAAACTACAATGAAGCAAGTGTGAATACTATTGGACTATAAGTAAAAGAGTTCATTGATATTAAACAGGATCAAAAGGAGGACAGGACTCCTCGTCATCGGACATGGTTCAGATCCGGCATTGCCTAAACAACCCACTAACCAGCTGTGGAGAGAAAAGGTCCAGAGGATCAGCAGTCAACAAAAGCAGACAGAGAACGTGGGAAGGACCTGGATGTAATGGACTAAGTTTTGATGGGAGAAAATCTGATGTAAATTGCCTCAAAAATGCAGGGTGTCACGCCAACAGGCCTTTGGGAATCCAAAGACAACAACATTTAGTCATGGAGGTGTTGTCAAGTATTGCATACATAATTAGGTCATTAGGGGGAAAGGCTGTGTCAAAAACAATACTGGGACTATTAAATTAAATCCAAAATTACAAGTGATGCATAATAATCCAAATTTAATTCATTGACATTTTTTCCCATGGAAACAGTGGTGGGGTTGGCTATGAGGAGAAATTCAAATATGAATTTCTCTTTCATTCTCTGTTCATTCTATCTCTTACCGTTGTAAGAAATAGAATGTACAGGAACAAAGGTTTCCAAATAGGAAACAGACTAGAGTAAAAAAATGTGACAAGGTATGAAGTAGACATGCTAAAATAAAAGTTACTGTGCAGTTAGCTTATTGGCTTGTTATAATTAGAAGATGAAATAAAAGCAGAATTGCCACACAAAGGAATTAAAGTAGGAAATCCTTCCTCTGGGAACATCGTTTTTAAGTGCCTGTGTGCAAAGGCATTGGTCCTGAAGAAAATGTTTGTAGAGCAGGATTGTGATCAGTGAGTCAATAGTGAACCGCTTTTTATCAAGGGTCAGGACATCTCTGCAATGTCCTGAGAAGCAGCTTCTGGGGATATTGTACGTCTTTCCTCATTCCTCTGGGTACCCGCTGACATTGTCCTAACCTTCACGAGAGAAAGGGGCCCTGGAGTGAGATCGAAGTTGCTTGATATCTCCCCCCACCCCCCACCACCTCTGCGCGCCTCTCAGTTTACAATGATGGTGGAGTTCAGGTATGTGCACATATCCAGCACAGTTAACGAGTAGACAGTGGAGGATTTTGTGGGAAAAGTCACGCTGAGCCACAGTGAACCCTGCGCCATGAATCTCACTCAGCAAAACATGACAATAAAAATATGAAAGTTCCACCTCTAGTATTCATACAAGTCTATCCAAGTGCAGAGTTAGCCTGACACCACCTTCATTCAGATTCTGGTCAGGCTGTTATTGTGTTAGGAACATGGTCGTCCACTAGATGGTGGTAGAACCAAATGTGCCTGACAACGCATTGTAAGATTTAGACACTTCAATCAGCCTGTTCTGACACCCCTGTAGAGCAGGTGGGACTTGAAGCCAGGCCTCCTGGTTCAGAGATGGTGACACTACCACTGCTCTACAAGAGCCCTTTAATGCTTCACAAACCTGCTGGTTTTCCTTGTGCATCTCTGTATCGTTCCAATTGTCATTTTCTGTGCTGCCAAAGTTAGCAGCTGCAAATGTGTTGCTGGTCAAAGCACAGCAGGTTAGGCAGCATCTCAGGAATAGAGAATTCGACGTTTCGAGCATAAGCCCTTCATCAGGAATAAGAGAGAGAGAGCCAAGCCGGCTGAGATAAAAGGTAGGGAGGAGGGACTAGGGGGAGGGGCGATGGAGGTGGGATAGGTGGAAGGAGGTCAAGGTGAGGGTGATAGGCCGGAGTGGGGTGGGGGCGGAGAGGTCAGGAAGAGGATTGCAGGTTAGGAGGGCGGTGCTGAGTTGAGGGAACCGACTGAGACAAGGTGGGGGGAGGGGAAATGATTTGCAGCTGTGATCTCCAGCATCTGCAGACCTCATTTTTTGCCAAAGTTAGCACAAATGGTTACACTTTGGAATAAGCAGAAGCTCTGGATGTAGTGTTTCTACAATTCAAGATGCAAATAATACAAGACACAATCAAAACCGAGTCTCCCTTACCTTAACTAAAATCCAGTCCTTTTCACTTAGAGCCCCAGTGCTCAGTGATTTACATCAGCACTAAGTCAAATCACTCCGAGATTTTAAATTCAAATCCTTTTCCTCATATCGCTCTGGAGCCACAGATGTCCCTATCTTTGTAATTTCATCAGATCCCACGTCCCTCTGAGTTGTCCACGCTCCTCTAACTTTGGCATCTCGAGCATCCAAGATCATAATCCCTCCAGGGCAGCACTGTGGCTCAGTGGTTAGCACTGCTGCCTCACAGCACCAGGGACCCAGGTTCGATTCCAGCCTCGGGTGATTGTCTGTGTGGAGTTTGCACATTCTTCACGTGTCTGCATGGGTTTCTTCTGGATGCTCCAGTTTCCTCCCACAATCCAAAAGGTGTGCAGGTCAGGTGAATTGGCCATGCTAAATTGCCCATAGTGTTAGGTGCATTAGTCAGGGGGAAATGGGTATGTTACCTTTCAGCGGGTCAGTGTGGACTTGTGCCGAAGGGGCTGTTTCCAAACTGTCAGGAATCTAATCTAATCATTAGCAGCTATGCCTTTGGCTGCCTAGGTCCTACATTTTATCTGTAAGTAGCTCCATCTCTTTCCCTTCCTTTACATCTCTCCTTATACTCTAGCCATGGGAGGACCAATGACACCAGTTCCATCCATTTTCCCAGCCACTATCTCTGACTGTAAATGACTGTTTGGAAACTCAATATTCTACCAGACCCTGAGCTGAACTTTCAATTCCATATCCTCTCAATAAGGAAAGACAACTCCCATAGCATTAACCAATCTTGATACCCGCTCCCAAATTCTTCATCTATGCCTCTTCCTCCTCCAGGACCAATCCATAGAATCCGTACAGTGTGGAAACAGGCCCTTCAGCCCAACACGTCCACACCGATCCTCTGAAGAGTAACCCATTCCTCTACTATTCTCTATTTAGCCCAGACTAATGCACCTAACCTACACACCTGAACACTATGGGCAATTTAGCATGGCCAATTCACCTAACCTGCACATTTTTGGATTGTGGGAGGAAATTGGAGCACCCAGAGGAAACCCACGCAAACACTACATAAACAAACAGTCACCCAAGGCTGGAACCGAACCTGGGTCCCTGGCTCTGTGAGGCAGCAGTGCTAACCACTGAGCCACTGTGCCACCCTCCTTGATATCCCACTTCTCTTAGCTCATTGAAAGCTCTGCTGGCCTGCTTACAAACCTGAACCAGGTTTCACTCACCAAGTGTGTGCTTTTTCTCCCAAACGTCAAATTTAATATTCTTACATGGTTCTTGCAATCACTCGAGGTCTTGCCAACTGCTTATCCCTGTAAACCTCTCCAGCACAAGGACCTCTAAGGCTGTTATGTCACCGGAGTTCTGGATTCTCATTCACTTGAATATTGCCTGACTGTGATTTCATTATCCTGGCTCAAAGCTTTGGAATACCCTCTAAAATCAGCACTAAAGGCATCGTGGGTGTATCTAAACCAAATGGAATACAGCTGTCCAGAAAGGCAACTCACCACCATCTCCTCAAGGGTGACTGGGGATGGGCAATAAATGTTGGCCCAGCCAACAACACCCATATCCCATGACTGATTAAAAAAGCTCAGTATCGATCCTTCTTTAAGAAGAATGTTCCTCCTAAAATTTAATTGTGCATGGAATGCATGATGCCTTTTCAATTTGTTTTTGTGCAGCTGTCCATGCATTAATTCACATAGAAGGACTTCATACCTTTCAGGCAGTACACATCCACACCACTCCCCACAACAACTGAGGGGGAACATCATTTAAGACTATTATTAAAGTGGGAGGATATCTGAGAAAACATTAGGAAGAGTTCGATTTATAATAGGACCCAGGCTATTCAACTGCAGGTATTCCATAGGGCTCACCTGGTATCAGAACAGCTTACAAAAATCAATACAGGAGTGTCCCCAAAGTGCCCCAAGTGCAAAATGGACGTTGGTACGCTTACTCACTGCTTGTGGTCATGCCACATGATCCGCAGTATTGGGATGACATAGCGAGTGCTTTGGTAAAGGTTTTGGGAACCGAGGTTAGGTTGGAAACGGTATCTCTCCTTTTGGGTTTCCCAAATCTTCCCTCCCTGGATGTGCATGGGATGAAATTGTTTAATATTCTTTCTTTTTGCATGAGGAAGAACATTCTAATGAGCTGGGTGCCAGAGAATCCCTCAGGGCTCTCGAGTTGGTGTAGGATAGTCATGGAACTCATCCCCCAGACTTCTTTACGAATGTGGGGCACCAGAAAACAGAATTGTTTTACAGAACATGGTGGCCGTTTCTGAATTATATTGATGTAGATCTAATCGGCTATATTATTCAGGGCCTTTGTTTAGCCATGAGGACTGTGTCTGTCAGTTTGGGGGCCTCTGGGAGGAAGAATCCCGAACAAATACGGATCTGCTTACTATTGCTCCCAGTGGTGGGGAGTTGTCTTGAGATTGCGCTGAGTGTAGTAATTTAATTGAATATCATTTAAGTTACCTTGTTATAACTTGGTTTAATTTTATTTCATCTGTTTATTTTTTTTTCTTCTTTCTCCTTGGTTGTTTATTGAACTGTAGTTTTTATAGGGTTTTTATGTTTCTGTACTCCGTGGAGTAGAGTAGTAGTTTGTTTTCTATTATTACTATAATATTATGAAGCTGTCATACTATTTCGTATGGGTTTTGTAATTTTGTAAACAAAAACTAAAATTCAAAGTTTGTGCGAAGATTTGTAGCTCAGGTGCTTGTTGTAGTGGTTCTGTTCGCCGAGCTGGAAGTTTTTGTTGCAAACGTTTCGTCCCCTGGCTAGGAGACATCATCAGTGCTGTGGAGCCTCCTGCGAAGCACTTCTTTGATGTTTCTTCCGGCATTTATAGTGGTCCACTATAAATGCCGGAAGAAACATCAAAGAAGCGCTTTGCAGGAGGCTCCACAGCACTGATGATGTCTCCTAGCCAGGGGACGAAACGTTTGCAACAAAAACTTCCAGCTTGGCGAACAGAACCACTACAAAAAACTAAAATGTTTTTTCAACAAAAATATTTATTATTAAAATTCACTTCTTTAATCAAGCTTTTCATCAGTCCTGCTAATGACAGCTTTGTGTTTCTCCAACTGCCTCTCTGAAGTGTGTTGCTGTATGTTTCTACATTGAAGGTGCTACATAATAGAACGTTGCAACACTGTTGGTACATAGTTGGAAGCTGATGTTACAGTGAGGATAAAGGGAATGAGATTGGATGTGCAGAGAGCAGAGAAGAAATGAGGTCAAACTGTAAATGGCACAAGTGGAACTCAGAGAGAAGAGAGAGAGAGAGAGAGAAAGAGAGAGAAAGAAAGGGAGCGAGAGAGCAAGAGAGAGAAAAAATGTAGAAAATGACCAGCATTAATTTTTTTTTAAACTTTAAAGGTTGTGCAAGGATGTGAGAAGGACTGGGTTTAAGAACCGCGAGGTTTTGCTGCAGGTCTATACAACCCTGTTTACACAATAGTTAGAATATTGTATCCAGTTCTGGTCGCCTCATTACCGAAAGGATGTAGATGTTTTACAGAGGGTGCAGAGGCGATTTACCAGGGTGCTGCCTGGATTGGAGGGCTTGTCTTATGAAAAGAGGTTGAGTGAGCTCAGGCTTTTCACACTGGAGAGAAGGAGGAAGAGAGGTGACTTGATAGAGGTGTAGACGGTAATGAGAGACATCGATAGAGAGTAGATAGCCAGAGAGGTTTCCCCAAAATGGCTGTCATGAGGGGTCATATTGTTGAGGCGATTGGAGGAAGGTATAGGGGAGCTGTCAGAGGCAAGTTATTTACGCAGAGAGTGGAGGGTGCGTGGAATGCACTGCCAGTGTGGTAGTACAGTCTATTAAGGTATTACAGTCTATTGTGGTAGTACAGTACATTAAGGACATTTAAGCGACTGCTGGACAAACACATGGAGGGCAGTAAATTGAGAGGTGTGTAGGTTAGGTTGATCTTAGATGAAGATAAATGCTCAGCACAACAGCATGGCCCGAAGGACCTGTACGGTACTGTCCTGTTCTATGTTCTATTTGCAGCTTTTGCCGTAGTCAGAATCTGATAGTCAGGTTTCCCAGCAGCAAGTATGGAACCACGTATTGTACAGAGGTAGCAGGGCCCACACGTATCTCCAGTTCATACTGAGTTGTTGCAGTACAGCTGCTATTGCCAACTCTGGTCTGGCTGGGAAAGAATACCTGCCTGGATCCAAACTGGAAAAGTGCAGGTATAGCGACCAAATCAGAAAATGATTGGTTTTGGCATGGGCAAATGGAATTTTGTCCAATTTGCTAAACTGCATTCCAGTACAATACAATTACCTTCATACGCACGG
Source organism: Hemiscyllium ocellatum (assembly GCF_020745735.1). NCBI lineage: Eukaryota > Metazoa > Chordata > Chondrichthyes > Orectolobiformes > Hemiscylliidae > Hemiscyllium > Hemiscyllium ocellatum. Next base: position 149,924,884 of record NC_083401.1, on the reverse strand, counting down.
AAGAAAATAAAATCTGGGTTCTTTTTGTCAAATATCACTCATCGCGAGTGAAAACTGAATGTTTCTGAGCACAGTATTTCCCAGCCAAGTGGCCATCATTCCACAGAAGTGACATATCTGTGAGTTGGGTGTGAAGGCTGTTCTGTTGCAACACTTGGATTGAAGCCTGGAAGCTAACTCTGTGCGGGGTTGGAGGAGTAGTGGTGTTGCTGTCTAGTCGGTACTGGTCACAGTGGGACAGAGCTAATGGATAATCCTCGCTGAAGTGGTGAAGCAGATGGTGATCATGAGCGAAGCACGGCCTGATTGCGGGTAGAGCAGATGGAGGGACAGACCCACTCCCATGGCAATTGAAACAGCTAGGCCATAGTGCAGAGTTTGATGAATATCTCTCTGCACTTGGGGGAAGTGCTCTGTCCCTCCAGGCCCACAGGGAGTGCTGGAAAGCCACTAACTTTCATGGATTGCGCTCTTCTCACATTGGTCATGCTTCCAGAGACCGGGAAAACCCAACTGACCCAGTTTAAGAACTGAATCACTGACAATATGAAAGCACTATTATAATATTTAAATTACCAAGCCTCCTCCTACATAAGGATTAGTCATCTATCCCTTGTCCCTTTAGAAGTAAGGCAGATTCTTTCTTCTGTTCTTTTCCATTTTAATCTGACACAGCCGGAACTCAACTGGTTTTATTTTGGAGTTAGGATTCAGTCCTGTGTCTCTGCTTACCTGTGAAGCTGCTTTCTCAAAGCCATCAGGATTCATGGAAGGCATGATGTGTATCCGCGTGCTGTGGATCAAACTGACAATTGTTTCGTTTCCTTTTTGATATTCATTGCATAGATACTGTGCCAAGAAGACAAGGAGCTCTCTCCCCACTGCCTCGTTCCCGTGCATGTTGCCAACATATTTAAATTCTGGCTCCCCTGTAAGGCAAAAAGCAGATGGAAACAATAAGCAATTCTGCAAATATTCAGATGTTCAGCCGCCTCAGGAACTATTTAAACTGAATATTGGGGAGTTTATAAAAGGTAGTGCCATATTCAGCATCACCTCCAGGGATTTATTCTGCTCACCGTGTCTCTGGACTGCTGCAAATTATGCTGGACGTTTGGTCGAGACAGTTGATTGTAGGGATTTTATGATTCTAATCAATGTGGAAGGCAGGTCATTCACCGACCCCCTGAACAGCATCCCACCCAGACCCACCCTCGATCTCATCCCTGTAACTCTGCATTTCCCATGGCTAATCTACCAAGCCTGTGCATCTCTGGATGCTACAGGCAATTTAACATGGCCAATTCACCTAACCTGCATATCATTGGACTGTGGGAGGAAACCAGAGCACCCGGAGGCACAGGGAGAATGTACAAACTTCATACGGACAGTCACCCAAAGGTGTAATTGAACCTGGGACCCTAGTGCTGTAAGGCAGCAGGGCTGTCCCATTGGTTGATTGCTGTCACATGTATCGAAATACAGTGAAAAGTGCTGTTTTGCACGCATTCATAATGTCAGCCTAAGCTGCGATCAGGAAAGGACAGTAGGTGCAGTCAACAGATTGTTTGGCTCCTCACAGAGACTGTTATTGGTGGCAAAGGGTTGTGAGCAGACCTGAACCTCAGCTCCTGAGGTATTAGTAACTTGGTTATGGAGGTTTTGGAAACCAAACAAAAAAAAAACAAATCACATATGCTTATGACCATTCCATTCCCAACAGTATGGAAACAGGCCCTTCGACCCTCTGAAGAGTAACCCACCCAGACCCATTCCCCCTGACTAGCGCACCTAACACTACAGGCAATTTAGCATGGCCAATTCACCTAACCCGCACATCTTTGGATTGTGGGAGGAAACTGGAGCACCCGAAGGAAACCCACGCAGACACGAGGAAAACGTGCAAACTCCACACAGACAGACATTCGCCCAAGGTGGGGCTCAAACCTGCTGGTGCTGTGAGGCAGCGGTGCTAACCACTGAGCCACTGCGCCGCCCCCCAGAGTTAAACAGCCTGGATGGAAGGTGATGTAAAATGATAATAAAGCAGCAGAACTTTTTTTCAATATCAGGGAGCTGGTCAAGAAAGAAGAGAATGACAAAAAAAATTTCATTGAAAAGATTACAAAATAGTGCAATATTGAAGTTTTTGTGTTGCCATCAGTTGATTCACAGGGGAATAAACCAGTCTTCAAAAGGTAGTGTACCATAAGAAATAATGAATCAGCAAAACACTTGACTTCACAATATAGCAAGTCAGACAGGGTATGAAAAGAGCTGCTGATTTTCCCACTGCATGCTAATGCCAGAATAAACTGCATGCCCAGAGTGCCCAGGATATTGTATACCATGTTTACACACCAGACACAAATCCTACAGAATAATAGCAGCACAAAGTCAGTGGTTAACACAAGAGAATGGCCAATATCGTCATTGGGATAGCATAGGACTATTTTAAAATTTGACAAATCACTTTATATATAAGCAATTGTATTAAGCCATCTATATATTGTTGCATTCATAAGGAAAAAGGACTGATAATATCTAACATTCAGCATTCAACTTTTAATGGTTTTAAATAAAAGGACATTGCTGACTTAAAATAGATGCTATAATCACCTGAAAAGCCCAGGCAACCACATGGAACATATAAAATCAGCTGCTCAGAATTAACATTTTTAATCAAAAGGCATAGAAATTTGCATATCCTCTGTTACTCACACTTGTATGATTACTTCATATACTAGAGATTATAGGTTGCCTGTGGAGTGTTCAGTTTGAAAAGGATAATGGAGCCGCACTGCGGATATACAAATGAACTATATTTCAGCAGTTTGCTCTGTGCAACAGAGCAGAGACAGAAAAAATAATGTGTGCTCATAACAGCAAGGATACTAGAAGGTCTTCTCTCTCTCTCTCTCTCTCTCTCTCTCTCTCTCTCTCTGTTTTAATCCCCCTCAAGATCAAACAATGCCACTAAAAAACAAATTGGAACAATAACAATGATTCACCAAGAATGATTTGCCAAGGACAGCTAAAGAGTCGGATTCAGCTCTTTTGATCTCACACCTTAAAGATGCTAAAACAATTTTAACTGTAACTACCTCACCTTCCCACACATACCAAACACCACCGCCCCCCTTCTTTGTAAACTCATTACCTGCATATCTATGTGAGTTCAATGCTGTGTTTTATTACTTTTTCAGGGTAGCAGATAATAAAATTTCACTCCCACTCAAGAAAACCTTGGAATGGACTCTCCTTCATTTCTGATCTGGTCAATTAATTAAACTGAAGTGTATTAGTTATACACTGGGGAGAAAAATTGTGACTAAGCAAGAGAAAGTTTAAAAAAAAAGGGTTGTCATGATTCATCCTCACCTGGTTATATCGAATTGGATAGATTCGAAAATATTATTTGAAGCAATATTTGTGAAACTGAAGACATTTTTTTGATGAAATTCAAATTTAAAATTAACATATGTTAATATGCTACACTTGCATTTATGCATGACAAACTGATGAGTATCAGCACTTTGAAAAACGGCACGATTGACCATTTTCACTCAAACACGGTCAGAGAGAATGTAGCACTGATGGTCTGCCCTATACTCGGTCTCTACTTGCCCTTGATTGCATTGCTACTTAAACCTAATTTCAAAAAAACCATCTGTTGCTGTACTATCGCAGCTGCTCTCTTCAATACCTCCCGAAGTGACAGGCTGACAGCCAAGTGCCAACTGTAACAAGTTCTCATCGAGAACACGTTAAAAGATTGCTCCCTCATTTCACTGAGGAGATTTCAGAGAGAGCAGACTTTCATTGTCACAGAGGTACAACTACAACCAGATTTAGGAGTGTGAAAGGACAACGTTCTGCTAACACACCATGCTATCCTGTCCCCGACAAACATGCTTTTGTAATTTTATAGATGCACAAAGCCATGCTGACTCTCACTTATCAGTCCCTGCGTCTCCAAATGCGTGTAAATCCTATCCTACCGGTCTATATTTCCAGACCTGAAACCTTTCTGAAACAAAGGCACAACATTAGCTACCTTCTAGTCCTCTGGATCTCACCCGTGGTTACAGACGATAAAAATACTTCCGCTAGGGGCTCCGCAATTTCCTCCCTAACTTCCCATAACGTTCTGAGATAGTCATAGAGATGTACAGCATGGAAACACACCCTTTGGTCCAACCCATCCATGCCGACCAGATATCCCAACCCAATCTAGTCCCACCTGCCAGCATCCGGCCCATATCCCTCCAAACCCTTCCAATCATTTATTCATTCTCTAGCTATTTTTCTTAACTTTTCTTCAACTCAATTTATTGAATGGTCTTGATTACAACAAACAGTCTACTCAGCAGCTTAATCCGTTCCCAGATATTTATTCACCTTGCTGTTTTCTTAGCACCTCCTCTTCTGTAATGTGAACTGTATTCAAAACATCAATACATACTTCCATGAGTTCTCTAGCCTCCATTTCTTTCTCCACAGTAAACTGACCCAGAATATTCATTTAATATCTCTCCCATCTCCTGAGATTAAACACAAAGATGGCCTCAGTGATCTTTAAAGTGATCTATCACTGGTTACTCTTTTGCCATTAGCATACTTGCAGAAACTCTTTGGATTGTCCTTAACCTTATCTGTCAAGACTCTCTCATATTCCCTCTTTGCCTTCCTGACTTCCCTCTTACAAATGCCTCTACACTTTGATACTCCAGGGTTTAATTTTGTCTCAGTTGTTTATACTTAATATATCATTTTTAAAATACTTTTTCTGATTCAGTATGTGGATGTACCTACTAGAGAAAGTGCAAAACTTGACCTACTCTTGGGGAATAAGGCAAGGCAAGTGACTGAGGTGTCAGTGAGGGAGCACTTTGGGGCCAGGGACCATAATTCTATCAGTATTAAAATAGCAATGGGTAAGGATAGACCGGGTCTAAAGGTTGAAGTTCTAAGTTGGAAAACAATGAATTTTGATAGAATCAGGCAAGAACTTTCAAAAGTTGATTGGGGCTGGATCGTCACAGGTAAAGGGATGGCTGGAAAATGGGAAGCCTTCAAAAAAAAATGAGATAATGGGAGTCCAGAGACATTATGTTCACGTTAAGGTGAAAGGCAAGGCTGGTCGACATAGGGAACCACTGGATGACTAAAGAAATTGAGGTTTTGGTCAAGAATAAAAAGTAAGCATTTGTCAGGTATTATCAGCAGAAATTATATGATTCCCTAGAAGAATATAAAGGCAGAAGGAGTATACTTTAGAAGAAAATCAGGAGGGCAAAAAGGGGACATGAGATAGCTTTGGCAAATAGTGTTAAGAAGAATTCAAAGGAATTTCAAAAATATATTAAGGACAGAATGGTAACTAGGGAGGGAATAGGGTCCCTTAAAGATCAGCCTATGTCTGGAATCACAGGAGATGGGGGAGATACTAAATGAGTATTTTGCATCAGTGTTTACTGTGGAGAGGGAGATGGAAGATATAGAATGTGGGGAGATAAACAGTAACATCTTGAAAAGTGTCCATATTACAGAGGTGGTGGTGCTGGGCATCTTAAAACACAAAAAGGTGGATAAATCCCCAGGACTGGTTCAGGTGTACTGTAGAACTCTATGGGAAGTTAGAGAAATGATTGCTGGGCCTCTTGCTGTGATATTTGTATCAACTATAGTCACAGGTGAGGTATCAGAAGACTGGTTGGCTAATGTAGTATTAAGAATAGTGGTAACCACAATGAAATGAGGGGGCAATCTTTTAACACATTCTCAATGAGAACTTGTTCCAGTTGGCACTTGGGTGTCAGCCTGTCACTTCAGGAGCAGCTGCATCACCAAATACCAGACTAATGCCATTTACAAGTTCGTTGATAACACCACCACAGTCGGTCGAATCTCAGATGGTAACGAAACAGACGGGAGGTGGAAGACCAAAAAATGATGCACTGAGAACAATCTAACTCTCAATGCTGCAAAACCAAGGAACTCAATTGACTTTCGGTGGGATGTTACTCATGTCCCCCTACACATTAACAGCACAGAGGCAGAACGAGTGGCGAGTGTCAAGCTCCTGGGAGTGAACATCAGCAACAAGCTTTCTTGGACTCTTCATGTGGACGCATTGGTCACAAAGGCCCAACAACATCTCTTCTTCCTCAGGCAGCTGAGGATATTTGGCATGACGGTGAATCCCCTTGCCAACTTTTATGGGTGCACCGTCGAGAGATTCTGTCTGCATATATCACTACCTGGTATGGCAACTGTACCATTCCAGATCAGAGATAGTTACAGAGAGTGGTGAACTCGGCCCGGGCAATCACAAACACCAATCTCTCATTTACAGAATCCATCAGGCCAGCTGGGAAGCAAAGGCCACCAGCATTCTCAAAAGATCCAACCCACCCTGGTAATGCTTTTCTACAACCTCTAATATTGGCGTGAAGGTACAGAAGCCTGAATACATGCACCAATTTCAAAACAGTTTGTACCCGACTGTTGATAGAATATGAAATGGATTCACAAACTCTTAGCATTCACCTGTACCTGTGTTTTTGTTTTTGCCGCTGTTTACCTATTATTTACTTATCTACGCTGTTTAACTCTGTGATCTACCTGTACTGCTCGTAAAACAAAGCTTTTCACTGTCCCTCTGTACATATGACAATAAATTCAATTCAATTCAATTCAGAAAGATGGTAAGGAAAAGCCAGTGAATGAGAGACCAGTGAGCCTGACATCAGTGGTGGGCAAGTTGTTGGAAGGAATCCTGAGGGACAGGATTTACATGTATTTGGAAAGGCAAGGACTGATTAGGATAGTCAACATGGCTTTGTGCATGGGGGGGGAGGAGTCATGTCTCACAAACCTGATTGAGTTTTTTGAAAAAGTAATAGAGGACTGATGAGGACAGAGCACTGGACATGATCGATATGGACTTCAGTAAGGCGGTCGAAAAGGTTCCTCATGGTAGACTGGTTAGCAAGGTTACATTGCATGGAATGAACTAGTCAGTTGAATGCTGAACTGGCTTGAAGATAAGAGACAGAGGGTAATGGTGGAGGGTTGTTTTCAGACTGGAGGCCTGTAACCAGTGGAGTGCCACAAGGATCGGTGCTGGGTGCACTGCTTTTCATCCTTTATGTAAATGATTTGGATGTGAACATAGATGGTATAGTTAGTAAGTTTGCAGATGACATCAAAATTGGAGGTGTAGTGGACAACTAAGAAGATAACAGCAGAGTACAATGGGATCTTCATCAGATGGGCCAACGAGAGGCAGATGGTGTTTAATTTAGATAAATGTGAGGTGCTGCATTTTGAAAAGGCAAATCAGGGCAGGACTAATAGACTTAATGGTAAGGTCCTGGGTAATGTTGCTGAAGAGAGAGACCTTGGAGTACAGGTTTATAACTCTTTGAAAGTTGAGTCACAGATAGATAGGATAGTGAAGAAGGCATTTGCTATACTTTCCTTTATTGGTCAGAGCTTTGAGGATAGGAGTTAAGAGATTATTTTGCAGCTGTTCAGGACATTGGTTGGGCCATTATTGAAATACTGCATGCAATTCTGCACCCTCTCCTCTAGGAAGGATGTTGTAAAACTTGGAAAAGATTCAGAAAAGATTTACAAGGATGTTGCCAAGGCTGGAGGATTTGAGCGATAGGGAGAGGTTGAATAGGCTGGGGCTGTTCTCCCTGCTGTATCGGAGGCTGAGGGGTGACCTTCTAGAGGTTTATACAATCATGAGGGGCATGGAGAGGGTAAATAAAGAAGGTATTTTCCCTAGGGTGAGGGAGGCCTAAAACTAGATGGTATAGATTTGTGGTGAGAGGGGAAAGGTTTAAAAGGGAACTAAGGGACAACTTTTTCACACAGAGATTGGTGTGTGTATGGAATGAGCTCCCAGAGGAAATGGTGAAGGTGGGTACAATTACAACATTTAAAAGGCATCTGGATGGCTACATGAATAAGAAGTGTTTAGAGAGGTATGGGTCAAATGCTGGAAAATAGGACTAGACTTATTTAGGATATCTGGTTGGCATGGACAAGTTGGACCGAAGGATCTGTTTCTGCACTGGTATCTCTACGATTCTATGACTAGAACCTCAATATCTTTATTCATCTATTGTTCATTAATCTTACCAGCCTTACCTTTCACTCTAACAGGAACACAATGTCTCTGAACTCTCATTATCACGCTTTTGAAATCTTCCCATTTGTCAGACTTTGCCTGCGATAAGTCTTCCTGATGAAGGGCTTATGCCCGAAACGTTGAATTTCCTGTTCCTTGGATGCTGCCTGACCTGCTGCGCTTTTCCAGCAACACATTTTCAGCTCTGATCTCCAGCATCTGCAGACCTCACTTTCTCCTCCTGCGATAAGTCTACTCCAACCAACCTTTGAAAGCTCCTGTCTCATTCAATTAAAATGTGCCTTACTCCAATCGAGAATTTTAGCTTTTATGGAAGGCTTATTCTTTTCCATAACTGTTTTAAAACATATAGAATTACAAGCATTAGTCCCAAAGTGTTCCCCTATTTACACTTCAGCCACTCGCCCTTCCTTATTTCCCAAGAGGTCAATTTGTGCTCATTCTCTTCATTAAGTTTTAATAAAGAAAATTTCCTTGAACACATTAAACAAATATCTCACCATTCAAACCTTTAAAACTATGGGATTCCTAGTCAATGCTTGGAAAGTTAAAATCTCTTACTATTGCAACCCTGTTATTCTGACATATCCTTGAGATAAGACAATAGGCAATAGGTGCAGGAGTAGGCAATTCAGCCCTTCGAGAGATCTCTTAGTATTTGCTCCTCAATTTCCCTGATTATTGAGGGGACTATAGTACATTCCCATTAAGATGATCATGCTTTTTTATTTATAATTTCAAGCCATGTATTTTTACTTGCATTGATGTTTTAAACAAGTCAGGCAAGGGAACAGAGTGCAGTTTTGGTCATTGGAAAAGCATACAGATGATGCAAGTACATGGCGCTTTAGACCAAAAGAATTCATTCATTCACAAAAATTGACTTTCAATGTTGACTTAAAACCTAAACTAAAATGAGAGATGGTGTCACTGCTTTTTACAAATGAAACGCACAATGTCCTTCTCATCAAATCTGGGATCAAAGTAAAATAGTAGGCCTTGAAAGCTACTAAAGCAAGTAAATGATGTGGTGATTTCACCCTGTGCCCTTTTTCTGAAATGGACTGTTGTGTTGTGTAAGACAATGTGTTCGCTGATTGCACTGATAAACTCTGCCAGGCAGGTACACTCATCTGGTGAGCAGGCAATGCAGCCGACATCCAACATGTGCAGCATCCCATGCCTGAACAGTTAAGTAACCATTTCAAAATTAGCAGGATAGTGGGGAATGAGAAAGTTTTAAAGACAGTTGCTGTAGCTCACAAGGATCCTATTTCAATGATAAATGGGCTTGACTAAAGGACAAAATCAAACACAAACACCTCCTCATTCTTCACTATCTCAATGATCCGATCACTTTCCAATCCCAATCCCCCTGTACAATTCCCTAGTCTAATTTCACCCTCCAGTCATTTGCTATCATATTTTCAAACTGCCACCTACCTTTTTTTCTGCTTCTGTCAATCTGCTGAATAACTCCCGCGTCTTCGATGCTCATATTCACAGTAAAAGATCTCCTCTCTCTCTTCGTGGTTATTCCTCCACTTCCTCATGTCTAACGGTCACAGACTGGTGACAACCTGATGTTGCTGGACCGCATCAACCTTTAACAAGCTTCCTTACCCACAGTCAAAACCAAATGCTATTCCAGGATGATTCTGGACAGCAAAGATATCCCATTACTTCTTATGCAACAGTCTGCCCTCTATCTTCCTTGGTTTGACATGTGTGGTCTTAGAAATAATGAGATTATATTCATCTTCAAAGTGTTGAGGGTACATGGAGATCTGGGACCCAGGAAATGTCAGAGAAATATGATCAGTAAAGATTTATTGCTGTGGACCGGTTGTGTGTACAAACTTGCATTTTCTCCCATCAAACAGAACTGTTTTATTGCTGCTAACCAGTTTCCACCAGGTTGTAGCTCATCAGCTGCTGGCAGCTCAGGCAGAACCCTTGGCTCTGCAGCTAAGGTTTGGCTAGTCTCCCTGATCTGTGATAAATCCCACTCCAGTTTCCCTTCACCAGTGCTCCATGCAATTTGGACTACCACATGATTTCCACAGGCAAAGTGAGACTGACTCTTGTTGACATCTAAATGAGGACTGTAGATAATGGAGAGTCAGAGTTGAAGTGTGCCGTTGAAAAAAAAACACAGCAGGTCAGGCAGCACCCGAGGAGCAGGAGAATCGACATTTTGGGATTAAGCCCATCATCAGGAATGTAGACGGGGGAAGGGGGCTGAGAGATAAATGGGAAGGTGGGGCAAGGGAAAGTTGTTGGGAAAGCGATAGGTGAATGCAGGTGGGGGTGATTGTGATTAGGTCGGTGGGGAAGGTGGAGCTGGTAAATGGGAAGGAAAATGGACAGTAGGATAATGCGCTGTATCCGGAAATTAGTGGGATGGAAGGCGAGGACCAGGGGGTTCCTATCCTTGTTGCTGTTGGAGGGGTGGGTTTCAAAGGTGGAGGGACAGGAAGTGGAGGAGATTAGTTTCTGGAGATTAGTGGGGTGGAAGATGAGGACCTTCTTATCCTCTGCCAGCCCTCCCACCTACAGTCAGACCCCACCACATGAGATATATTTCCCTCCCCACCCCTACCTGCATTCTGCAGACACCATTCCCTCTGTGACTCATTTGTTAGCTCCCCACCAACCCAGCCTCCACACCTGGCACTGTCCCTTGCCTCCACAAGAGATATAAAATCTGTGCCCGCACCTCCCTCCTCACCTCTGTCCTAGGTCCCAAAAGATCTTTTCACATCCGGCAGAGATTTTCCTGCACATCCACCCACCTCATTTACTGTGTCTGTTGCTCTCAATGTGGTCTCCTCTGGGGAGACAGAACACCAACATGCAGAGCATTTCAGGGAATATCACTGGTACCAACCAACCCCACCGCCCTGTGGCTGACCACTTCAACTCCCCTTCCCACTCGACCAAGTCCTGGGCCTCCTCCACCAGCAAATGTAAGCCACCTGACGACTGGCGGAAGAACACTTCATCTTCCACCCTGGGACCCTTCAACCACACGGCATCAATGTCGACTTCCCTAGCTTCCCCATCTCCCCTCCCTCTACCTCATCCCAGATCTAGCCCTCCAAAATCGGCACTGCCTTCCTGACCTGTCCATCTTCTTTCCCACATTCCCCACCAACCTATCACCATCAGCACCCAACTGCATCCACCAATCACCTTCCCAGCTACCTTCCCCGCCGCCCAATCTTCACCCTCTTATCTCTCAGCCCCCTTCCCCCTCTATATTCCTAATGGAGGGCTTATGCCCAAAATGTCAACTCTCTTGCTCCTTGGATGCTGCACGACCTGCGCCTTTCAACTATTGTTGTTATCCAGGCAGCATTTGACCTGAGTGTGGCATCAATGAATGCAGCTCCAACTCAAGAAACATGATACCACGCAGCCCGCTTGATTGGCACCACATACACATGCATTCACTCCCTCAACCACCGACGCTCAGCAGCAGTTTATACTATCTCAAGATGCACCACAGAAACTCACCTCAGACAGCATTTCCTAAATCTGTAATCATTTCCATCTAGCAAGAAAAGGGCAGCAGATACATGGGAACTCCACCACCTGCAAGTTCCCCTCCAGGCCACTCACCATCTTGACTTGGAAATATACCACCCTCCCTTCAGTGTCTCTGGATTTTCCCTCCCCAGTGGCATTATGGGGCTACCGCTGCCAAATAGACTGTAGCAGTTCATGATGGTTGCTCACCTCCAGGGGCAACTATAGGTACAGAATGAGTGCTGGCCTGGCCAGCAAAACACACATCCCCTCAGTGAATAAAAGAAAAAAAACTTAAAGAAATCATAGCATGGCACAGAAGAACATATCCAAGAGAGTGTAAAGCAGCAACCACTCACTCCAAATTCCCGTCAGTATAGTACCTCAACAGCTGCACAGCCCCACTGCACCTGAAGACACATCACTCTTGCTTGTGGAGAACTTAATTGAGAATGGAACTTCATTCTAGTAAGCTGGCCTTTTAATGGGAGCACGCATGATATGCCAATGCAGGCAAATGAGCTTCCTGATGCTTGTATCAGGAAATCTAACATACCTGTCAGGTTCGGAGAACCAAATTACAAACTCTCATCCCGTTATTGTTACCATCTCATAGACCTGGAGCAAGGGACCAAGCTGATCACAAGGGAATAGAAGTATGATGAATGTTGTTGGTGAGTTTCTGCAGTGCATCTCGTAGATAGCATACACTGCTGCTACTAGGTGTTAATGAAGGGAGTGTATATTTATGGACATCGTGCCAATCAAGTAGACTGTCTCATCCTGGACAGTGTCAAGTTTCCTGAGTGTTGTTAGAGCTACAGTCATTGGTGCCACACTTGGTCAAATGTTGCCTTGATGACAAAGATTGTCTAATTTGCCTCAAGACTTCAGGTGGCAGTCCTGGGAACTGAGGAAGGAAGCTGGAGTAACAAAAGGTGAAGGAAACTGGCCAAGGAAGGCAAGCTGACTGTGGAAGTGAATAGGATTTACTAGCTAACTCTCTGAACCTCAAGACAACTTTCCTTCTCCTCCTGGCACAAGCTGCGCTAAAAAGGCACTCATCTCTTCAGACCTCTTTCAGTTAACAGCTTTCCTGAGGACTCTGAAGCCCAACCTACATGAATTCCCAGTTAAATGATCACTGACACTAAGGCAAGCAGTCTCATGATAACATTAAAAATGACCATCATGTTTCACTTAAATAGATTTGATCCCTTGCTCGTGATTGGTTTCAATTAACACAGAATACCAACTTGTTCAAAGCAAATTGACTCCAGGTCGTCCTTCTGTCCCAAGTAATTTGCATTTTGAACTCCAACAACCCCAAAAGGTTCCTTGATACAGAGTTAAGTTTCAGGCCCTGGTCTCTACACATAAAGCCATTTCATAACTGAAACATAATTGGAATAAATCATCACCATTGGAGAACAGACTGGAGCTGTTTTCCCTGGAGCGTCAGAGGCTGAGGGGTGACCTTATAGAGGTTTACAAAATTATGAGGGGTATGGATAGGGTAAATAGGCAAAGTCTTTACCCTGGGATCGGTGAGTCTGGAACTAGAGGGCATAAGTTTAGGGTGAAAGGGGAAAGATATAAAAGAGACCTAAGGGGCAACGTTTTCCACACAGAGGGTGGTACATGTATGGAATGAGCTGCCAGAGGAAGTCGTGGAGGCTGGTACAATTGCAACATTTAAGAGGCATTTGGATGGGTATATGAATAGGAAGGGTTTGGAGGGATATGGCTGGGTACTGACAGGTGGGACTAGATTGGGTTGGGATATCTGGTCAGCATGGATGGGTTGGATCAAAGGGTCTGTTTCTATGCTGTACATCTCTATGACTCTATCCGTCACAGACAAGAAAGACTCTCTTCCATTCTCAGGGTGAGTCCATACAGTCCAATGCGGCTTCCACAGAGGCTGCCACATTTGGGGCAAAAGTTGGTCATGGGAAGGTGTGGTTGGGGCGTTGGTGTAGCAGTGTGCTCCTTTCGCTGTTTTCGCCTGGCTTCCATTTTGCCCCAACAGCAAGTCTTGAGACACTTGACACCTTCCCAGATGCTACTCCTCCCATTGGACAGTCTTAGGCCAGTGATTCCCAGATATCTGTGGGAATGGTCGCATCTTGCCAGTGAAGCCTTGAGGCTATCCATAAGGCATTTCCTCTGTCCACCTGGGGCTTGCCTGCTATTTCAGAGCTGGGAGTAGAGTATGTGCTTGAGGACTCTCGTATCAGTCATGGAGACAGTGTGTCCAACCCATTGTGGGGAGTCAAGGAGGGGGGGGGGGTCACAGTGCCTCAATGCTGGTGATGTTGGCCTGGTCAAGGATGCTGGTGTTGGTACATCCATCTTCCCAGCTGATTTGCAAAGAGGGACGGATGGACAGACAGACAGATAGACAGACAAAGTATCATTCAGAAATTATGGAAAAGCTTTTCATTGAAGTGAGGTACAGGGGTGAAATAAAGAAATTGCATGTGTGCACTTGATTACCTTATTTGCCTGCACTGCAGGCTTCCTGCCAACTGTACCATTTCTTGAGCACTAGACTAAATGCTAATCATAAAATCAGTGATTTACTGCACCATGTTATTTTTACAATTAAAAATGATTTGGAAATGTGGTTGCACATCATGCACATTTTGGATGTTTGGCACGGAGATATATTCTAATCAATTCTAGAGAAGGTCAGACTGAAGCTAACAGAAAAACCATTTCTCTCCAGTTTTAGTCTTTGAATTTAATTACATTGAATGCTGAATCCCTAATAAAGCATGATGAATAGGATAAATGTAGATATTAAATACAAATATGTTAAAATGGAAAACTGAACTTTATCCAAATATTCTACAACATATTTCTACAGCTTGTCTAGCCAACTGTATATTCAGTATAACTATAACATTAGAAATTAGAAACATTAGAAACTAGAAACATTAGAAATCTGTCTCTCTTATAGAAAAGCATGTATTTTAAATGCTTTTATTCCCTTCAGATAGTAGAACAAACTGAACTTCTGATTCAAAATGGTTTAATATTTATATTTCATTGTGATTGATAAGTTGTTGTTCTGGATGATGAATAGTTAGAACATTCCTTTGCCTAAATGATTTTATGTGAATGAGCTCCATACTTGCATAACGAACATTATTTGGTCATTTCTCTGCAACATTTGAGAATTGTCTAACTGCACATATACTGGACGGTGTTGATTTTAAAGAAAAGAGTCTAAAAATGTTAAAAGTAGAAAATTACTTCAGTGGTGTTTTTTTTTCTGAACAGGTAAAAGGCTATGCCTCCATCACCAATTTATAATTCCTTACACTCTGCTCCTCGGTCTAAGTGACAACTCAGACAAAATTATGTTCATCCGTCATCCCTGTATGTGCAGATCTGCAGTGACTTTGAGCCAAATGACACAATTTTAACATTTTCAGTCTTTTTGTCAAATCCTTCCATGGTCTCACCCTTCCCTAGCTCCAGTCTCCGACAGACTAACAACTTTTCCAAATCTGACCTCCTAAGTGCACCCAATTTTAAATGCTCCACCATTGGAATAGTAAACTCTGGAATTCCCTCTTGAAACCACTTTTAGTCATTTTAAGATTCACATAACGCCAGGTTATCGTCCAACAGGTTTATTTGAAAGCACTAGCTTTTGGAGTGCCGCTCCTTCATCAAGTGGTTGTGGAGGTTAAGATCATGCTCACAGAATATATAGCCAAAGGAGTCCAGTGTCATGGAGATGCGATACAGTAAACAATCTAAGATTAAAACTCCCATCTTTTATAATGGGATACGTTGGTTTTTGTCCTTTCATATGTAAATCCCAGAATCTTTTTAAATTACATTCTGAAGTTAGCTCAGCTTTTTATATAATAGGTGTGAAGTCTGTCTGTCTGTGTCCCAATGCTATATCAGACTGACAAACTTTCTGTATAGCTCTACAGTTTTATATGGATTCATGCAGCAAAATGAAATGTAATTCTGCAAAAGCAAATTCACTCCATCACCCTATAATTACTTTTTTTTTTGCTGCATGATTCCATGTAAAACTCTGTAGGACTATACAGAGGGTTTGTCAGTCTGACACAGCATTGGGACACTGACAGACTTCACACCCTTTGTTTAAAAAGCTGAACTACCTTGAGAATGTAATTTTAAAGAAGTTCTGGGTTTTAGAATCAGAATTAGATTCCCTACAGTGTGGAAATAGGCCATTCAGCCCAACAGGTCCACACTGACCCTCCAAAGAATAACCCACCCAGATCCATTTCCCTACTCATTATTACCCCTGACTAATGCACCTAGCCTACACATCCCTGAACACTAGGGCAATTTGGCATGACCAATTCACCTAACTTGCACACCTTTGGATTGTGGGGGGAAACCGGAGGAAACCCTTACAGACACGGAGAGAATGTGCAAACTCCACACAGACACAGACAGCCACCTGAGGCTGGGATCGAACCTGGGTCCCTTGCACTGTGAGACAGCAGTGCTAACCACTGTGCCACCATGCCACCTTTTACATATCGAAGAACAGAAACCAGCATATCCCATTATAAAAGATGGAAGATTTAATCTAAGATTGTTTACTGTATCACATCTCCCTAATGCTGGACACCTTTGGCTATACATTCTGTCAGCATGATCTTAACCTCCACAACCACCTGATGAAGGAGCAGCGCTCCGAAAGCTAGTGCTTCCAAATAATCTTGTTGGACTGTAATCTGGTGTTGTGTGATTTTTAACTTTATCAAACCCAGTCCAACACCGGCATCTCCAAATCATAGGTTTGAAGCAGCATCTTAAAACATTCTCATTGATCATGCTTTTGGTCATCTGCCCTAAATGACTTTGTAACTCAGTTTGATTTTACTTTACAATGTTCATGTGAAGTTCACGGAGATGTTTTAGTACATTAAATTATAATGCATAAATAATGTTATAATCCGAAGGGAGTAAAAGCACTTAAAATACATTTTTCTTTAAAATGAGCCAAGTTTCTCATATATCCATGTCCATATACAATTGGCTAGGCAAGCTGAAGACACATCATGGAATATTTGGGTAAAGTTCAGTTTTCCATTTTAACATATAGTATTTAATAACTACAATTATCCCAATCATCAACATTCATTAGGGATTCAGCATTCAAACTAATTCAATGACAGTACAATTGGAGATTCAATGTAATAAAAGAATGTGGTTAGCACTAAAAGAATGGATTCCTGAACATTGCCGATAGTTAAGAATTCGTATTAAAAAGTATGTTACTTTTTAGAAAGATACTTATAAAGGAATATAATGCTTTTGCAGCCCCAGTGATTTATGAAGTACTTTTGAAGAATAGTCACCAATGCAATGAGGAAAATATGGCACGCAGCTTATGCACAGCAAGTTCCCATAAACAGCAAGGTAATAATAACCAGATACTGTTTGTTTTTATAGTAAACTTGATCGGTAGATTAATATTGGCCAGCATCAATGATCACTCCCCCATTCTTCTTTGGAATTGTGATACCATATTTCTCATATCCATGTCAGGGAACAGACATGGCCTTGGTCTAACATCTCATCTAAAAAGGTGGCATCTCCAACTGCATAGCATTCCCTTGGGACCTACATTAGTGGTCCTCAATCTGTGGGCCATGACCCCAGTTTGAAGCAGTAAATAGAAGCATAAGTCACTTCTGGGGATTGCTATGTTTTTACAGTTTCATTTCCATTCAAATGAGCGAATGGATTGCTATCCGTGACAAGGTGCTCAATTTGTAATGGGCTGCACAAGAAGTCAAAGCAAGATCATATATTCAAAAAGGTTAAAGTTAGGCCTATAAAATCCTGAAGCCAGGTACAATGTTATTCTGTTTCTATGTGGATATGCGGCCCAGGCCCCAGCTCCCATCCTCAGAGACCAAGTCTCACATTGGCATCTGAGATTTTACTTTCCCTGCGCTTCAGGCAGTGTCTCTGTCTGGGTGGTGGGCCTCTGCCCATGATCATTCACTGGAAGGCCAGACCCAAATGATAAATGCAGCAGCAGCGTCTCTGTTGCTGCACGGTGGCCTGTCTGAGCTCGACTCTGTCACTGTGGAACAAACTGGGCCCCAACATCAATCATTTCACAACCCCTTGGGGTGGACTTGTGTTGCTTCCAGTTGAAGGACACGATAAAGTAATGGGTTGGTGTGTTGGTAAAATAAACTATATCAACAAAATGCTTTTAAATCTAAAAATTTTCATAATATGCTTTCTATAACTGGTGAACTTCAAGATGTATACCTATTTTTAAAACCTTCTTCACTGTATTATTGAAGTTTTATTTCTGGTAGCATCTGAGAGATTGTGTTACCTTTCCCATGTTAAAACAGTGTGTGATTTATTGCAGGTGAAGTGGATTCAGTTCACCAGTGAGTAAACTGGTCACAACTCACAACTACTTCTCCAAAGGCCAACCTGATGAACACTATTCAAATACAATTAAGCACCTAGGTGAGCATTTCATAGAATCCCTACAGTGTGTAATCAGGCCATTTGGCCCAACAAGTCCACACTGACTCTCCGAAGAGTATCCCACCCAGACCCCATCACTCCACATTCCCCTGACTAATGCACCTAACCTACACATCCCTGAATACTATGGACAATTTAGCATGGCCAACTCACCTAACCTGCGCATCTTTGGATTGAGGGAGGAAACCGGAGCACCCAGAGGAAACCTATGCAGATACGAAGAGAATGTGCAAACTCCACACAGACAGTCACCCGAGGCTGGAATCGAACCTGGGCCCCTGGTGCTGAGGGGAAGCAGTGCTAGCCACTGAGCCACAGTGCCATCAGTATGGCTTTCCAACAGAAATAAATGGAAAATAGTTTTGGGAAGCCATGGCCTCAATTTTGGGATGAAGGCCTCACATGGGACTTGAATCCCATACATTCAGAGGCAAGAGTGTTACCAACTGAGCCACAGTTGAAACCAACAGAGAGTCAATATGTATTTACGGTATACAGATATGGCAATTGTTTATGGTGTAAATATCACTTGCTTAAGCTGAGAAATCTATGCTGTATTTAATGTCTGACATCCCTGAATGATTCAGTGTTGCACTAGCCCACAGATAATCCAATAAATAGATGACTAGAAACAGGATCGCACAATTCTGTAAAGGGCAGCTTACCATTAAAAATACAACTCCCAGAATGGACAGGACCGAAGTTTACTTGCAGGACATAAAATAGATGAATGAAGAAATAAACAGCCTTCATACTGATGTACTTTTAAGCTAATCTCAGTCAGTCAGTCGAACAGGATGATAGTTTCCTTCAGTGTTCCTTGGCACACAGAAGAAAAACAAAATCAGCCAGAATTCCTGATCCTAATCTCCATCCTCTGGAAAGTGTATGAGGTAAAAATGTTTTGATGCTCCTCTCATCCTTCTGAATTTCACTGAATATCATGTCAACTAATTCAACGTCTCCTCATACCTAAGGCCCAGCAGTCTCTGGAAGTAATTTCAACTTCAGATGCTATTGAATGAGTTGTCAATTAACATCAGGCCCAAATGGCCTTTTCATTCAGTGAATGAAAATGAGACTCAACTCAGCTCCGGCCTGCAATGTCAATTTTCCTGCTCTTCGGATGCTGCCTGACCTGCTGTGCTTTTCCAGCACCACACACTCAACTCTGATCTCTAGCAGACATCAACGTCTCCTATAATGTACAATAGGCTGCTGAGCTAATATCATTCACATCAGATTGCTGCCCAAAGTTAAAGTCAGACACTCTTTCTTCCAGAGTCAATAATAAGAATTAGTGAAGGTTATCCTCTCAACTGATGTAATAAGCAAGAATCTCAGATGGTGCCAAATATTTTCCTTTATATCATGAGATATTCAACTCCACCAGCTCAAATTATTTGCATACTGTAAAACAAAGAACTGTTCTAAAAAAACGAAAACAGAAATTGCTGGAGAAACTCAGCAGCTTTGGCAGAATCTGTGGAGAGAAAACAGAGTTAACATCTTGAGTCAAGTTCTAAAGATAGGTCACGCATCTCAAAACATTAGACCCATTTCCTAGGGTAGGAATAGGTCCAGTCAAGGATAGTAGTGGGAAGTTGTGCATGGAGGCTGAAGAGATTGGAGAGACACTGAATGAACACTTTTTGTCAGTATTCACTCAGGAACAGGACATTGTTGCTGATGTGAATATTGAGTCACAATTAATTAGAATGGATGGCTTTGAGGTATGTAGGGAAGAGGTGTTGGAAATTCTGGAAAGGGTGAAATAGCTAAGTCCCCTGGGCCAGATGGCATTTAACCTAGGATTCTCTGGGAAGCAAGGGAGGAGATTGCAGAGCCATTGGCCTTGATTGTTATGTCCTCGTTGTCTACAGGAATAGTGCCAGAAGACTGGAGGATAGCAAATGTGGTTCCCTTGTTCAAGAAGGGGAGTAGGGATAACCCTACTAACTATAGGCAGGGGAGTCTCACTTCTGTTGGGGGCAAAGTCTTAGAGACAATTGTAAGGGATAGGAATAATGTGATCAAGGATAGTCAGCATGGTTTTGTGAAGGGCAGGTCGTGCCTCACAAACCTTATTGAATTCTTTGAGAAGGTGACTAAGGAGGTGGACGAGGGTAAAGCGGTAGATGTGGTGTATATGGATTTTAGTAAGGCGTTTGATAAGGTTCCCCATGGTAGGCTAATGCAAAAAATACGGAGGTATGGCATTGAGGGTGCATTAGAGGTTTGGATTAGGAATTGGCTGGCTGAAAGAAGACAGAGGGTAGTAGTTGATGGTAAAGGTTCATCTTGGAGTGCAGTTACTAGCGGTGTTCCGCAAGGATCTGTTTTGGGACCATTGCTGTTTGTCATTTTTATAAATGACCTGGAGGAGGGGCTAGAAGGTTGGGTGAGCAAGTTTGCGGATGATACGAAAGTCGGTGGAGTTGTTGACAGTGAGGAATGATGTGGCAGGTTACAGCGGGATATAGATAAGCTGCAGAGCTGGGCAGAAAGATGGCAAATGGAGTTCAATGTAGGTAAGTGTGAAGTGATTCACTTTGCTAATGGTCGGATACTTGGTAGTGAGGATGAGCAGAGGGATCTTGGTGTCCATGTACACAGATCTCTGAAAGTTGCCACCCAGGTAAATAGTGCTGTGAAGAAGGCATATGGTGTACTGGCTTTTATTGGTAGAGGAATTGAGTTCCGGAGTCCTGAGGTCATGTTGCAGTTGTACAAGACTCTGGTGCATCCGCATCTGGAGTATTGTGTGCAGTTTTGGTCGCCCTACTATAGGAAGGATGTGGAGGCACTGGAACGGGTGCAGAGGAGGTTTACCAGGATGTTGTCTGGTATGGTAGGAAGATCGTATGAGGAAAGGCTGAGGCACTTGGGGCTGTTTTCATTGGAGAAAAGAAGGTTTAGGGGTGACTTGATGGAGGTGTACAAGATGATTAGGGGTTTAGATAGGGTTGACAACGAGAACCTTTTTCCACGTATGGAGTCAGCTATTACGAGGGGGCGTAGCTTTAAATTAAGGGGTGGTAGGTATACGACAGATGTTAGGGGTAGCTTCTTTACTCAGCGAGTCGTGAGTTCATGGAATGCCCTGCCAGTAGCAGTGGTGGACTCTCCCTCTTTATGGGCATTTAAACAGGCATTGGATAGGCATATGGAGGATAGTGGGCTAGTGTAGGTTAGGTGGACTTGGGTCGGCACAACATCAAGGGCCAAAGGCCTGTACTGCACTGTATTTTTCTATGTTCCCTCTCCACAGATGCTGCCAGATCTACCAAGTTTCCACCAATTTCTGATTTTGTTTCAAATAATTTTATGCATAAGAAGACTGGAATCAATTTGCATGTTCAGGTTGAAGTCAATATTAAATGATTAAGAAACAAAGCAAATCCCATGCAGCTAACAATCAATTCTTGGATATACTCTGATTGACACTATTAGCCACAGCGCAATATGCCAATTCAGGAAGACAGTCTTCGGGAAAAGGAAACTATCCCTTGATATAACAAGATGGTGATTATTTAAGGGAATACAGGAACAAAACATAGGCAGCTTTTGGAGAGTCCCAAGAAGTGATCCAATGTATAACGAACCTTTGCAAAAATTGATGAGACTAAGAATTACAAAATGACATGCAACACGATAAGAGTTCTAGTCTCCTTCCTATAGGAAGGATGTTGTGAGACTTGAACAGGTTCAGAAAAGATCCACAAGGATGTTGACAGGGTTGGAGGGTTTGAACTATAATGAGAGGCTGAATAGACTGGGGATGTCTTCCTTGGAGCGAAGGCTGAGGGGTGACCTCAGAGGTTTTTAAAATCATGAGGGACATGGATAGGGTAAATAGGTGAGGGTTTTCCTGGGGTGGGAGAGTCCAAAATTAGAGGGCATAGGTTTACGGTGAGAGGGGAGAAATTTAGAAGGGACCCAAGGGAGAATGTTTTCACGCAGAGTGGGTATGTGTATGGAATGAGCTGCCAGAGGAAGTGGTGGAGGCTGGTACAATTACAACATTTAAAAGGTATACGAATAGGAAAGGTTGAGAGGGATATTGGCCAAACACTGGCAAATGGGACTAGATTTACATAAGACATCTGGTTGGCAAGCTGATGTTTGACCAAAGGGTCTGTGTCCGCGCTTTACAACTCTATGACTCTAAAGAAAGTCCTAGGTCTTTCCCCCGACTATTTTGGATGGACACTGAAGGTGCTGCACGAGATGCTATCAAGGATGGTCTTCTCTGCCATTCCATGTTACCAAGCCTGCATGTCAATTCTACACCCTGCTGAGAAGGAATCCGAGAATTTCTACATTAAGGAAAGAGGCCATTCGGTCGTCTGAAGAACATCCCTCCCAGATTGGAACCCTATCCCCGTAATTCCACATGAGGAGTACAGGAAATCTCTTTGGGAGCAGTATCAGATACACATTGAAATGAGGTAGTAAACTGGTAAAACCAGAAAACAAACATACAGGATTACCCGTGAAAGTAGCATACAATGAACCGAGCTAAGGGATCCCACAGCCATTGGATCAGATCAAACCTCTGCACTGCTGTCACATTCGGTTGTGATTATTGCCCAAAAATTAAACAACTAAATGGAGGAGGAGGCTCTGTCAATATCCCCATCCTCACTGACAGTGAGATCCAGCATACTGCTGCAAAACTAAGGCTGAAGCATCTGCAACCATCTGCAGCTGGAAGTGCCGAGGCAATGATCCATCTTGGCTTCCTCCTGAGATACATAGTATCATAGATGTCAATGTCCAGCCAATTCCACTTACTCAACAACTAAAGCTGAGAAAATCCCGTCCCTGGCTATGGAATCTAAACACAGGGTCAGTCTTACAATATGGGGCCAGTCATTTGGGACTAAGACGTAAAGAATTGTTTTCACTCAAGAAGTTGTGAATCCTTAGAATTTTCTACCCCAGAGCGTTGTGGGTTTTTAGTTGTTCAGTAATGGTGACAGTAAGATGAAATTGTGTTTGATCAGTCATGACCTTGTTGAATGGCAGAATGGGTTGAAAGAAGAAATTGGAGTAAGAATAGGCATTGGTGATATCCAAAAAACCAGAAAAGCACTACAGAGATCATAAAATTGTGGAAACACCACCGTATGTGTCAATAATAGCATTATATCTACAAATAAAACGAACAAAACTTCAGGCAGATTGTTTCAATTTCCATAATCTTTGTGTGACTAGTCCTTGTGAAATCAGTAATATTCTTAAACATTTGCACAATAAACTCCCTTTGCTCCCAAAACCTGTCCCGACATTAGAAGGATACACTCACTGACCAATGGGAAATAATTCTGCTCTTTACAATTAACTATATGTAGAACTGAAGTGAGCTTGTCAATTTTGAGCTAATTTGAGTCAATTGTAGATTCTACTTGTCTAGGTAAAAACAATGACTGCAGATGCTGGAAAACAGATTCTAGTGCTGCTCCTCGGATGCTGCCTGAACTGCTGTGCTGTTCCAGCACCACTAATCCAGATTCTACTTGTCTGCCCACTGTAAACAGGGTTAAACTGGGTTCAAACTAAAATAATGAACATATAGCTAGCAATGA
The DNA here is from genome assembly GCF_020745735.1 of Hemiscyllium ocellatum. Taxonomy (NCBI): domain Eukaryota; kingdom Metazoa; phylum Chordata; class Chondrichthyes; order Orectolobiformes; family Hemiscylliidae; genus Hemiscyllium; species Hemiscyllium ocellatum. The sequence continues at coordinate 149,901,070 of NC_083401.1, read as the reverse complement.
AGGGAGACTCAACAATTTAATATGATCATGGCTGATCTCATCTCAGCCTCAATTCCACTTTGCTGTCTGCTAGTCTGGAGTCAAACCCAACAAAGGAGATAGGGCAGTGTAAATGAATACTTCAATTCTTGTGTGCGGAAACTTTCAGCAGGAACACATTCTCAGAAATCTTTCATGTGGACTCATTTTGGATTACAGAAGTAAAATGAAGATATCCCTGATATTCATATGATGATGTATATCAAACAGTTTACAAACTACACACCGTACAAATCAATATCACACCAAAAGAAAACATCTCTCAATGTAGCAGCAAAAGGAGAGATCTTGCATTATGATTTTGAGACAGAGATTGGGAGGAATGGTTGTGGCAGTGTAAAGGTGGAGAGATGTTTGGAGCTCTCTTGTAATTGGAGTTAACCACACATAAAGCATTTTAAAAGTATATCCAACGTTTTGCTGATGCCGTGCTGCCAATTGAACTAATAGATACACGTCTAAGAACACCTAAAATGATACCCTGTCTATTTTTTAATGAAGCATTTCGCAGACCTTATAACCATCCCAAAATCGGCTGATGAAGTCATAATCCAAATTACATCAAATTACCACTTTCTCTGCATATGACACCAGGATGAGCTACGAACGCATATTTCTGCTGACTCATACACTCATTTCCCTAGTTGTGTCATCTCACTGAACAAAATGATATCCACTAAACATTTATCCATGAAAGTCAATACAATTGAAAAATCATTGAGTAAACATCCACACTCCCATGAAAACTTAATGTTGCACAATGTGCAATCCCACAGTGCTCTAATGTACACTTTATCTCACTGTCAACAAGGCTCTCTGAAAGTCTACTGACATGGATCAGAGGTTGCTAATGATGTTTCAGTAACTCTGACGTATATTTTCCATTATGAACAAGAGATGTTTACAAAGCTTTTTAAGAAGAAAAAATCAGAACATGCATGCTATAATTATAACGTCTTGATGGTTAAACAACCTATTTATTTATCACTTTCCCAGTCCTCCACTTTGACCAGTAATTACTGGCATTTACCTCCTCAGAACTTACTCAGCATTGCATCATTAAGGGATCATTTCAAAGTATCATGTGGAAAATAAATCATGAGTCAATTTAGTTTATGTAATTTATTTCCAAGGATTTGCTGACTCACGGGAGCACAGAACTGCTGTTATTATGAGGAACATGGCAGACTGTAGGCAAACAAGTACTGGTTAGCACTGCTGCCTCACAGCGCCAGAGACCCAGGTTCAATTCCCGCCTCAGGTGACTGACTGTGTGGAGTTTGCACATTCTCCCCATGACTGTGTGGGTTTCCTTTGGGGCTCCGGTTTTCTCGCACAGTCCAAAAATGTGCAGGTTAGGTGAATTGACCATGCTAAATTGCCTGTAGTGTTAGGGGCAGGGGTAAATGTAGGGGAATAGGTCTGGGTGGGTTGCTCTTCGGCGGGTCAGTGTGGATTTGTTGGTGCGAAGGGCCTGTTTCCACACTAAGCAATCTAATCTAATCTAACCTGTCAATGATATTGAGTTCTTCAAATGGAGATGGAAGTGTGTGTTTCAGCTTCAATGTTCAGAAATCAATGTGTTGGTTTCTACATCTTTTGCCCGTCACTACCACAGGAGTATTTGAATGCTGGGAGCTGGGATTCACAAATTAAAGCAGGTTGCCTTTCCCTGTCCTCAACTTATCTCCAATTTTACAGTGGGCTTGGAAGACAGCAGGCACCTCGGTCCTTAGATGTAGATATTTTCTCATCAACCTGTTTTAAAGATGTTACTATATACCTCTGGAGCAGGTGAGTCTCTGGGTTCAGACATAGGGAAACTATCACTGGCGTGACAAGTACCCCCCATTCTTGAATATATTGAGACCCATAACTGTCCAATTAATGGCCACTTAAGTGCCTCAGTCCACAGCAGAAGATGGATGCAACTTTCAGAAAGTGGGCTATCCTGAAGTAAAAATACCTCCTGTTAGCGCCCCCCCCCCCCCCCCCCCCCCCCCACCCCACCCCCCCACCCACTTACCTGACAGAGACACAATCACTTCCCCCAAACTCAGACCAGCACTTTAACCCTCATGCCAGCTTCTCCAACCAGGACCCTTAGCCCCCTCAGTAGAGTTTCCCACTCAGTCCTATCCAAAATATAGGATCTTCCAGCTTGGCCATTGCTCAATCCTGCCACTGCTGGGACTCCAGATCAACTGGAAATCTAGGCCGGATCATAGAGTCACAGAATTGTATAGCATGGAAACAGACCCTGCGGGCCAACTCGTCCATGCCGACCAACTACCCTAAATGAGTCTACTCCTATTTTCTAGCACTTAGCCCATATTCCTCAAAACACTTCCTATCCATACACCCATCCAGATGCCATTTAAAATGTTGTAATTGTACCAACCTCCAACACCTCCTCTGGCAGCTCATTCCATACACGCACCACCCTCTGCATGAAGTTATCCCTTAGGTCCCTTTTAAATCCTTCCCCTCTCACCTTAAACCTGTACCCTCTAGTTTTGGACTCCCCTATCCTGGGATAAAGACTTTGGCTATTCAACCTATCCAAGCTCTCATGATTTTATAAACCTCGATAAAGGTCACTCCTCAGCCTCCCACAGTTCAGGAAAATAGCCCCAACCTATTCAACCTCTTCCTATAGCTCAAACCCTCAGCAACACTCAGCAACATCCTTGCAACTCTAAATGAGGGGAGGTGGTTCCATGGTTGTTTGTTGCCTGGGATGATATTGTTATGATCCAATAAGTTTACTTGTATTTGACTTTTCTGTCACAGATGTCTCTCTGTACTTAACTCCTTTACAACAAGAAAAGCGTAATCAGTAAGTAACTGGGAAAGATTACTTTTTGGTCATTATGGTAGGAATATCAATCTCATTCTTGTCTATTGAGGACTTCAGCATGAAAACCCAGGCTGACCCTGAGTCACTGGTACACTTCTTAGACCTGTTGTCTTTTGGATGAGACATTAACTAGAAGCTTCTTCTGCCATCTCAGGCAAATGTAATATTAATGAAACTGTTGCTGTACTTAGAAAGCTTCAAAATGCTATTAATACATTTTGGCTCATTGACCAATTGAAAGCATAACCAAAGATTCTGCTCATGTTTTGGGAATAAGTGCAATCACAAGCTGTGTTTCCCAGCAGAAGACAGCAGATACTTTGTGTTTATATGTTCCTTTGATCTTATTAATTTTCAAAATAGTTGAAAACAAACGTTTTTGCTAAAAATTCTTGTTCATTGAAGGAAGCATCCTGGTATTGCAGAGTGAGATATCTTCCATTCTGAGCACTAGGTATCAGAAACAAGCATTTTCTAATCAGGTTCGACATGGGGTTAGGTACAGAGTAGAGTTTTCAAGCACTCCAGACCAAATGCAGCATAGGTTAGATACAGAGTAAACCTCACTCTACACTTAGTTTCTCACTGTACTGGCGCTGGTCAACCTGAAACAGCAGGAGGTTTTGAGGGCCAGGTTACTCAAGGCCATCTCCCACAAGGGCAGAAAGCCCAAGCTGAATCAGTGAAAGGGACAGCATAGTGGCTCAGTGGTTAACACTGCTGCCTCACCTGGGTTTGATTCCAGCCTCATGTGACTGTCTGTGTGGAGTGTGCACATTCTCCTTGTGTCTGTGTAGGTTTCCTCCCACAGTCCAAGGATATGCAGGTTAGGTGAATTGGCTGTGCTAAATTGCCCATGTGTTCAGGGATGTGTTGGTTAGGTGCGTCATTCAGGGGAAATGTAGAGTTAAAGGATAGGGGAATGGATCCAGGTGGATTGCTCTTTGAAGGGTCAGTGTGGACTTGTTGGGCTGAAAGGCCTGTTCCCACACTATAGGGATTCTATGATTATAAGGCTGCTCCCAACGTATTATTGCTGCACAGCAAATGGTTTCTGCATCAACAGATTCAGAAGTAACTTTTCAGTCGGTGGGAATAGGAGAAGCAGGGAAAACATCCACATAAAATCCAGCCCCACCAAACAAGCTCGAGTCTGTGACAGTGGCAGGAGTAAACAAGAACTGAATCACAAACTAGAACTAAAACCTGCTCCATTCAGCACTTCGAACATGAAACAAACCGCAGAATGTCACAAAGACGAATGAGGAAAATAAACACTGAGGCAAGGAGGAACAGGTTAAGCAGTTGTCTGATCAGAGAAAAGATTTTATCAAGACTTCACCAAAATGGAGAGATGGTGGAAGGGTAAATTAGAAAGTATTCCACAGACCAACATGGCAGAAGTCAAGCAACATTCCATTCAGCTCCCATTTACCACAATAATTTAGTTTAAAATTTAAGACAAAGAAAACAGATGTTATAACGCTTGCTATCAAATTGGTGTCAAGTTTACCTTCTCAATGTACTCTCAAAATACACATAAGATTCATTCCATATCAATAGCATTTCATTAATATAACCAAATGCATCTAATAGAGCAAAAGTACCAATTCAGCTCTTTTGCACTTTGTATTTGTTTCACTTACCAAACAAGTTTCTTTTCAATTTGTGCTAGGATTATGTTACAGAAGAATAGGTAGATGGGATACTCACAGCAAAAAGAAGGTTTGTAAAGATTTATTAAGTTACACTGCACAGACCCTGTGAACACTTGTTAGCTACTGTATGGGTAGGATCTTCCACCTTTTGCTCTGAGTATGATGGTGGTATAAAATTGGGCAGGGCATCCCCTCATCATCATATCATCGCGATGGGGAAAACCCACCGGATCATGTGGCGATTGAGTACTTCAGTTGGCTCCTGGTGGACTTCCTGCCAGGATCACTTCCTGAAACAACGAATGCCTCGTCTGATGGTATTGGCATATCGGAGGCTGTGGCTGCTCTCAGCACCATAATCCTAAAGTTCAGGAGTGGCAGACACATGACTAAATGCAAATTAGTGTGGATTACACACGTGTGTCAGAAGCAAGGACTGAATTTAACGTTCAGGGACCACATCCTCTGCTTCCATCGGTTCCTCTGATTATCTCAATGTTGAGGAAGACCAAGACACTCCAGCCTGATAGGGGCACACTCCATTTTACCACCAAGAAGGCTGTTGATGTTCTTGCTTGCCAGGGACAGTGTTAATCATGGTGGTAGCCTGAAGAGGCCTTTAAGTGGTCAATAATTGGCTACTTAAAGGTCTCATTTGGTGGGAGGGCTGGGAAGGATTCCAGCCCAAAACCTAACTCCTGTGGCAGCAGGGAAACAGCAGAGTGAAGTCAATCCGCCCCATTGTCTTCCCCGCTGCTGCCTTTCCCACCACTTTGCAGAAGGCAAAAAAAATCCATCCCATATCATCACAAACACAAGACAGATCTAAACCAGTCTATAACCTGGTGTTGTGTGATTTTTAACTTTGTACACCCCAGTCCAACACCGGCATCTCCAAATCATGACAAGACTGATCGGAAGCTTTGTGAGGAATACAGAGTAGTTTTGTTCCAGCAAAACAGTGCAGTGTTACAATGTAAAAAAGCAACAGCAACAGGAATTCCTATTCTAGGATTCTCCTCAAAAGGGCAGCACGGTGGCTCAGTGGTTAGCACCACTGCCTCACAATGCCAGGGACCCGGGTTCAATTCCAGCCTGCGTGGAGTTTGCACATTCTCCCAGTGTCTGCGTGGGTTTTGTCCGGGTGCTCTGGTTTCCTCCTACAGTCACAAAGATGTGCAGGTCAGATGAACTGCCCATGCTAAATTGTCCATTGCGTTAGGGACATTCATCAGAGGGAAGTGGGTCTGGGTGGGTTACTCTTCGAAGGGTCAGCAAGGACATGTTGGGCCGAAGGGAATCTAATATTTTTTTAAAAAAAGGCTGGAAGTACCTTTCTTATTTTCATATTTAGGCACAGGCATTTCCAAGAGTCTATGATTTGGAAATGCACTGAAAAGGTGCCTCTATACCAAGGCAACACAATTTCACTGTATTGCATTAATGAGCTTTGAAGTAATTGCTCAAAACAGTAGTTCAATATTTTGTAGACTAAATGAACAGTATTTTTGAAGCTAACAAACTACTAATAGGAATATGTCAGGCACACAATTTTACCCTAAGCCTCTAATCTCCAAGCAACAGTTCAGTAAAAACTGAAATGACAACAATCGCTCACTTTGGCACCAGGACAGCTCTTTGCCAGTCAAAAACTGCTGCAAAGTATTACAGACTGTGCTTATGCCAAAAACTCGTGAGAGTATTGTGGCCATGAAATTGGCAACCTAAAGATCAAATACCAGAACTAATGATTTTATTGAATACAGAAGCACAACAAAATAATGGACAAAATAAGACAGTCCTGTGACTTAGACCATGAATATTGTAAATGTTCTACTGTCACGCAGAATAAACATCACTTCCAACACTGACAATGAACTAGTCTGCATAGATACACGAAATACTGTAATTAAAATGCAAGAACCTTGGCTTTGGTCGTCTCCAAGCCAGATACTCATCATTTTGCTTTTGATTATTCAAAAGGTTCAAAGATTAACAGAACATTGTTTTCAGGTTGGATGCACTCAATGCAGGAACGGCCAATAGTTTTCTCCCTCCAATTAGCAAATTGAACAACAAAAAACATTTCTGTAATATGTTGCATAGTCTCAGGACACTCTAAAGTCCCTTACAGCTGATGAAATACTTTACAAAGTGTTTACACTGTTATAATACAATGTGAAAGCCAGTTTGTACACAACGGGCTGGATTTTCACTAACATTCTTCGCTCAAATTTGGAAGTTTCCCAACTCAGCAGACCTCTCGTAATTTGAGGTGACCCATTGGATCGAATTTTCAGTCAAGAGTTTGACAAGATCACATAGGCCCACGGATCCCAGAAACAGACCCTACGCCATCTCAGGAGCAGGCAAGTGCCAAGGCAAGCTGGCTAGAAGGCCTGTTCAGGTTCTCTTAGACATTGCTTTAGATACTATTAGACCCTCTAGTCCACACTCTTCATTGCCCTGCGTATTTAAGGATTCCATTTAAAACCTTAAAAGTTTCAACTAATCAGTTATAAAAACAAATTTCTATTCAAATGCCTCATCAAAGGCTACTACTTTGTTAATAACCTCCCCACACTGTCAATCATAGTGTGAACTCATAACCCCCTACAAAGAAATTTTTGTATCTTAACCATGCATTCATAATGGCAAAACAACAACCCTTGGGAAAATGTCAACAAATATGTCTACTGACATTTTTATACCAGAAGGTAATGGCCTTTTTCCAACTGACGGCACGGGGTCTATCAATAAAATAATCCAATAGAAGTTGTTGCTCAATTCTCATGGTCAAATTAAATATGCACTTCTGCTGAGTTTTTTTTAAACTTCAATGATACTTAAATACAGACCCTGTCCAACTCTGAAAAATGTTTATGCATGTTCAATCAATTCATGACTACCTCACAACTGGGTAAGGCCATTGCAATAGCCAAAATTGTACTTGTTTGAACTCAACGCCAAGTTCAAAAGGCAATGCTGATCCTCTAACACTGCTGCAAGCATTGTATCTGTTATAAAAAAAGAGCATCTTGGGTCCCTCCCATCATCTCTTTTAAAAAAAAAGGTCCACAGAGTCATTCCAACTCCATGAAACCCCAGCCTTAGATGCTCCAGTCTTGGAGTGGGGATTGAATTCATGACCTTCTGGCTGAAAGGAAAAAATGCACAGCTGACAGCAGGGCAAAACAACAAGGAAAATGTCATCTTTCTTTACTACGCAAATGTTTAAAGTAAAAATGGTTTACAATTTTCAACACTCAGTACTTCATAATTTGTAGTCTGACTTGAAGTAGAATTACAGAATGAATCTGGTATGAACTCAACTATACTCTGGAGGGTACTGGTTGCATGATAGCATATGAACAAAGATTCTAACGTTCCACATTTTGGTCATGATCGGAGGATAGCGCGTAGAATATAGATCATTAAAAACTAAACAAAGCTAACTTTAAATGACCTGCACCTTCAGTACATTGTAAGTCTAGCTCTCAAAATTAAAACGGGAAAGTAAAGTTGCTAGAGTTCTGAAGCAAAATAAATTTCAGGCAAATTAAATTTAGGAATAATCAACAGAGTTTTGACTTATTTAATTACCTGAGATGATCTCAAATGTTAAAAAAAATCATTTGTCGATTTGTTAAATTCTCAGGGCATTTTCAGAGCAGGATATCGGAAATTCAACGTGCCCAAAAACTATCCAACATGAAACAAAATCACCCTCTGAGTGGTCAAACGTTGATAATAATTCAATTTTCTTTTACCAGATGGAAAGGAAGATAATAAGTGTTTGATTGCACTTGCATATTCGTCAGACTTTCTCCACCATGACATTTTGTTGTACTAATGGCACATGTTGCTCGGATACTGTGCTATTTGTGGATGTAATTACCACCAAACAGATGTTCCCTTCAGGATGCGTTAAACCATTAATAGTGCCATGTATTAGTCATTCATCACCTGAGGTGGAATTGTTTCAGCATAGATTTGAAAATGCAAGTTGGTCTTTGGCCTTTCTAGCTCCGAAAAATAATTTGCCGGCTTCCCAAATTGCCTGATGTGTGTGTGACAGTAAAGATAAATTATAGTATTTGTTCCGGATAACATTTGAGTTTAATCTCCTGGGTATGAGTTACCCACGCCGATAACCTTCATGTTTTTTCACTTCGGCTCAGTGCTAACCATGCTTGTCTCTAAAATGAAGCCAACGACGTCAGCGAAACACTTACTCTGATATTGCAGAGCCAGACTGTCTATTGAATGAACTGATAAACCGAAGATGTGTCTTTCTGCTCAGCTAGATGTAAAAAAAATCCAACGAGAAGGAGCTCAACTGTGGCCAACCTTTGTTTCTCAGCCAACATGATAAATAAAAGAATACCCAGTCAATCACCACCTCTTTGTTTGTGGAACTTTGTCGAGTATAAACTGGTGGGCAGCACGGTGGCGAGCACTGCTGCCTCACAGCGCCAGAGACCCGGGTTCAATTCCCGCTTCAGGCGACTGACTGTGTGGAGTTTGCACATTCTCCCTGTGCCTGCGTGGGTTTCCTCCGGGTGCTCCGGTTTCCTCCCACATCACAAAGATGTGCAGGTCAGGTGAATCGGTCATGCTAAATTGTCCGTAGTGTTAGATAAGGGGTAAATGTAGGGGTATGGGTGGGTTGTGCTTCGACGGGTCAGTGTGGACTTGTTGGGCCGAAGGGCCTGTTTCTAATCTAAATTGGTTTCAGCCCATGCCTACCACTCACAAGCAGCCACACTTCAAATGAGCTTTACTGATGGTGAAGCACTTGGTGGTACGTTGCAGTCACGAAAGAGGCGATATAACTGCAAGTTAATCCTAATTCGTCCAATTTATATTTACCTAGCATCTTTCACATAGAAAAAATGTTTCAAGGAATGTTGTTAAACAAGACTCTCAACACCAATGCAGAGAAGGAAACTTTCGGGCAGAAGACCAAAAGCCGAACAATAGGGGGTAGGTTTTATGGATTACTTGAAAGAAAGCGCAAGAGGCAGAGAGACAGATTTTAGGGAGGGATACCAGAACGTAGGACCCAGGCAGCAGCTGATGGCTTACAGGTCAGTGGTGGAAGCCAAAAATTGGAGGAGTGGAGTTAGCTCAGAGACTGTAAGGCTGGAGGAGATTGCAGGACTGGGATCAAACCTATGGAGTTACTTAAAAAGCAAAAAGGATGAGCCTTTTAAAATCAAGATGTTTATCACTTGGAGTCACTGTTTTAACTATTACTGCATAGAAAATTGCCAATTTGTGATGCTAAGAAAATTCATTTGCCTTGACACGTAAGGCACATCCCAGATACATTTTTGATTCATTTGTAGGATATCACTGGCTGGGCCAGCTTTATTGCCCACCCAGTAGCCCTTGGGAAAATGGCAGTGAGGCCCAACCTTAAGTATTTGCAGTTATCATTCCCAGCATTTTCCATACCCGTAGAATTTTAAGGTTAAGGTTTTAATACTTAAGATTATAAAAAAATTTGAAAATAGGTTCTTTTCATTAAACACAATATGTGTTCAAACTTTATATGTGCTTTTAATATTAAAAACGTAACTTAGATTTCATAAAATACTGATGAAATATCAGAATCTATACTGTTACAACACGGGGTAAACTCCCCCACTAATTTAAACCTGTAACACAAAGGATTTACTCCATGCAGTAATCTTTGAAAATTCGAGAGGCCAAGAACTATTTAAAGTAAAATTTAACAACTTTATTTCTTAAAGTATAACAGAGAATAATTAACTAATAACTACTTACAATTCCTTTCTGTGACCTATTTTTTTTTACCGTCCCCTTCTACAATACTAGTCCAATAAACCCCGATTAAGATTTACCAAAAATTCAAATTTCAAAACCAGTCAACTCTTTATATCTTCTTTTGTCTTCTTTTCTTCTTCTTAGGGACTTCTGTTTCACAGGTCACTGATCGATAAAGGTACCTTTAAGAGAGCCGTGTTTCGTGCAGTCTGCATGTGTAGGTGGCTTGGCAGTTCTCTCCCAACTGTTCAAAATGTTTCCTGATCTTATGCCCCTAAAGCATTGGATTGTGCTATTGGCTTCTAACATTGTCAATATACTAAATTCAAACTTAATTGGAGTTTGGTATTTTTGGGGTATAATTTAAACCTAATTTTGTTTTTGTCTCCAGGCAACCAGTAACACTAGCTGCTGGACCAAAAGATTACATTATATCTTGTTCAGAACACTTAGTACTGTCAGGTAGCTCTGCTAGCTTTTAAATTTTCTTAAAAAGGTACAGTACACCCACATCTTCATAACAATAAGAGTGTGCAATGGCACTGCTTTACACTCAGCTCTTGAAGTTTTCCCATTTAAAATGTGGGCAATTTTAATAAAGAGTTAAACTGCTACTATAGCAAAGAATAATCTGATTGATACGTAATTGTTTTAACTTAGAGGCCCAGTGATTTTGTTTTAAGCACTGCCATTTTGATAACTGGATGTAAGGATCTTTGAGAGGGTGCAAGAGGAGATTTACAGAATTGACCCAGGACAGGGGAGAGGGGAGACAGACTTTAATAACCAAGTCATGTTGGAGATGCAGTGGTGGCTGTCTTTGTATCAAAGGAAATTGCGGTGTACAAGGTTACGAGGTTGAGAGGTAGACAAAGTAAATCTGTTCTGTTAACTGATGATACAAGATTGTAGGTGAACACAGTTTCAGGTTTAGAGCAAAAGGTGGTGGGAACATCAGGAGTGAGAGTGGCAATGATCTGAAACTCGCTACCTTTGAGTGTGGTGCAAAAGGAGACAATAATTTTGAAAGGAAATTGAATGGGAAGTAAGCGTATGGCTACAGGGATAGCACAGGTAAATAGGTCCGATTGAATGACTGACTGAAGAGACAGCATGGTCTCAATAGGCGAAAATGCCTCCTTTGGTGTTGAATGCCTCGGTGACTCCTTAACATTTTATTGCAGCAGGCTAAGCACCCGAGATATTGACGTGGGAATAAGAGTAATGTATTGCAGACTTTCAATCACCAAAACCACAAAGAGGCTTTGCATAAAGCTGGACAACTAGCTTTTTAAGTCATTTTCTCCAGGATTTCTGCAACTGTTCCTAAGTTATTACAGTTGAGTTGGATAGCATTCATAGAATTTAATCTTAATGATGCTCATCAAATAATTTAGAACTTGAATGCAAGCCTTAATTTTAACAGTTCAGCATGACATTTTGGACACAAAAGTATTTCTGTGAAACTGAACAGCCAAAGGCATAGCAGGGTTTAATGATGAACTTCAAGTAAAGCCATTTAAAACAAGAAGAAAGGGGTTGACACAAAATTGTTTTACAAGTGTGTTCAGGCAGTAAAGAATTAGAGAATAAATTTATAAATGGGCAAAATGCTGGCTGATGAAATGTAATACTGTGTGCAGTATTGGGGAAGAACAAATGGTTGTCATGCACAAAAGATAGTTGGTGTAGAAGTGGCTAAAAGCTTCAAAAAGAAATACAACAACTGACAGAGGAATTTAAAAAATCTACGTATCGCAGCAATTAAGAGAACCAATGGAATAGCAATGATGTGGAGATGCCGGTGTTGGACTTGAGAGGGCAAAGTTAAAAATCACAACTCCAGGTTATAGCCCAGCAGGTTTATTTGGGAGCACTAGCTTTTGGAGCGCTCCTTCTTCATCATGTAGCTGTGGAGCAGGATCACAGGACACAATTTATAGCAAAGTGTTATACGACTGATGTAAATATATTGAACAAGCCAATACTGCTAATAAGTCTTTCATCTTTTTAATGGGTTGCAGGTTTCAGTTCATTAATATGTAAGTCCCAGAACTTCTTTCAAGTCACAGACCTGAGGTAACTTAAGGTTTTTGTATTTTAAAAAAGTGAAATCTCAGTTCAGACATTTGTATTAAAGGTGTGAGGTTACAGTCTGTCTGTATCCCAATCTTGAGTCAAACTGGTTCTACCTCCAAAGTAGTAATTTCCAAAGTACATACATTTTATAAATTCCTACTTTGAAAATAGAGCCAGTCTGAACCAAGAGTTGAAGATGCCGGTGTTGGACTGGGGCGTACAAAATCAGCCCAGAAAAGATATTGGGTATATGCACCTCTGTGTACTGCTGTCTGCGCCATAATGTTTAAACTGATTCTGACCTAAAAGATGAATTATCAAAATCTTACATGGATTCATGAAGTTTTTGAGCAAAGTACATTGTAACTCTGCAAGTACAAATTCACCCCACAAACGTACGTGTGTATGTGCGTGCACGCGCGTGTGTGTGCATGAACATATGCGTGCATGGGTGCATGTGCACGTGCATGTGTGTTCGTGTGTGCGTGCATGAGTATATGTGCATCTGTGTGCACGTGCTTGTGTGCGCAGGTGCATGCCGCACACAAGCACGTGCATGCATGTATGTGCATGCACGTGTGTGCACATACGTATGTGTGCGCGTGCATGTGCACATGTATGTGTGTCTGGGCTGACACCAATTGTTAAAGTTAACCTGAGAATGTAACTTTTTAAAAAAAAGTTGTGATTTACATATGAAAGAAGTGAAACTATCATGGTCATTCTAACAGATGAGAGACTTAACAAACAATCAAGGTATTTTTCAATGTATTATTTCAGTTACATCACACTGTAAACTTTTGCTATAAATTCTGAGTCTTACAATTGTGTCCTCCACAATCAGCGCTCCGAAAGCTAGTGTGCTTTCAATTAAACCTGTTGGACTATAACCTGGTGTTGTGTGATTTTTAAGTCGGAATCAAGTTTGGGATACAGAGAAACCTTAATCTCACACCTTTAATGCAACATCTAAGCTGAGATGTCACCTTTTTTAAAATATAAAACCTTAATTTATCTTGGGACTGTGACTTGAAAGAAGGTCTGGGATTTACATATTAATGAATCAAAACCTGCAACCTCACTCGAAGTGATTAAAGGCTTAACAGCAATCTGGTATTGTTCAATACATAGCATAAGTTGTGTGACACTGATCTTTTACTATAAATTCTGTGTCCTATGATTTTGCCCCAGCAGTTACCTGACGAAGGAGCAGCACTCCGAAAGCTTGTACTTTTGAATAAACCTGTTGGACTATAACCTGGTGTTGTGCGATTTTAACAGTGGAATAATAAATATTCCTAATTAGGTAGGCATCATGCTAATATGTAGTTGGTCAGTCAACCTGTTTATTGAACATTGTGCAATTCAACAACAAAGGCTACAACATTAAAAGAATCGATAAACATCTGAGTATGTTTGTAAAACTTTAAACATAATCCAATTTCTGGCTTTAGTTAACAGGAGCACAGGGAGTGAGAAATGATGGCATTATTATAAAATATACTTTATATCCTATGCTCGCATAATGATGATCACTACAAACATATGACTATTGAAATCCTTCTAAGATTAGAATTAATTTATACATTGATAGAACAACAGAAATTTAAACTATATCTATATTCAATCTATTTGTCATTTTAGAATGAAGCAGTCTGGCATACTGCAAACAGAAACAGCATTGAGCAGTTAGCATTTACGTAATATTTCCTAAAGTCTACACAGCCCCCAGTCACATCTGCCAAATCTCCACGGTGCAAGAGAAGAAAATAACTGCAGAAAGAATAATAGAAAATTTGTAGCGCTGATTTCACCTTGGAGTTGGTATGACAACAGCTAATTCCACATTCATAACTTCCGAACAAAGGTCAGTGTGAATCACAGCATGCAAACAACAAATAGACTTGACATCCGTTGATGATTTTTAATTAAAGCATGGTTGCAAGTCAGATATAAATCGGCCTGTCAACTTTTTGTTAAAAAATGAATAAAATTGAGTATATCATGTGTATTAGTGTTGCATACGTACTAAGATGTAGGTGGTGTGTTGACCATACTGCTAATCTCTGATGAAGACTCTGCTAGATATGCATGAAACACCTGATGTATCATTGTTTTAAGATTTGCATATGCAAATGAGCAAAGGTTCAGGATTAAACCATGTTGCAACTGTCATATGCAATCCAGCAAAAGTGTGCTACAAGATAATGGATACATAGTTATCTTTAACTATAGGTTGTAGTCAGAACTGTTAAATAAACCTGTATGAGATTTTCAAATAACCTGAATCTGTTTTAACTAATATCACAGGAAATACAGCAACATTTACCCATCTAATGTGTTTTACATTGAAAACAACTACAGGTACATCGGAGGAGAAATCGATTCTCCCAAGACACTGTTTTACTTATCCATGTGCAAAAAGACAAGAAATTGTACTATAGAGAAGATGTTACTCTGGCAAGTTGGAATTGTCATCTAATAGCATCAGGCATCTTTTTTTTAAATAATGAAAATATTAAAAATATTTTAATATGAATCTGCAGTTTCCTGGTACAGACAACAGAAAACTACCACCATCTGTACCTGTTGATTGTAGAAATGCAAATAATTTACTGTGACTTGAGATGTCACATATCAAACAACACATCCAGGTCAAAGCACTAACTGAGGCAATTATTGCAATGAAATGGTCCCAATGTCATTGAAAGATATAATTCATCAGGTAAAAATGTAACGTTTGCCCATAAACATTATTCCACTTGCTATTCTGATCCCCATTGCAGGGGGTGTTGAAATAATTGCCAATAAAGATTTCTCTTTTTCTCCAATATTCATTTTAATACAATTCAGAAGCAATGCAAATGAAACACGGATTAAACAGACAAATGCAAATAAAGAAGGTAATTCCATGTTAAACAAACAATTGACAAATCAATTATGTTTGTCACACAATCACAAGCACCTCCATTACTCCCTGCAAGAATGTGTAGCACTTGTAACACTCTTTGGAATGTTTGACTATGTAGAATCAATGAGCTTTGATAACATTACTATCACTGAATTCACCACTATCAACATCTCGAAGGTTACCATTGAGAAGAAACTCAACTGAACCAGCCATAAAATACTGCAGCTTCAAGAGGAAATGGGAGGCTACAACAAATGGGATTCATTTTGTTAGCCAATCGGTGATGTAATTTAATTTCTAAAATGTAAACGCTGATCAATATACGCTAAACTGTGATGAAAGCAGAAGGGCAAGTCATTCACACTTCATGGTAACAGGATGTTAGATTTCCATGGTTCATGGAAACAAATACAAAAGAAAATTATCAAGCTGATAGAGAACATGTTCGCTCAGCAGTCCAGCTTTAAAAATCCAACAGTTTAAAATCAAGCACAAAGTTGACAGTTCAGAATGCAAAAAGAACAATAACTTACCAATAAGAATGTTTAAAGTAATTCATGTCAATCTCAGTGCACCATCTTTTCTACAAACAATGACTGAAGGTCAATAACACAACTTGGCGCACAGCTGTACACCAATGGATTCTACTTCAAATATAAAATTCCACTGATCCTTCAAACCATATGCAAATTATTGTATTCAAAACCAGGTGAGGCTAAGAAATTCTTCAAGCATTGAGGAGGAAGGACTGAAAGGGTTTTGATGGCAAATGTTGATGAGGAAAATTGGAAGGAGGGTTGGGTGGAGCATAAACATCGACAGGGACGAGTTAGACCTTTACTGTGTGTCCTTTGTAAATCTGTACATACACAATTTTGGAATTGATACTTTTCATTGTAGAATCGACCATGTAATAGGTGAGATACTGACTGACTGTGATATAAACATTTATATTATCATAGAAACAGATGACAGTCATTATGCAAGCATCAGACTATGCAAATTCATGTTTGTTCAACACAAAAACAGGAACTAACAAGGCATAATACTCCTGGCAAAACCTCTAACTGTTATAATCCTTCAAAGTCAGATACCATATGGCTGATAAAAGTGTGCACTGCCTGTTTCCGAGTGACAGCTTGAATTATCAAAAACTAATGATTGGAACCAATGTTGAAACAGTTAATTTTAAGCTCAAACATAGACAGTGGGAAGAACAATTGCACTTCCTGACCTCTCAAACTTCTGAAGCCAATGTAGCATTCTTACCAAGTAGAAATATCCTGTCCACTAAAATAGGAAAAATTCAACTGGATTCACTACCATCCTAGTGACCAATTGACATTCATCAGCCAAGTGATGGAGAAATTGTAAACCATGCTTACCAAAAGCCAGTTTGCCAACCTTTTGTTTCATTTGTTCTTGGGATGTGAACATTAATGGCATGGCCAGTGCCCCTTGCCCATGCCTACTGCCATCGAGGTGTGCAATTTGGGTTCCTTCAGAATCACTTTGTTTTCAGCTTTGGTTTAGACATGGACAAAACAGCTGACTTTGACAGATGGGGTGACAGAGATGTGTCCAACATTAAGGCAACCTTTGACTAATTGCGACACCAAGGAGAATTAATAAACCAACATTAATGGAGGAAAACAGGGTGAAATCATATTCAGCACAAGGAAAGATGGCCATGATTGTCATCAATCATCCTAAATCCATAAAAATATTGCAAGATTTCCTTACGACAATGCTGTAGGCCCAACAATCTTCAACTGTTTAATCAACAGGATTACAAGTGTCAACTTACATCTAAGCCCACCGGTAAAATAGAACTCAAGACATCTTTTCCTTGTGGATACATTTATTGACCACACAGTCACATAGCTCATTTCACTCTCAATACGATCTGTTCCCCCTTTAGTCACATAACTATTTCACTATCCTCCGCAGTGAACTCTTGACAAATTTCTCTCTTCTATTTAAATAAAATGTGTAAAGACAAAGAATTCTTAAAACA
This sequence comes from Hemiscyllium ocellatum, assembly GCF_020745735.1. Classification (NCBI taxonomy): domain Eukaryota; kingdom Metazoa; phylum Chordata; class Chondrichthyes; order Orectolobiformes; family Hemiscylliidae; genus Hemiscyllium; species Hemiscyllium ocellatum. The sequence continues at coordinate 149,883,713 of NC_083401.1, read as the reverse complement.
GGAATAAAATGAAAAAATATTTTTGCATACTCTCCATCTTAACTTATAACAGGGCCTGCTATATTCACCTAGGAAAATGTGAGGACTGCAGTTGCTGCAGATCAGAGAGTGTGGTGCTGGAAAAGCACAGCAGGTCAGGCAGCATCAGAGGAGCAGGAGAATCAACATTTCGGGCAAGAGTCCCTCATCCGACGTTTCAGGCAATGGCCCTTGATCAGGGAGATGAAGGGCTCTCCTTGGATGCTGCCTGACTTACTATGCTTTTCCAGCACCCCACTCTCGACTCTGCTACATTCACCCTCCATTCCATGAGCAAAAACATTTAAATCACAAAGTGATCCAAGCAATAATGTTTTCTTTGTTCCCAGTTACTCTTAAGCTACCAGGCATCCTTCTTCATGGATCTCTAGTCATTTCTTTGAACAAGTGCTTCCTTTTAGGAAAAGGTCAGACATTTGGTGACTTGTGTCTGTCGGCTTTATTTTGAAAGTAACTTCTTTCTGGCAGTTCACTTGTGCTAGCAAGGTCAGCCCCTCAAACGCTTCCCAGCAATGCTCTTTCACAAATGTACATTGTCACAAATAGAATGGCTATGCTCATAGAAACAGACCTTTCAGCACACCATGTCTACGCTGACCAACATACATCAAACTGCACTAATCCCATTTACCCACACTCATTCGATAGCCTACTAAGCCCTGGTATTTTAAGTATTCGTCCAGAGGATTCTTAAGTGTTGAGAGAGCACTTGCCTCCACCACCCTCTCAGACAGTGCATTCCATATTTCTACCATCCTCTAGATGAAAAACGTTTCCCTCATAACCCCTCTAACTCACTTACTCCTCACGTTATGTCCTCTGCTTTAAGCCAAGTCTGCCAGAGGGAAAAGAATTTCATGATCTACCCATTTATGCCTCTCACATTTTGTATTTCCAATCCCTCCTCAGCCTTGTCTGCTACAAGGAAAACAAATCCAACTATCCTATCATTCCTCATAGCCAAGGCATTTTATTCCAGACAACATTCTGGTGAATCTCCTCCATACCCTCTCCAGTGCAGTCATATCCTTCTGATAACATAGTGATCCTCCTGATAGTGTAGTGATATATATAGTATTCCATCTGTGGTCTCACTAATGTTTTATAAAGTTGTGAGGAGACTTCTTTGATCCTATCTTTGATGCCTCAGCTAACAAGGCAAACATCCCTTTTGCCTTCTTCACCACTCTGTCTACTTGTAATGAAACCTTCAGGGATCTATGGACTTGTACACCAAGGTTCCTTTGTTCCCCCGTACTCCCTAGGGGCCTACCATTTGTTGTGTATATCCTCCCTTATTAGACCTCCCAGATTAGTTGGATCTCCTGCCAACTAATCTGTGCTGATGATCCTTGGTGAATTCTTGCCTTTCCAAGTGTTGATTAATCCTGTCAGATGTTTTTCCAATAATTTCTCAACCAATGATGTCAAACTAACTGATCAGTAATACCTGGTCTATCATTGCTGCTCTTTGTCAACCACATTAGCTATTTTCCAATCATCTACCACTTCACTCGTAGTCAACAAAGTATTAAATATCTCTACCAGAAGTCCAGCAATCTCCTCCTTTGCTTTCCAAGGTAGCTTGGGAAACATCATATTGGGCCTTGGAGACTTGTGCACTTTTACAGCCTCTAAAACATCTAATACCTCCTCCTTATTAATCTTTAACATGTTTTAAAACCTCCTCGTCCCAAGTGAATCTCCAGCTTCAATGTCTTTCTCCTTTGAATATACTGATAAGAAATATTCATTTAAGATCTCAGCCAAGTCCTCTGGCTTCATTCACAGATTGTCCTTTTGGTCTTAAATCGGCTCCACTCTTGCCCTAACAATCCTTTTAATATACTTAATCCTATTTGCCAAAGATAATTTATGACTGCTCTTTGCCCTCCTAATTTCTTTTTTAAACACTCCCCTACATTCTCTATACTGTTTTCAATGCCCTGTACTTGACATTAGTTCATTATGACTTAACAGGAAGAGTGAGGGCCTACACTTATGACCTGGCCACTCAGAGCTGCCAGTGACAGTGTCTGTGTCCTAAAGTCCATCAGTCAAGGCTCAATGCTGGAGGGATCCAGTGGTGAGAAGGCTAATTATTTTTCTTCTTATGATGGTGTAGGAATTGCATGTAGAGCAGATGTCCTTAGAGGCAAGGAAAGTGGATAGTTTTCAGAAGACATATCCTTGCTTCTGACTGAACGCAGCCTTGGGCAACTGGAGAGCCCCAATCAGACAGGCAGGTTGCCATGGCTTCCAGCAGAAAACAAAGCACCTGTTTCACCCACCAGGGACGCAGGTAATTGAGAATATGGGAAGTTGACAACCTTGATTGGTTAGTTAGCCAGTTAAGGGCCTTAATTGCTGACAAGTTGTAGAAGAGCCAATGGACCTTCTCATCCAGCACTTAATTGTTGAGGTGGCAAAAAAGGAGTGAGTTTCTCTTGAGCCAACTCACTTCATTATTTCCATTTCTTGCCATCTCTGTCACTATCCCCAAGGAGGAAAAAACTCCAACTTCTATTTCCAAACTTCATCTTAGGCAACCATCTGCTTGCAATGTCAACTCAGATTGAAGCTTATTGGTGAACGGGAAGTCAAGACACCTTTTTCTTGTGGATACAGTTTAATGAGTTCTCAGGCAAGTATCTCATTCCACATCTGTTCCTCTTTTATAGTTATGAAGTAAGCTAATTAATCAATGAGCCTCAATCAGTTGTTAACTCTTACTTTACTGACAAAAAAATTGTGGTTTCATTAATGCTTGTATAGGGTTTAACAACATTCACCAATTCATCAGGTAATGAAGTAATCCATCTGAATGCAAGATGGGCACGGACAGCTATTAAATTTGACATGATATGCAATAGCTCTAATTTCTAGCTATCCCAACCAAAGATCATTGGAACAACCTTCCAACTCCCTCCTCAAATCTCAAGCTTATGGCTCCTTTTGTGTAATAACTGGACAATTTTACAAATAGATTATGGTAACATTTAATGACAAACAAAGGAAATTTGATATTGCTTTGTTTTCATTAAGACTGTACTCCAAAGAATACAATTTATAAATTTCAAACTATTTTGGTGGCAGAACAGATTTGTTCAATTAACACTATCTTGGGTAATACAGATTTGAAAAGAATGGACAAAATTCTCATTGAGGTGGTGACCTCTCTGATGGACTCAAAAGTCAGTCCAGAAAGCCACGTGATACTTTACAAGATGTGGGTGTGCAGCCACTGGGGGGGGGTGGACATTAGTGGGAGCAGCCCTTGTCACTGCATGGAGTCCTGTAGCAGGTACAGGATGCCTGAATAGTGGGATGCCCCTGCAACCAAATCACCAGGCTCACGTGACATAATTACCTCCTGCCATTTGGACAATGTTGGGATCAGTAGCAGGAGGCATCTAATACTGTGCCACTATCATCATCCTCTTGGCAATGACTGGGGAGGAGATTGCATAAAATTCTGGCTCATGTTAAGAATGACAGACTTATTTTGGGATATTTGCCAAGCCATTTCACAAAGGATTAGATAGAGAGAATCTGATTTCATGTTAGCAGCTGAAATCTTAATATGCCAATGCTGACATTAGCAATTTGGCTATTCAGGCAGTTAAAGCGCTTCAGCTAAATTAAACTGAAGTCCTGATTTTGGGTGCACATTGCAGCAGTATATCACTTATGCAAGGAGAATCCAACAGCAGTTCTGAAGCAATAAATAATCAGTGACAAGTACACAATGAAATTACCAGAAAGCATTTCACATGATCTGAACAAAGCCAGCACAGCAGTCTGGACTGGGATAGCAACAGACTAAGTACAAACAGAGAAATGAAGTTTTTTTTTAAAAAGCTTAATTAGAACAAAACGAAAGTTGCATTGTTTAAAATCAAAATATTGATTGCAACAAGTTGTCAATCAACTGTTAACAGGGTGAATCACACTGCACAGGAAATGCTGAGTTGTTAAACTCAGCATTTCCTGTTAAACAACCTGGGTTCATTTTTTAAATTAACAACAATTTTTTGAGCAAAGTTTCACTTTAAAGAAAAAAATTAGCTCTTCTTAAGGAAAAATAATTAAGTGCCCTGATCTCTATTGGACATGAAGTCTCAGATGCTGGATTGATTCAGAAAATATGAGATCAAATGTGTTGAAAAACCTTCCTCATTCAAACCCTTTACTACCACCGCACACGCACACACTGTATTTTTCAACTCTGGACTTGAGTAAACCCTAAAATTATATTGTTTAAAGGCAAATCCTCACTAACCTTTTTCTTATTTCATTGAATCTTCAATTCCACTATTGTTACATTTACATCTGGCAATGTAAAAATTTCTTTTATATTAATTATATCCCCCTCAGAAATTGTACAACTATTAATGCAAAGCAGAAAGAAAATTGGTCATTTGATAGATTGGTCAAAAAATGTTGCTCAATTCTTTTCTTCTCGAGCAATAGGAAATACTTCATGCCTGTGATTCAGACTGTTATTCACTTGTACCAAATGGTCTTTGAAAATCACGTTGGATTAACTTTTTCTTTGGATGATAGCTTTGGACCCAAATACCAAAAATTACTAGCCCTTTTAAATCTAATATTTTTAAAATATATCTAGCTTGTTTATGGAATTGCTTCTGAGGAACTCAGTTCTGAGTACGGGACACTGGACCTGAAACATTATCTCTGATTTCTCTCCACAGATGCTGCCAGACCTGCTGAGTTTTTCCAGTAATTTCTGTTTTTGTTTCAGATTTACAGCATCTTTCAGGATTTTTTTTATTACAGGTACCCCCACTTTTCAAATGTTCACTTTATGCAATTTCGCTTTTACGAAAGACCTACATTAGTACCCATTTTTGCGAACCCAAAGAGGATTTTCATTTTTACAAAAAAAAGCGATACTTTTTCCCCATATAAATCATGCACTTTCCCTTTACACCATTTTCAGCGTGCGAAAGGTTTCCTGGGAGTGCTCTATTTTCAGATAGCGGAGGCTATCTGTATTTGTTTAGAGAATGGAAGCATGTTTACAAAATATATGAAGGAAATATGATTTTATAGCAATGCTGCTATTAGGAGCAAGGTTTTATTTTTGGAATATCCCAGATTTTTCAGACAAACTATAATATAGTGCTCACTACTACTTTTTCACAAACAGTACAACAACTTCAGGTAATCTCAGAGGCATGGTTACAGAGTCATAGAGATGTACAGCACAGAAACAGTCCCTTCGGTCCAACTCATCCATGCTGACCAGATATCCCAACCCAATCTAGTGTTTCCTGCCAGCACCCAGCCCATGTTCCTCCATCCCTTCCTATTCATGTACCCATCCAGTGCCTTTTAAATGTTGCTACAGTATAGCCTCCACCACTTCGGATGTTGTGAAACTTGAAAAGGTTCAGAAAAGACTTACAAGGATGTTGCCAAGGTTGAGGATGAGAGCTACAGGGAGAGGTTGAATAGGCTACAGCTGTTTTCCCTGGAGTGTTGGAGACTGAATGGTGACCATATAGAGGTTTATAAAATCATGAGGGCATGGATAGGTTAGATAGACAAGATATTTTCCCTGGTTAAACTCAAATAACAAAAATTTTCTGTGTGAGTTAAATTACTTTTGTTAAATTCCTAAAAATCACACACCACTACCTGGTTCATCATTGAAATGCTTCAAATGTATTAATACAGCAGTTGACAAAGAAGCTGGTGACAGATAGTTAAGTCTTATTTATTCCTGCCCCTGTCAAGTACACTTTTAAAAATACAGTAAGTGTTCACAATTGTCAAATGGCCTCTCTGGCATTGAGCAGATTAACTGTTCTAAGCATGCAGGTCTCCTGTGCTGACAGTGCCACAGGGAGCCAGTGGCCACAGCTGGTACTACAGTAGGGCCCAATTGAAAGATCATCGCTGGAGCCGCTGGGCAGACGTGCATTGGGTGGGATTACTAGTCCCAGGCAGTGAAGCCACAATGAGGGGGATGGGTTTTACTACAAAGGGTAGGAGTTGACTGCTGGAGGGCTCCTTCCGTTATGGAGAAAATCCCTCCTTTGGATACAGGATGCCAAGCATGTGCGAGCCCCCTCAGCCCAACCAAGGTTTACCAGGCAGTTTACCCAAGTGACGTGTCCCCTGCCTGCTATTAGATGAAAACCAGCCCTCAAATCTGAATGACCTGAATTGGATTCCTGCCAGGAAGGCCAGCCTTAATTTTGGAAGTCAGGAAAATGGTGACACCTCCAGCCCATATTTCTCTGACTCATGATCCCACCAATCCATTCTTGCAATCCACCTCCAGAGGGAGTATTAAATTCTGACAAAAATGCTCATCCTCCAGGCAATAATTATTGTTGAAAGTTTTTAACATTGTAAAGTTTAAAAAATGAATAACATGTTTTCTTACCTTTTTCTTTCTTTTCCTCTCTAGATTGTAAAGAAAGTATTGTCCCAGGTTTCTGATGTTATAAAACTGTGAAATGAAATAGGTAAGAGCTGTTTTGACCTCCAGGGATTTACAGAATGGCTGCATGTTTTGAAAGTAATGAATTTGGTACTTATTGTGAACCTGGTTTGTGTTTCTAGCTGTAGATTCCATCAATATGCAGATGAACTGGAGCTGAGAGGTTGTTTACAAGTGAAACTGATTGATTGATTGATTGGTTTATGGACAAAGGCCTTCTTGACCTGCAATCTTCTTCCCAACCTCTCCGCCCCCACCCCCTCTCCAGCCTATCACCCTCACCTTAACCTCCTTCCACCTATTGCATTTCCAATGCCCCTCCCCCAAGTCCCTCCTCCCTACCTTTTATCTTAGCCTGTTTGTCACACCCAGCTCATTCCTGAAGAATGGCTTACGCCCGATTCTCCTGCTCCTTGGATGCTGCTTGACCGGCTGCGCTTTTCCAGCAACACAGTTTTCAGCTCTGATCTCCAGCATCTGCAGTCCTCACTTTCTCCTAGTTGATTTTATGGACAAAGGACCAATTTGCAATGACAAAGGGCTTTTGCAAACAACAAGATGATTGGATGTCATGTGGCTGAATAGGTTGGGCTGTGAGCAAGACAAAGAGAAGTAAGTTCAAACAAGAAGCGAACCCAAAAGTTCTATAGCAGTCAAAAACCAAAGGTTCTGTGCAGAAAGCCATTGTAGATCTGAAGAAAACCAGTTTATACTTCCTTCAGTACATGTGGCAAGATGTGACTTTGTATTAGATAAGCCAGAGACTTTCATAAGTGACCCAGTCACCTTGTGTTTCGTGCAAACCAGTGGAAGCAGTAGGAAAAAGGAAGATCGAACAGAAACATTCAGATCAGTAAAAACCAACCCAACAGGTGTCCTGAAGTTAAAAATCTCGCACCAGGTTATAGTCCAACAGGTTTAACTGGAAGTACTAGCTTTCAGAGCGCGGCTCCTTCATCAGTTGGTTGTGGAAGACACAATTCTAAGGCACAGAATTTATAGCAAAAGTTTACAGTGTGATGTAACTGAAATTATACATTGAAAAATACCTTGATTGTTTGTTGAGTTTTTCATCTGTTCAAATACCATGATAGATTCATTTCTTTCATGTGTAAATCACAAAACTTTTTGTTTAAAAAGTTGCATTCTCAGGTTAGCTGTAACAATGGGTGATAGCTAGACAATATGTTGAAGGTGTTAGCCCCCTGTGTTCTCTGTCTGTGCCATAATGTTTTGACTGATTCTAATCTAAAAAGTGAGATCAGAGTTTTACATGAATTCAAGCAGTTTTTGAGCAAAGTAAGTTGTTTTGTTTAATACCACTACCATTTTGACACCTCATTCTTAGGTATATCTGGTGTTGCTCCTGATATTGCCTCCTACACTCACCATTGAACCAGGGTTGATTCCCTGGCTTATGGTAATGGTAGAGGAGGAGATATGGCAGACCTTGAGGATAGAGATGGCACTGAAGTACAACTGGGAGATGACTGAATGATTACCTCTGATTCTCTACCATTCGCTCACATTCTAGATTGTTTCCTGCTGGCGAGAATGACGGTGAATTTCGGTGGTGGGTGGACAGGTGTGGATGTGATAGATGTGGATAGACAGAGAGGCTTGGGTGTGTCTGCAAAGTTATCTGGCATGAATTTTCATGTGAGAGTAGCCTTGAAAATATGGAGTGAGAGATTGAATACATATGCAGATTGAGATGTCATTGAATGTGACAATGTTACCTTTCCTGTTCTGTCAGGTCAGTGAACCACTTTTGGCATCAAAACCAGGAGTGCGGCTCTAGCTACTGAGTTCCTTCTTCTTTTTCACTGGCAGGAATGTGATAGGGTTACGACAAGGCTGAGGGTTCAGGCTAACTCTTCCTCCTGTAAGTAAGGAACAGTATCTCTGGGTCTCCACCCAGAGCGAGGTGACTGACATAAGAAGCAGCCTTTGAGCATATGCACCCAATTCTGCTTTATGCTTAACTCCTGAATTCATCAACTTTCATGTTTGTGATGTCCCTTTAAACAAAGAAGATGAAACTGATACAATTCATCAACCCATCCATGAAAGGAATTGGTTGAGGAATTCAGAAATGTGGGAATAGAGAGGCTGGATGAAAAAACTCTGAGAGAGTTGCAGCACTTAACATCCTTTTTTCCTGCACACCACCAGATTCATTCCCCACTGCTCTCAACAGACTAGAAGCATAAAATACAGGTTTTAGAAGTTGTAATATTTTGCTACCTTTTATTTTTGTCATAAAGGTGCTCCTTAAAATCTATGTCAATCTTATACTAATATGAGCCTCAGTGCTAAGTGTTCGAAAATGGTCTTTTGAAGTGGCTTCAAATGTTTGTGTACCAAAGACATGTTCGTGTCATTGTCACAAGTTGTTTTTATTGACTGATTTTAACTTTATAGTCCATTTTTATATGGTGTACATTGTGTGCTGCATTTGGTCATATCACACTTTCGCTTTGAAATAATAGCTGTGTACCTGAATATAATATCAGCCACTAGGTGAAGCTGGCATGGATTATCAAATTAGTGCCAAGTTCAATGAGATCACAATTTTATATTCTTCAAGGCTTTTAACCAATTGTATTGGCTTTATGGAGGAGGCAGAGAATATTTTGAAGGCTGCTTAAAGGTTAAGTGTTATGATAATGAAGTTAAATCCTCTGGATCTTAAAAATGAACAAAAATGAGATCATTATACATAAGAGCAGAAATATTCCATTCAGCCCATCAAGTCTCCTCCATCTTTCACTGAAGGTACGGCTAATCTGATTATCCTCAACTCCACTTTCCTGCCTTTTCCCTATAACCCTTGATTCCCTGACTGATTAAATTAGCCTTGAAAGCAACCAAATAGACTCAACATCACCCCGTGGTTAAGAATTCCACAGATTAACTATTCTTTAGGAGAAGAAATTCCTCTTGCTCATCTCCATGCTAACTGGGTGACCCTTTACTTGAAATTATGTTTTCTGTTCCACAAGGCAAAATAACCTCTGCTCCTTGTCCTAACCCTATCAAGTCCACTAACAATCCTGTATGTTTCAATAAGGTCTTCTCTCATTCATCCAATACCCAGTAAGTAAAGGCCCAGCCCACTCAACCTCTCCTCATATGAAAATCCCTCCAGACCCAGGATCAGCCAGTGACCTTTGCCACCTCCAACGCCAGTATCTTTTATCTAAGAGGGCCAAAACCTTTTGCAATATGCCAAACTGCAGCTTTCAGTAAGAACATAAGATCACATGAAAGAGGAGCAAGTGTAGGCCATTCAGTGTTGGGGGCAGGGAAATGTTGGGGGACGGGGAAGTGTTGCATGAGGTTGAGGGAGGGGAGGTGGTGGAGGGGGAGTGTTGGGGTGAGGCCTTGTGCGCTGTGTGCTGCTGCTAGTCTCCTGAACAGGAAGCAGACTTTAAAAGCTCTCAGCCCCAGAGGAAAGGCATTTAATCAATTAAACGAATAATCGATTATCGAAATGAAATAGTGACCGCCTATCTCGTTCAGATAATCGAGGTTCCCCTGTAGTTCTGACCAATGCTTGCACTAACTCTGCTACACTTCCTTTAAAACACTTGGCTGTAGGTCATAAAGTCCAGGTGACTTGTCTGCCTCCAATCCAATTTCATCGTTCAATACTTTTCCCTTGTGACAGAGACTATAAAAACATCTTTCCTAACACTAGCTGCTTACTTATCTGTTATCTTTGGGACATTTATAGGATACCCCACCTTGATTACCAAAGCAAAATATTTGTTTAAATTATCTGCCATTGCCCTATTATTGATACCCCTGTCAAACCTTGCAAGGGTCCTACACTGACTTTAGCAACCAGACACGTAGAAATCCTCACTATTTGATCATACATTTCTTGTCAATTTACTTTTTAATCAATTGTCTCCCTTTTTATTAGCTTTTTAGTCATTGCTTTTGGTCACAAAACAATTTGTCTTTGCTATGTTAGTGTTTGATTGGATATCCTCCTTGCTTGTCTTGGTTAACCACCATCCTTCTCATTAAGTCCTTTTTAAGCTGGATAAATTTTTCCTGTATTATGAATAATCTTCTTAAATGGCCATCACTGAGTCTGTTTTCTGAGTCAGCTTTAGACAATTGTTTCTCCCTACCTCTGTAATTTCACTTGTTTAAGTTGAGGACACCAGTTTGAGACCGGAGTTGATTGCCGTCAAACTGAATTTGAAATTCCATCATATTGTGATTGTTACCCCCTAAATTATTCCTGAACAGTGAGACTGCTTATTCAACCTACCTCACGACACATCTTTAGATCGCAATTAATGTGCTCCCAGTATAGTGCTCTAAGAAACAATCTCCGATGTACTCTATAAATTCATCTTCCTTGTTAGACTTGCCAACATGTTGTGTCTAGTCCTATTTTTACAGAACATCAAATACCCTTAGTATTAAATTCTCAGTCTTGGTCACCCTGCAACCAAGGTCTCTGGAATAGCTACTAAATCATATTTATTTATTTATATTTGTGCCACCACCAACCTTGTCATAAATGCTGAATGCATTCAGATGAAAAGCCTAAAGCTTTGGTTTTTTTACCATTATTACTCACACTGGTTTTAATTTCTGTTGCATCCTCAATTATGTTTTCTGTCCCTTCCTGTCAGAGTTCATCACTCACCTCTTCTCAAACCCGCAAGTTTGCTTTGTCATTCCCTTTTTTGTTTGATTTAAATTCCCTTCAGTTGAACATGTCCATCATTTAGACTGAAAATGCAGACACCCATGGTTGGAGTGTACTGACTGACAGCCTACCAAATGGAGTTTAGAAAAAGTCATTAGCTGTATATTCCCACAGTTTCAATAGACTTTCTTGTGCAGTTACACATTACACATGCTTGTCTAAGGTTTCAGAGGTTCGAAAACTAATTACATAACAGGGGGCTGAGTGCACATTTTGATTGACAGTTTTCAAAGGCTATTAAATTATTCATTTTTGAGTCTTTGATGTTGCAAGGTCAGACCAGAGCAGATTGGAAGGGAGTAAGATTTTTAAATGTGCTTCATGAATCAGAGTTCATTTCAGTATCAAACTTGCATGAGTGCTGGTTTTCTTAGATTTTTTTTAAGTTTATTTTATTTTTAATCCTTATGTGACACCTGAGATCTGCTCATAGTGGATAGTGGGTAAGTGACTATGAAGGGGATGTAGAGGCATGATGAATGGGGGTTTACATAAGGCCATGAAATGTTAGTATTTAATGGGTTCTATTGACAGATGTTAAATATCTAATAGGTGGAGATAATAAGATATACATATGTCACACTTTGATTAATTATATTTTGATGTGTAGGACAGCCACATGCACAAAGGGGTATGGTTTTGTATAGAATTATAGCTCTGTGGCCAGCAATAAACAAATAGTGCCCGCAAAAGCATTCTAGCCTCTGTGTATTCTTCAACAATAGCTTGTAGGTCCTCGAACATGCAGATACAAGGCATCAAGTTGGCATCAAAGTTATGGGGATGAGGGGATATGAGAATTGAGGGGTAAAGAGCCTAAAAGCCTTTTCTACAACTTGACTGAAGTCTCAAGTCAATGATCAAAGGTAGACCTTTTAATCAGCCAGCCACAGCACTTGCCCGACTCTCGCGCTGCCTCCAAACAGCCCCTTGAAGCAACAGGCCTATTTTATCCTGCCTGCTGCTCCCCAGATTGAAAATGTAGCAGACAGCAGTTTCTTTTTCAAACAAGCTTGTTCTGCCAAGTTGGGAAATCTCTAAATCCCCACATTGATGGAGAAAATCTGGTTCTACGGCTCCATAAAACTCAGGTTTTCTCATGATTCTTTTGAGAACTTTACCAACTTATCCCAGCAGTCTCAAAGACCAGAATACATGTACTGCCAGATCTTTTTGTACCTGCACCAAACTTTAAAATTTCACTATTTAGTTTATACAGCATCCTTTAAATGTTTCTCTTCAAATTGTATCAGATCACACTTTCCTGTATTACATTTTATCTGCCAACTTAACCAGATCCTATATTCCCCTAAGGTCTCCAAATATTATTTGTTAGCTCAGATCAAATCTTTGTATCATCTATTACATGTGAAACTAGGCTCTCTATACATGAGTCATTAATGTATAAAAAAGAGCAATGGTTCTGATACTCATATTGGGAGATAATGCAAATACTGCATTAATTTCCCTCCATTTTGAAAAGCAAGCATTCAGTGCTTTCTGTATTTGAACAAACACCTTCTTCTGAAAGCCAAACATCAATCACGCTATTTTGTTACTTCGTTATAGAGCTTAAACAGGTTTTGTTAGTCATGATTTTCCTGGAACAAATCTGTGTTAGCTATTGTTTATTGACTCAGTCTTACAAAATTCTGTGCAAAAACATGCATGTGTAAAATTATTGTTTAAGCCCTTTTATGAGTGATTCTACCAAAGTTACTGCAGATAATGCAACAACTATTTTTTTATGAAACAAATTAGAAAACAGTTTACAAAAAACATTTACAGCTGTACACAAGAGACAGCACTTTTACAAGGGAGAGGAGCAGCAAAGCTAGGCCCCAAACCCTACTGTTCAACCATTTTACAGGGAGATGAGGACAAACCTCAAATCCCAGTTCCACATATGACAAGACAGTGACAATGACATTTGTACATTAGACAATACTGTTACATACAAAAGTGCAGACAATACAGACTCAGCAAGCCCCCAGCCCTCCCACCTTCCAACCACTAAGGCAGCCTGCCCCTACCCACCCTCCGGCTCTTGGTCCACCCCATGCTCCTTCCAGTTATGCAACAACTATTATTGAAACTATACCAATTAAATGTAATTGCCTTCAATGTGATAGCTATGTTTCAATCCAATGTGTTGGCTCATGTCTGCAGTTTCCAAGCCATTACTTGTGTTTGTTAAAAATAAAAGGAACCCTTCTCAGCCCTCAATGAGATCAGTGAGGAATGAACATACCTTGTGTCTTAAAATTATCGATCACTGGTGTACTATTGATTAAGTGGACATTGTCTGACACAGAATTTCCATTGCCTAGTCTTCCTCCATGTGACAATCACCTTCATTTTACATGCACAGGAAGTGAGTTCACAGATATGAATCAGAGTAAACAAATTTCATCTACTCAGTAACACAACTAAAGTTATTTGATATTATCACTTATGATAAGCAATCTTAAAACAATATATATTCCAATTTCACATTATTATATTTCCCTTCACACAATACCCAAATCAACACATTGCTCAAAATGGACAGCACCATAATATCTGCCTTGTCCTATCAAGTGAAAATTATTAAACACAAACAGGGGGAAGCCTGTGGAATAATGGAGTAATTCTGATGAAAGATAACATAATATAACAACACTGACATGTCAAACACTGCCCACATGTCCTCTACAGAAAAAGGACAAATCCAAATCAGCCAATTACCGCCCCATCAGTCTATTTGTGATCATCAGTAAAGTGATGAAAGGTATCATTAACAGTGCTGTCAAGCAGCACCTGCTCAGCAATAATCTGCTCAGTGATGCCGAGTTTGGGTTCCACCAGGGCCACACAGCTCCTGACCTCGTTACTGCCTTGCATCAAACATGGACAAAAGAGCTGAATTCCAGAGGTGAAGTGAGAGTGACAATCCTTGACATCAAGGCCACATTTGACAGAGTGTGGCATCAAGGAGCCCTAACGAAACTGCAGTGAAAGGGATTCAGTAGGCAAACTCCCCTTTGGTTTGGAGCCAAACCGAACACTTAGGAAGATAATTGTGGTTATTATAGGTCAGTCACTTCAGCTCCAGGACATCCCTCCAGGAGTTCCTCTGGGTAGTGTCCTAGGAGTAACCATCTGAATAGGAAGGGTTTGAAGGGATATGGGCCGGGTGCTGGCAAGTGGGACTAGATTGGGTTGGAGTATCTGGTAGGCATGGACGGGTTGGACCAAAGGGTCTGTTTCCATGCTGTACATCTCTATGACTCTATCTTCAGCTGCTTCATCAATGATCTTCCTTCCATTGTAAAGTCAGAAGTGGGATATTCGCCGATGATTACGCAATGCTCAGCACCATTCGCGATTCAGCAGATACTGAAGCAGCCCATGTTTAAATGCAATAATATCCAGGCATAGGCTGAAAAGTGGTAAGTAACATTTGCACCACTCAAATGTCAGGCAATGACCATGTCCAAAAAGGGGCAATCAAATCATTGCCCCTTGAAATTCAATGGTGTTCCCATCACTGAATCCCCCACTATCAACATCCTGAGGATTATTATTAACCAGAAACTCAACTGGGCTTGCCACATAAATATAGTGGCTACAACAGCAGGTCAGAGGCTAGGAATACTGCAGTAAGTAACCCACCTCCTAGCTCCCCACAGCCTGTCCATCATCCAAAAAGCAGAATTCAGAAGTGTGATGGAATACTCCCAATTTTCCTGGTTGGGTGCAGTTCCAACAACACTCAAGACATCCAGGATAAACCAACCTGCTTGACTAGCACCACATCTAGGTTTTAGGTTTGCAGGCTGGTGAGCACTTTGGTGAGAGTGACCACAGTTCGGTTATGTTTATTCTAATGATGGAAAGGGATAGCTATATAACGCAGGACAAGAGTTATTGCAGAGGGAAAGACAATTATGATGCGTTAGGCAAAATTTAGGATGCATATGATAGGGAAGGAAACTGCAGGGGATAGACACAATTGAAATGTGGAACTTATTCAAGGAACAGCTACTGCAGGTCCTGAATAAGTATGTACCTGTCAGGCAGGGAGGAAGTATTGAGAGAGGGAGCCATGGTTTACTAAAGAAATTGAGTCTCTTGTCGAGAGGATGAACGAGGCTTATGTTAGGATGAGATGTGAAGGCTCAGTTAGGCCTCTTGAGAGTTATGTTAGCCAGGAAAGACCTAAAGAGAGAGCTAAAAAGAGCCAGGAGGGGACATGAGTAGTTGTTGGCAGGTAGGATCAAGGAAAACACTAAAGCTTTCTATCGGTATATCAGGAATAAAAGGATGAATAGAGTCAGATTAGGGCCAATCAAGGATGGGAGTGGGAAGTTGTGCATGGATTCCGAGGAGATGGGGAAGCCCTACATGAATATTTTTCGTCAGTATTCACACTGGAAAAAAAATGTTGTTGAGAATATTGAGATACACGCTACTAGATTAGACTGGATTAAGGTTCACAAGGAGGAGGTGTTAATAATTCTGGAAAGTGTAAAAATTGATAAATCCCCTGAGCCAAATGGGATTTATCCTAGGGTTCTCTGGGAAGCCAGGGAGAAGATTGCAGAACCTTTGCTTTGATCTTTGTGTCATTATTGTCTCCAGGAATAGTGCCAGAAGACTGGAGGGTAGCAAATGTTATCCCCTTGTTCAAGAAGGGGAGTAGAGACAACCCTGATAATTATAGACCAGTGAGCCTTACTTCGGATGTGGGTGACATGTTGGAAAAGGTTATAAGAGATAGGATTTATAATCATCTAGAAAGGAATAAGTTGATCAGGAATTGTCAACACGGTTTTGTGATCTTTGTACAGCACCTTCCAAGCTCATGATCACTACAATCTAGAAGGACATGGACAGCAGATACAATCCTGGAATTTGCCCTGCAAGCCACTTACCATCCTGACTTGGAAATACATCACCTTTCCTTCACTGTCACTGAGTCATAATCTTGGAATTTCCTCCCCAAGGGTTTTGTGGGGTCTACCTACACTACATGTTCAAGAAAACAGCTCACCATCACTTTCTCAAAGGCAACTAGGGACAGGCAATAATGCTGGCCAGCCGGTGACACCCAAGTCCCATGAGTGAATTCTTAAAAATGTAAAATGTGGAAGAAAGAAGAACTTAAAATAATATTGTTTGAGTTAAACAACCAGCTGACTATATTACTGGAATAAAATTGAGACCAGGAGGAGCAGCTTTTTAGTGCATTTTAGTACATTTTAATGCATTTGAAATACGACATTCAAAACTAATGAAGTACTTTTGAATTAATAACCACTGTAGTAATGTAAGGAACTAAATGCATTTGGCCACATTTCTCTGGAAGACTATGCTCCCATAAATTTTCTTACAAGTAAATTCCTTACATATCCGAACATACAATATAGTGGTGTCCAAATTCTAATGTAATGCATGCAAAACAATTTTTGTTTACTAATAAAAGTCAATTGGAAGTTCCTTCTACATAATTAATTTTATTGATACATAACTTCATCACCACAAAAACAATAGGTGCTAAATTCCTTAATTGTAAAGAGTATTAATTATGTCCAAAGATGTGCAGGTTAGGTGGACCGGCAATGCTAAATTGCCCCATATTGTCTAGGGATGTGCAGGCTAAGTAGATTAGCAATGAGAAGTGCAGAGTTACAGGGTTAGGGTAGGGGAATGGGTCTGGAACAGATGCCCTTCAGAGGGGCAGTGTGGACCTGATAGGCCAAGCTGTCTGCTACCACACTGTAGAGATTCTATGGTTCGATGTCCCAAACATTGCAAAAATAAATAGTAACCGACATATGATGCTAATGGATCAACAGAGCAAATGTGAATCTAGATATGTTATGGAGAAATCTAAACCTGAATAGCATATATAGACAAATTAACTGGAAACACAAGTAGAATTACCTTTTACACACACACACAAAATAAATATCAAAAGCTTGATTTCACATTAATTATAAGGCTATTATATACTAAGGAATATGGATTATAGAAGAGTTAAAGGTTCCTCAAAAGTGTTCTAATATTATGGCCTATGAATGATTAAGTTAATATTAGTGACTATGCTGATGCTCCCAGACAAGAATACCACAATGCCATTGAATGTTCTTTTTCAGATGAGGTATTAATCCAAGACTTCATCGGATACTTGGAGAATATAAAAGATTCTGCGAATAGAGAAGCTTTGGAGAAAATACCAAAAGGATTTACAAGAATTATTCCAGGAATGAAAGATGATAGTTATGCAATTGATTGGTGAGATTGTAACTAAGAAAACTGTTCAGCCTCAGATCAGAGGGGCAAATTTATGTTATAATCTAACTTGGGAATTGTGACTTCATTCTTAAGTCATCAAAATGAAAAATCCAGGCGATTTACTAATAGAAACAAGCGACAAGATTCTATGGATTTAAACAACAATAAACTTCACCATACAAGGTTAGAATAGTAATACAATCTACCATATGTGTACAAATTATTTCCAACACAAAACTAACATGTAGCAAGTACAGATAAGACACTGTGATCAAATACCTCACGGTGCACATCAACAGCAAATGTGATCAAAAAAGATTCCACAGATTCCTCTTCAGTTGCCCTATTAACAACATGGTGGGTTATCCAACCTCATTAATTTCACAAAAGATCACAATTCTTCACTTCTGCTAGTGTGACATCAAACTTTCATCTCAAGAAACTCATTCACTGGTTTCCTCAGTGCCCAGACTCTTCATGGTTGGCCACTTCTTTTCTGACTGACCACTACTTTCCTGATCTACATTCTCCTGGACTCTGTAACCACACTCCAGTATTCATTCACATCCATTGCTCCAGCTCTTCACTGACAGAGTTGGTGTTTCTTCTTATCCGCCAGCACCCACTAGTTCCAAACTTGCTCAATTTCAAGAAAATACTACTTGTGAGCTTTTCAACTCATAGGCTCTCCGATGGACTGCTTTTAAATTTCTTCCAAGCCCCTCATAGCTTCAACAAATACAGAGCCCCACAATCTTTCCACTTTCTTAGCTCCCCGAGAGTTTTAAGTCATGCTACCCACACTTAGCTGTCTACTATTTCCCTAAAATGTCTTCATGAGTTCTGAGAGTGCAGAGCAATCAAACTGCACTCAACTCCTCATTGAAGCCCCTAAGCTATTTTTGTGCAGTTTAGCTTTCCTCGCAGTTGCACAGTTAACTGTATCACACCCAGAACAGAGTCTGTATCTCTGTCTCTCTCTCTGTCTCTGTCATCCTCTTTCTAATTTACAGTCATAGAGTCATGGAGATGTACAGCACAAAAACACACCTTTTGCTCCAAATCGTCCATATCGACCAACTTACTGTCCTGCTACCTTTGAACCTTCAGTGATACCTCAAACCTGTTACCTGACACGTGTCAATGTCAGTGACACCTCAAACAATCTCAAGTGGCCTATCGCAAACCTTGCAATAAACTCTTCCTCAATTGCTGGGCAAAATTAAATAATAATTTGGAACGAGAGTTGGACTGTTTCATAAATCTTATCAGTCACAGATTGCTGGGTTGCTCAGCACTACAAAAATTGGCACAAATTGAGGATATTATCATATCCCAGAAAATAATAGCTGAAAATGGGTTTGACAGGGTGGATACAGAGAAAATATTTCCACTTGGAAAAGAATTCAAAACAAGAGGTTTTAAGTATAAAGGAATACCAATTAAATGGGGAAGGAGGAAGAAAGGTCTTTTTTTCTGGAGTTATTAAAATATAGAACTCACTACCCCAGGAAAGGGTGAAGGTAAATATTTTGGGTTATTTTAAAAATGAAAATATTCAAATACATGACAGATAAGAAGATAACTGAAAGGCCAATTGAAGTAGATGGAATGGGAGGAGATACATTAGGTATAAATATAAGTACAGATATCTTGGATGGAATAGTCCATTGGTATACCAAGTGATCTATCTAATGGGACTATCTTAAAAAAGTGAAGAATACTTCAGTATCCCTTAGCAAACATTTCTCCCTCAGTTACGCCACTAAAAAAGTAATTCACAGCATGCCCGCCAGTTGAAAACAAGATGAATAAATCACAAAGGTCACCCACCCGTCTCATTTCTCAGACAGTAATGAGGCCACCTACAGGGAGAATCTGCAGTTTTTCAGCAGTCAAACTGCAGCTACTGGGCTATCGTTCTCGAGCAGCATGAGCTGAGGCAAGGCCACCCTATTCCTTTTTTTATTGTAAATTGTTTAAAGTTGCTGTGAAGGCTTTTGCGGCTAAAGTTTGTGAGGTGTTGTTGGCAAAGCTCATTCTGTCATAATCTTCAGAAATGCTGAGTCCACAGCCAGGGCGAGGTAACTGCTGTTAATGGAAGTGAAGCTTCAAAATCCTTCCTGCTCTGTCCAACTGCACACAATAAAAATGGTATTCTCATTCTCTTACATTCGGGGGTGGGGGCAGGAAGGAGTGGCTGGGCCCACTGCATTGTCAGGTTGTTGAGTGACACAGCTTACCCCAAAAAATAGACCTTGAATCTCTCTTGGATGTGCTCAGTAGTGACTCCTCAGGGTCATCCAAGCAATTGAATCTCCGCCTCAGGAGACCAGTTAGCTTAATGGCCTTGTAAGTCATAGCTCACACAGCGTGGAAACAGACCCTTTGGTCCAACCAGTCCATGCCAAACTAAACTAGTCCCACCTCCCTGCACTTGGTTCACATCCCTTCAAACCTTTCCTATTCATGTATTTATTTAAATGTCTTTTAAACATTGTAATTGTACCAACATCCACCACTTCTTCAAGAATTCACGTGCGAATCACCCGCTGTGTAAAAAATGTGCTCTTCTCGTCTTGTTTTTAATCTCTCCTCTTACCTAAAAAATACACCCCCTGGTCTGGAAATCCCCCATTCTAGAGAAAAGGCAACTACCATTAACTTTATCTATACCCCTCCTGATTTATAAACTTATTTAAGGGCGTTTCTCAACCTTACTGATATTAGTAATAAGATTTTAGCCTCATCAGGAGCAACAATTATGAGAGCAACTAGACTAAGCAGACCAACTGGTTTAACTGATTGGTAGTATTATCATAGGTAAGTTATCTGAACGTAATACATTTTACATAATCAGTGGATTAGGAAGAGACAAAAATAAAATAAATTCTGATCTTTTTCAAATAATTTTATAGGTTAAGTGTCATCATTCACTCCCTCCCAGAAATGAAGTTCATACTTCACATACAGGTGGACTGGAATAGGATTAAATCATTCAATATCTATTGACATGATAGCACATGCCAAAGGTTTAGCTATTTGTACAGACCATTTGAACCAGACACAGCATTTGTTTCTTTGACTGATAACCTTCTCTCCATGTGTGAAAACATTTTTCACCAAGAGGGTGGCAGGAATCTGGAATGCATGTTCTGGGAGGGTTGTGGAGGCTGGAAACCTCACAATCTTTAAAACCTACTTGGATGAGCACTTGAAGTGTCATAGGTGCTAGAAAGTGGAATTAGTGTAGACAGGTCAGCACAGACTCGATAGGCCAAAGAGTCTCTTCTGCACTGTATCACCCTTTAGAGACCATTCAGTGTACTTTAGATGATGGTAGACAGGAACAGTTATAATCAGATTCACTTAATTCAAATCAATACAATTCATGTCCATATGGTAATACAAAAAGTTATTTTTCTGAACATAACAGGATAATTTTGCCTAATCAAAAAAAATTAACAACCGTCTTCCATTCTCTTTCCCAATCTGGTCCAAACCTTGCTGTCCTGTTTTCCTGTGTAAGTTAGGTGCATTAGTCAGGGGTAAACGTAGGATAATAGGGTTGGGGAATGGGTTTGGTGGTTACTCTTCGGAAGGTCGGTGTGGACTTGTAGGGCCGAAAGGCTTGTTTCCACACTGTAGAGACTCTAAGATTCAAAATGTACCTCACACCAGGAGGTGAAACTGGTTTTGAGTGGTCACGGAGAACAGGCAATATCGCACCAACATCCAGTTTTACACTCAACCTTACCATCCAGGCTGTTGATGTGCATTTTTAGATTTTTCACACCCATAAAAGATTTGTTTCACGCACGTTGTACTTTAAAATTAATGAAAAATTTTCACAACAAAATAAAAGAAATGACACACACACACCTTGGTAGTACATGTTTTATATTTCTGAGGTCAATACTGAAAGCCTGAGGGAACCTAACTCATCCATCTTGTTACCATGTGTCACAATCTGTCCATCCTCAGTAAAGTGACAAGTGTTCTAAGTGACCTTTCTCCTCTCCTTCTCGAAAAACTGTTGGATTTTGCTAATCAACTCTGGGACGATGTACATCATGTACTGGCTAATATTTCTAATAGGAGAATTCATACGTGACTCATTCTCATATCTGGCTTGGCCACCTCAGTCAATTTCATTGAGCAATGTACACGTTGGGGAAAAAGGGGAGTATTACAACAAATTAATTACAGCGATCCTTAAACTGTGGCAATAGAAATATTTTGCACAAGCAGCAAATGGCCCACAACACCTGAGGTGTTTTGCTTAAGGTGCAAATGTGGTGTTCAGAAATTTGCATTTTGACAACCACAGTTTCAGATTTGCAGACAAATCATTATTGACAGTACCTTGCTTCAAGAATAAATGCTTGCTAACAAATCTCTACTTATAGAGTAAATAGAGCAGCACTGCACAGGAACAGGCCCTTCAGCCTGTTTTCTGTGCTGTCCATGATGCCATTCTAAAGTAATCTCATCTGTCTGCATGTGATATCTCTCCATTCCCTGCCTGCTCATGTGTCTGTCTAAACACCTTTTAAATACTGTTGTCATATCACTTCTACCACCTCCCTAACAGCACAGTAAAGGCACACTCTGTGTAAAAAACTTGCACATCTCCTTTAAACTTTCCTTATCTCACCTTAAAACTACGTCCCTCTAGTATTTGGCAGTTTCACTCAGGAAAAAAAAATCACTTGACTATCCAACCTGTCCATGCCTCTCATAATTTCATGTACTATCATGTCATCCCTCAGCTTCCAATGCACTAGTGCAAACAATCCAAATTTGTTCAAGCTCTTCTTACAACTAATATCCTACACCTAGTAAACCTCTTTTGCATCCTCTCAAAAGCCTTCACACCCTTCCCACAGTGCGGCAACCAGAACTGCACATAATATCCCAAATGAGGCCTAACTAAAGTTTTATACAGCTGCAACATGACTTGCCAACTTTCATACTCAATGCCCCAACTGATGAAAGCAAGCATGCCATATGCCCTCCTTACCACATTATCCACTTGTGTTACACTTTCAGGGAGTAATGCACATGCACCCCAAGATCGCTCTGTATATCGATGCTCCCAAGAACGCTGTCATTTACTGTATACTTTCCTCTTGCATTTGACCCCCCAAAATATATTTTTTGAACAATAAAACTGTTCCTTCCCAGAAGCATTATTAAACAAGTATAATACCAACTCACAGAAGAAGGTGACTTGATGACCGAAAGCTTGGTCATAGAGATGGGGTTAAGGAGAGCCTTAAAGGAGGAAAATGAGATAGAAAGGTGGAAAGGAACAGGAAGGAAATTCCAGGGTTTAGGGCAGAGGCAAGTCTACATAGCCATGATGGTTAAGTGATTAAAATCTGTGAAGCTTAAGAAGGAAGAATTAAATGAGCACAACTACAGTATGGTGTGAATAAGTCAACATTTAGCAATATGCACAAGAAAGACATTTCTCAAAAAAAAGCTACTGTACTGGCCTCCGTTTAGTCATTCATAATTGATTACTGATCACTTGTTAAACAACAGACAACCGTTTGTCAATGATTTACACACCTGCTGTACTATTGGTACTTTACCTTTGTTAGAAGGTAAGTGGATGGAAACTAACATTTCAGGAGCCACTTAGAAAAAAAAACTGGAAGCATGTGGGTGCATGTATTTTGCAGGAAGCATTAATCAACTGTTGCCAGTCCGCAAGACTGTTTTTTTTTGCAAATGCACAATGGCATCAATCAGAAATATACACTTAGCTTTGTGAATGCACAGAATCTTCAATCAGTTGAAGAGAACCTCAATACATCGATTCAAACAAATAGTGAAAATCCCGAAATGTGACCTGCTCAGCTTTCAGCAGCAACACAGTTGAAAATATCCCTCAATCTATATCATTAACATGAATCAGATGTCTGCTCCCATTATGTATTAGTGGGCACCAAACAGCAGGCAGGATAGAGGCTACATGTGTTTCTATTCAGGCAGTTATAATAATGAATTATATCTGAAAGGTTTACATTCCTTTTTGTTTAAGAAAGGTGCCTTTGCTTTCCTGTTTGAATGAACTTTACGCACACTGTTGAAAGACATTGCAACCGCCATAATCATTTGGAATTGAGGTAATGTAATTAATATTAATTAAATACAATAATTAAAACAGATTCAGGTAACTGCAGGAGAGCTGATAATGTATTGGTATTGTCACTGGACTAGTAATCCAGAAACCTTGGCTAATATCTAGGGGACATGGGTTTCAAAGCCATGATAGCAGATGGTGAAATCTGCATTAAAAGAATAACTTTGGAATTAAAATCTACTCTAATGGTGACCATGAAATATTAGTTGCCACATGTCAGTAAATCTGGATGTCATCCAGTTTCTTACCGTATAAGGACACAGGCTGCTTCAGTATCTGAGGAGTCACGAATGGATGTGAACATTGTGTAGTCATCAGCAAACATCCCACATCTGACTTTATATAGAGGGAAGGTCATTGATAAAGTAACTGATAAAGCAGTTGAGCCCAGGCCACACTACCATAAGGAACTCCTGCAGTTATGCCCTTGGACGGAGGTGATTGATTTATTTTAACAACCACACCATCTCATTTGTATTAGGTATGATTCTAACCAGTGCAGACTTTTTCCTTTGATTTCCAAAGACTTCACTTTTGCGAGTGTTTTTATGCCATTACTTGTTTGAATGTTACCATGATGTCAAGGTCACTTGCATTTCACCTTTGGAGTTGAGTTCTATCGTTCATGTTTAGTCCAAGACCTCCTCCTGAAACCCACTGCATCACAGATGTTAGCCGCAGCCAAGTTAATTCACTCCACATTATAACAAGAAATTGCTGAAGGTACTGGAATTTACAAAGACTGTGGACATTCTGGCATAGGACTGAAGTTTTGAGCTCCAGAAATGGCTATACTCCTAACCAATCTGTCCCAGTACAATACAACATTGTCATCTACGCAGAATGTGGAAATTACCTAAGTATGTCTTATCCGCAAAAAGAAGATTAAATGCAACCTGGCCAAATACCACCCCATCAGAATGTTCTTTATCATTGACAAAGTGATGGAAGAAATTATTGACAATGCTATCAAGTGACATTTGCTCAGTAATAACCTGTTGACTGACACTCAGTTTGGGTTTTGCTTAGCACACTTAGCTCTATACCTTATAATAGCCTTCGTCCAAACATTCATGTCACATAAGTGCCAAACAATGTCTATTTCCAACAAAAGAGCATTCATCAATTGCCCGTTGACATTCAGATTTATACAATCATAGAGTCATACATACGGAAACAGACCTTTCGGTCCAACTCGTCAACACAAAACAGCTACTGTAGTTGAATTCCTCACTATCACCTTCCTGGGGGCTTACCCTGGACTAGAAAGTGACCTGGTCTGCCCATATAAACACAGTATTTGCAAGTGCAGGACAAGAAGCTGGGAATTCCACAGTGAGTAACTGACTTCCTGACTGCTCAAAGCCCGTCCACTAATCTACAAGGCACAAGTCAGGATTGTGATGGAATATTCTCCACTTGCTTGGAGGAGTGCAGTTCCAACTAAACTCAAGAAGGTCATCATAATCCAGGACAAATCCAACCCAATCTAATACCTTCAACAGTGTCTTGCTCCACCACTAATGCACGGTGACAGTCATCCACGATCCAGAAGGTGTACGGTAAGAACTCATCAGGATCCTTAAACAGTACGTGCCAAACCCATGCCCTGCACACACAAAAGGTCAACCATAGCTAACACTTAGGAAAAGCACCAACTGCAAGTACCACTCAAAGTCATACACTATCCTGACTTAGAATAATATTGTCATTTATTTAGTCAGTGGGTCAAAACCCTGAAACTCCATCCCTAACATCACCGTGGGTGTTTCTGCACCCCAATGACTGCAGAATTCAAGAAGATAACTCAATATCTTGTTAGGGCATTTAGCAATAGGCGTCAAAAGCTGAGCAGGCATTCCTGATGAAGGACTTTTGCCCAAAATGTCGACTCTCCTATTCCTCGGATGCTGCCTGACTGGCTGTGCTTTTCCAGTACCACACTCTTAATCAGAGATGTCCACCTCCAAAGAATGAATTTTAAAAACCTGAAAATAATTAAGCTTCAACTTTTACAGTTAGGAATTACACCAGGAGGCAAGTTTTCCCTCTTACTCCATACCCCACCCCAACATAGCATGTTAAGCAAATATATCCAAGTTAGTTTTGATCTATTCTCAATAGCTCCAGTTTATAATTTTTGTAGTAGTTCCTTAGTCCTCCATTCAAAATGGTTTAATGGCCCAAAGGGATAATAATATTCACATTTTTTTTGTGTGGGGGCTAAGATGTTTGGACCACTTACAAAATGTTGACAGTAATTTTCATAAGAACCAGAATCTCTCTGCATGTGAAATAATTATTTTCCTCTGTACCCTCTTTGATGAACAGTCAGCATCTTTTAAAACAAGCTCCTCCCATCCCCAATGTGTCCAGTACA
Source organism: Hemiscyllium ocellatum (assembly GCF_020745735.1). NCBI lineage: Eukaryota > Metazoa > Chordata > Chondrichthyes > Orectolobiformes > Hemiscylliidae > Hemiscyllium > Hemiscyllium ocellatum. The sequence continues at coordinate 149,857,651 of NC_083401.1, read as the reverse complement.
TACAGTGACCAAGCCGAAGGGTCACTCAATGCAGCGACGTCCAGTGCGTTTCTACGTCGGCTGTGTTTTTTTTCCCCCCAGAGCTATGCGAAGAATATGATCCTTTTAACAAGGAAACACACATCCCAGTTCATCTGAAACGTGCTGACACATTCCTGAATGAATGAATATCTTTTTTGACTTTGGAAATATTCCCCACCCCCAGTGGAGACAAAGCAATCTCCATGACAACTGCAGCCTGGTCACATTTTGGCACTTAAAGATTGTGAAATGTGCTGGCGCTATTCTGATGGAGCTGATTAATTAAAAATCAGATAACAATCTACAATTCTTTATAGCCTGGAAGTAGCTGAGCCTATAATAATGCAGAAAGCTTGCCCCCCCCCCCCCCCCCGACAATGACATGACTCAAAAGAAGAAGACATTTTTGTTGTAGATTCAAAAAACATCTCATCATGGCTACATCTGTGCAATGCAACATCACTGCAAGCTGCGGTGGAGAGGTGGGTGGGAGTTATAATGAACGTTAAAAAGGTTCAATGTGAAAGTCGAAGGGTAGCCTTTGCATTTAACCTGGGAGTGGGGGGTGCAATCTAAAGATGCAGAGGCCTGTTCAGTAAAAACCAGGTCTGTTTTCATTTAAACGCCAGAAAATAAAAGGCTGGGAAAGTCAAATGGGAAAAGGAAATGGTGCTCGTGTGATTGAAAAATGCAGGTCGCTCCGGGCAGACGGCGGGGCAGGTGACAGAGAGAAACCCCCCCCCCCCCCCCCCCACCCCGGCTCCCCGCTCAAATCCCCATCCCCTTGACCACCGCTGCCATCCCATCCCGCAACATCCTAGAACGACCAGGATGCCTCCGGGACGATGCGATAAAACAAAACCCAGACGAGGGCAGCGCCGAGCCAGCAATGAGCTGGCAAAGATGCGGTAACACATGCCCCTTTCGCATAACACACCCCACTATGTTTTAGCCCGAATGATCGAGGCGAAACAGCAAAAAGGCAAAAGGAAATGCTGCGCGAGTGAATTTGGGATCCATTCATTCCTACTGCCAACATCCAGCCTTCCCCCTTTCACGCTGTCTGAACTGATTTGGGATTATGTACCTGGTTCGTGCTTTCCGGGATTGTCCGTCAGCTCAATGGCCAGTAGTTCCCGCTGCTCGAAGCTCTTGCCCACCGTGTAGATGCGGCTGATGCTCGGGCACTGCAGCCAGACCCCCACCAGCGCTTCGCGCAGCTCCGGGTACCGGTGGTACTCGAAGGGGATCCCGTCGGAAGGTGCCCGAAGCGGGTCCGGGGACACCGCAGCTCTGGCCCAGACTGTCGCTCTCCACAGAGCCCAGCAGGTCAGGACAAACCGACACAGGGTCATGTCCGAAGCAGGGGGCACCAGCAGCGAGAAACCGAGCGGGAGGGTCAAGGTGGAATATAAAAAAAAATGCAGCTCTGCCCGAGCAGCAGAGATCTGGTGACAAGCCGGCACAGGGAGGAGGAGTTTACTGACACAAACCCATCTCTCTCACACACACACACACACACACACTCTCTCTCTCTCTTTAAAAGGGCATCGTCAAAGAGAAAGGAGACCATTCTGAATGCACACTTCTTTTCACATTCATTCGCTGGTCGTGTGCTGACTGCACAGTCTGCAGTTATATATGTCGAAGAGTGTGGTGCTGGAAAAGCACAGCAGGTCAGGCAGCATCCGAGGGCTTCATCAGGAGATGCGGGGGTGAGGGGATAATATATGTAGGTCAGACTAGCTAAGGACGCAGCTTTCCCTTGCTAATGGATGTTAGTGGAGTAGATGTTGCCCTCCCCCACCCCACCCCTTTACTAATGGACAAAGGTTGCACAGTCATCATTAGACTCCCAATTCTAGATTTTTATTGAATTCAAATTCCACCATCTTCCACAGCGGGATTCAAAAACCTGGCTCCCCAGAACATTTCCTGCATCTCTGGATTAATAGTATCGGAAGGTCCTTTACCCTGTCAAAATTATTCATAATTTTGAACAGCTCATTAAAATCACCTTGCATAATTCTCTGTTCCAAGGATCTCTAATCTTTCCTTGTATTTAAAAATCTATCATTCCTGATAATATTCTAATAAATCTGCTTTTCACTCTCTCTAGGGCTTTAACATCATTCCTTAAAAAAAACTGCCCAGAATTGAACACAATACTCCAAATGACCAATGATTTGTAGAATTATATCATTTATTCCTTGCTTTTGTAATCTATCCCTCTATTTATTAACCAAGGATCCTATAAGCCTTCTTAACAACCATTTTAACTTGCCTAGCTACCTTCAAAGAATAATGTTCATGAACCCAGAGGTCTCTCTGCTTCTGTACTCGACTCAAAGTTATACCATTGAGTCTATATTATCTTTCCATTATTCTTCTACCTAAATGCATTATCTCATATTTCTCTGCTTTGAAATTAATCTGCCAGGTGTCTGCCCATTAGTCCAGCTTGTCAATGTCCCTCTGAAGTCACTGAGCATCATCCTCACAATTCACTATTCACCTTAGTTTCGTATCATCTGCAAGTTTTGAGATTTTCCCTGAACACCCATCTCCAAACTGTTTATATAGGTAGTTCCTCAATAATTCAATTGCCACCTCGACAATACAGCTCAAATCCTTATCTACAGGCTTTTATTTCAAAAATATATTTTATTCATAAAAATATCTTTATATACATAGTGACAGAAATAGTTCAGTTCTGTAGGGTAGCATATGGAAAAACAAACAAACATTGGAGTTTGACTCTATCCACCAAACAAACCAGTTTCTTACTTGTACAAGATTATACTTACATGCATTTAAGGCCCCAGAAGAGTCCAATATCTGAACGCATCCCTATTTAACTTCAGCAGAAAGACCCAAGATGGTGGGCTTTCCCACTGCACATTGGCAGCAGCCACCCCAAGCTTCAATCCGTTCCTCAACACCTAATGCTGGATCTTGGAATGAGACAGTTATGCAACACTCAGTCGAGGTTGATTTCTTGCTTGGGAAGACCAAGTTTTGAGTAGACCAAAGAGCATCTTTCACCAAGTGTATGGTCCTCCAGGAGCAGTCGATGCTTGTCTTGGTATGTGACCCGGGGAACAGACAATAGGGCACAGAGTCTTGTGTCACAAGCTGCTTGAGATGAAGCTCGATAAAAAAAACCACTGCATCTTTCTCCAGACTTCCTTTGCAGGGCACATTCTGGAAGGAGATGTGTGACAATCTCTTCAAAGGCAGCATGCAATGGTGCGGACAGACTGGGTGTGCATGAAGGATCTCACAGGTAGTGCCCATCCCACCACCAGCCAAACAATGCCTTGGTGCTTGTTGGAAAGTTCTGGCGGTGAGGCATTCTGCCAAATGACTTTAACAATCTGCTCAGGGAACAACCTGACAGATCCACCTGGATAGATATATGAAAAGGAGGGGTCAAATGCTGGTAAATCAGACTGGATCAGTTTAGGATATGTGGTCGGTGCAGATGAGTTGAATCAAAGGGTCTGTTTCTGTGCTATATAATTCTATGACGTGCAACAACAGAGAGAGAGCCTCACAAAGGATGACCAGGTTTTTACCCATAGTGGAGAGAGAGCAGTGCACCCAGAAGCCCATTTCTGCCTCACCTTGGCAAGTCTTTGCTCATACCCCAGCCACTCTGAACCATATTCCCAGCACCTTCAGGTAATCTGTCCTGACAGTGAAGGGGATAAAGATCAGTCAGCCCATTTCCCAAAGAACATGGTTTCACTCTTGCCTTAATTTACCTTGGCTCTGAGGCCAGTTTTAACTGGTCACAGATGCTCATGAGTCTGTGCGCTGACAGTGGATCTGAGCAGAACATGATGTCACCCATGCACAAGGAGGATTTGATCTGCAGACCTCTCTCAGGCTCACATCCTTCCCAACAGACTCAGCAAAAGGCTCTGTACAACAGATAAACAAGGTAAGAGAGAGAGAGGGCAACCCTGCCTGACTCCAGATCTGATCAGAAAACCTTCTGATTCCCACCCATTGATAGAGGCTGCACTGACAATGTTGGTGTAGAGCAGTCAGATCCATTTGCAGATTCCCTCCCCAAAGCCCATTTTGGAGATCACATCCCTCATATAGATGTGTGACATCCTGTCAATGTCTTCTCCTGGTCCAGGCTGACGAGGTAATCATCCACCTCTGCGCGCCCACCCCCACCCCCACCTTGTCCTTGTATCCCTGAGGACGATGAGGCTCTCAGAGAAGGCCTACCTGGTACAGCACAGGTTTGGTCAGGGTGAATCACTGATCCCAGAGCAGACCTGACTTGGTTGACAATGACCTGAGACAGGATTCTGTAGTCTGTATTCAGCAGTGAAATTAGTCGCCAATTTCTAATTTCATCCCTCTCTCCCTTGCAACTGTAGATAAGGGTGATGATATTTTTCCTCATGGATTCGCACATACTATCTTCCGGAAGCATACTGTGGTACACCTCCAGCAAGTGCTGGCCAATCAAGTCCCTCAGAGCTGAATGCAATTGGCTGATAAGCTGTCACTTCTGGGAATGTTATTCTTTCCCAAGGACTCGAGGGCCTTGTCAGCTCATCCAGTGACAGTGGCTGGTCCAGCATCTCCCATGTGCTGTCATCTAAGACCTCGGTGATCAAGGACAGGAACAACCAGGAGGACGCACTCTCTGTCTGTGGTCTTCATGTCATACAGTCAGGTATAAAAAGGATTTGCTGATCCTCAGGATGTCGGACTGAGATGATGTTACAGTCTGGGGATCTTTGAGGAATTTCTGCAGTGCATCTCGTAGGCAGTACACACTACTGTTAGTGAGCATTAGCGGTGGAGGGACAATGCATGTGGATGTGGTTCCAATCAAGCTAATATCACGCTTCCTGAGGGTTGTTGGAGCTGTATACATCCAGAAAAGTGGGGAGTATTCCATCACACTCCTGACTTGTGCCTTGTAGCTGATGGACAGGCTTTGGGTAGTCAAGAGGCAAATTACTTGCCAAAGTATTCCTAGCCTCTGACCTACTCTTGTAGCCACTGTTTATGGCGCAAATCCAGTTGAGTTTCTGGTAAATAATAATCTTAAGGATGTTGATAGTGGGGAATTGAGTGATGGTAACACCATTGAATGTCAAGGAGCTGTAATTAGATTGTTTCTTAATAGAAATGGTCATTGCCTGGCATTGTGTGGCATGAATGCTACTCGCCATTTATCAGCCCTAGTCTGGACATTGTCCAGATCTTGTTGCATTTGAACATGGACTGCTTCAGTATCTGACCAGCCACAAGTGGTACTGGACATCGTGGGATCATCAGCAAACATCCCCACTTCTGACCATATGATGAAGGGAAGGTCATTGATGAAAAAGCTGAAGATGGTTGTGCTTAGGACACTACCCTCTGGAACATCAGCAGCAATACCCTGGAGCTGAGGTGACTGACCTCCAAACAACCACAACCATCTTCCTTTGTGCAAAGTATGAGTCCAAACATTGGAGAGTTTGCCCCTGACACCCATTGATTCCAGTTTTGCGAGGGCTCTTTGATGCCACACTCAGTCAAATGCAGCCTTGATGTCAAAAGCTGTCAATCTCACCTCACTTTCCTCTTGCCAAAATGGACAATTTCACATTTTTCCATATTATCCTTGTCAGGTCTTTGCCTACTCAGTTCACCTCTATAAACTGTTTTGTAGCATCCTTGTTTCCTTATAGTTCCACTATAACTTCATTAATAATAGCTTCTAACATGTTCCCTGTGACTGATGTTAAGCTAACTGGCCTGAGGGAGAATCATACCAGACCCGAAATGTTAGCTCTGTTTCATTCTTCACAATTGTGTTTCTCCAGCATCTTGTGTGTCGATGGGCCTGCTCTCCTTTTCTTGAACAAAGGAGTTACAATTGTTAGCTTCCAATATAATGAGACCATTTTCAATTCAAAAGACGTTTGGAGAGTTAAAGCAAACGCATCATCTATCTCACTAGAAACCTCATTTAAGATTTGATAATAATGTGGTCTACTGCGATGTGTGATTAGTCAGTTGAGGATATGAATGAGCAAGCTGTCAGCCAGTAAGTTTTATTTAAGGCAAAGTTACATTATTATTGAAGTGATTTATGCTGTAAATAAAGTATACCAGTGATGTGTATATAGGCAAAAGTGAGGACTGCAGATGCTGGAGATCAGAATCTAGATTAGAGTGGTGCTGGAAAAGCACAGCAGGTCAGGCAGCATCCAAGGAGCAGGAAAATCAATGTTCCTGATGAAGGGCTTTTTTCAAAACGTTGATTTTCCTGCCCCTCGGTTGCTGCCTGACCTGCTGTGCTTTTCCAGCAACACTCTAATCTAGATTCTGATCTCCAGCATCTGCAGTCCTCACTTTTGCCTATATACACATCACTGGTATACTTTATTTACAGCATAAATCACTTCAATAATAATGTAACTTTGCCTTAAATAAAACTTACTGGCTGACAGCTTGCTCATTCATATCCTCAACTGACTAATCACACATCGCAGTAGATCACATTATTTAAGGAGAAACTGAGTTGAAATTGAACCAATAGACATTTTGTGTGGTGATTGAACAACCAGTATATTTACATTGAGCTAAATACTGTTTAAAACCTACAATAATTGTACAGAATATTACATTAAAATTCATTTTGAGGTACATAATTTTTGCTGGTTTATCAAGAGTGCCAGTTCAAAAGGTGCTAGTTAAAACAAAGTTTTCTGTACTCAGCGATACTTCTCGAGTGTTACTTTTGGAGTACCGCAGTCCCTGCCATGTCTTGATTTGTTGCTGCTTCTGGGATATTACTTTTACCTTCTACAGTGAAGACTGATACAAAATACTTCAATTCATCTGCCATTTCATTATTTTCCTTTACTAATTCTCTGGTCTCATTTTGTTAATGGTTTCCTTTTTAAATAATTCAAGAATCTCTTCCTATTTGTTTTTATATTTCTAGCAAACATTCACACATAGTCAAAAGGAATAAATAAAGAACTTTCATTGGATATCCTAAGGATGCAGAAGACATGATAACAAAGTGTTTTATATCCAATGACGTACTTTTGAATTACTGTTGTACTATAACAAGATCAAGGTACTTGTATACACAGCAAGATCTCACAAACAGACCATTTAGCACCTGACCTAATTACAGCTTTGGTCTAAACTTGGGCAAAAGAGCTGAGCTTTCTAGTGGTGACTATCCTTGACATCAATGGCATTATCATTGTTGAATCTCCCATTATCAACATCATGGAGGTTATCATTGATCAGAAACTGAACGGAACCAGCCACATGAGTATTGTGGTTGCAGGAACACATCAGTAGTTCAGAGTTTTACAGCAACTAACTTACAAGACACAAATCAGGAGTGAGATGGAATAGTCTCACTTACCTGGATAAGTGCAGCTCCATAAGACATAGGAGTGGAAGTAAGGCCATTTGGCCTATCGAGTCCACTCCACCATTCAATCATGGCTGATGGGCATTTCAACTCCACTTACCCGCATTCTCCCCGTAACCCTTAATTCCTCGAGACATCAAGAATCTATCAATCTCGGTCTTGAAGACATTTAGCATCCTGGCCTCCACTGCACTCTGCAGCAATGAATTCCACAGGCTCACCACCCTCTGGCTGAAGAAATGTCTCTGCATTTCTGTTCTGAATTTACCCCCTCTAATTCTAAGGCTGTGTCCACAGGTCCTAGTCTCCTCACCTAACGGAAACAATTTCCTAGCTTCCCTCCTTTCCAAGCCATGTATTATCTTGTAAGTTTCTATTAGATCTCCCCTTAATCTTCTAAACTCCAACGAATACAATCCCAGGATCCTCAGCCGTTCCTCGTATATTAGACCTACCATTCCAGTGATCATGTGTGTGAATCTCCGCTGGACACGTTTCAGTGCCAGTATGTCCTTCCTGAGGTGTGGGGACCAAAACTGGACACAGTACTCTAAATGGGGCCTAACCAGAGCTTTATAAAGTCTCAGTTGCACAACGGTGCTTTTATATTCCAACCCTCTTGAGATAAATGACAACATTGCATTTGCTTTCTTAATCACGGACTCAACCTGCATGTTTATCTTTAGAGAATCCTAGACTAGCACTCCCAGATCCCTTTGTACTTTGGATTTATGAATTTTCTCACCGTTTAGAAAGTAGTCCATGCTTGTATTCTTTTTTCCAAAGCTCCAACGCCAGCAGGACAAAGCAGCCCACCTCATTGGCACTCCATCCACATGAACATGCAGTAGCAATTGTGTGTACAATATACAAGATATACTGCAGCAACGTGTCAAGTCTGCTTAGAGAACACCTTCCAAACCTCCAACCGCTATCACTGAGATGGATGCATGGGAACACCATTACCTGCAAGTTCCTCTCCAGCCATACACGTTCCTAACCCATGCTTCTACTCTCACTGGGTGAAGTTCCTGTAACCTCTTTCCCAACAGCACCACGAGTGCACCAACACATGAGGTGTGGTACTTCAAGAAGGCAACTCCCCACTGTATTCTTAAGGACAATGAAGATTGGTCAGAAAGTGTGGCTCAGTTAGTGACATCCACAGTCCATGAAAGAACAAATAAATAAATTTGCTTTCAGTAACACTGGTTGAGGAATAAATATTGGTTGGGAATCCTTGCTCTTCTTTCATTGTGCCCTGCAACCTCTCATATCAACCTGTGAGAGCAGACAAGGCTTCTGTATAAGAGTTATTGGTAAAATGGCACTCCCTCAGAGCAAAGGTGACTGTCTGGATTATGTGCACAAGTCTCTGAAGTAGGATTTGAACAATAAATATATGATTTAGAAGTAAGAATGATGCCAACACTCCAAAGCTGACATCTGAGTTCATGGAATGCATGACGAAGGACAGCCGCAGAAGAAAAAAACATAATAATTGCTTTAAAAGGGCATGTGGATAAATATGTTGGAAATAAATTCATCAAGCGTGCATGGGATAAACAGAAACCTCAGGACTACAGAATGCTGTCACTGGATAAATATATGTTTTATGAAATCACTGTTGGTTGCAGCAAATTGGCCTGGGAGCCTCTCTCTCATTTTTCTGCCGAATCTCTGATGTTGGAAATGATGTTTGTCATTCAGTTTGTCAATTCAAGCTATAGTGTAGTATGCAAATTAAACCAGGAAGACAGTGAATTCCTGTGCAACATGCCAAATCAATGTGTTCGATCATCAGTGAGATAAAATCAGATATTCCTATTGTTGGCAAAAACATTGATTGGTGACTGGCAAAGGTAAAGAAAACCTATCCTTTGAATTGTGATTTTCAGATGAATTGAAGATCACTCAGCTATAATCATTAAGTAAATTGGTGCATCTAATGATGTGGGTCCAACAATTGCAGCACGACAGGGTTGCTACTTGTTTCGTTGTTACAGAATAAAGAATGAACAATCCATCTCATTGTACCCCTGCCACCAGTAATCCCAATGTAGCTTCAATGATTCTCATTCTGTCTGACTTCCCTGGAATTTTGATTGAAGATGCTGACAATGTTAAAATGCACTCACAAATAGAGACTTGATGTTTTAACCTAATGACAAGTGAGTCATTTCAAGCAATGGTGTGCCTTTGCTAATGAATATTGCCAGCATCAGGGACTCAGGAAGCCCTTGTCTATTTACAAGGTACGCACCGGTTCAAGGTGAGAGGGGGAAACTTTAAGGGAGATGTTTTTCACACAGGGAGTGATAGGAGCCTGGAACACACTGCCTGAAGAGGTGGTTGGAGCAGGCATGTTGGTGACATTTAAGAGTCTTCTGGGTGGTTACATGGATAGGATGGGAATAGAGGGATACGGACCGAATAAGGGCAGACGGGTTTTTTTTGGTTTAGTTAGGGCATCATGATAGGCATGGGCTTGGAGGGGGCCGAAAGGCCTATTCCTGTGCTGTACTTCTTTTGTTCTTTGTTCTTCCTCATTTTTAAAAACTATCGCTGCAACTCATTCTTTATCACATTTTCTCCACTGTAACTCCACTACAATTGCCAACCATAGAGCCTGACTATCTCATCCTAAACAGAAAGTAGATGAAAAAATGCAAACCCACAGCCATTTCTCCCAACAATAGTCAATTTGGTCTCTAGCCAACAATAAGACAACATTTGTCCAATCATTTAATCTGATCTATCAACATCCTTTCTCCCCCAGCACTCCAACCACTATTGTATAAATGCTGTTCCTCCACACTTCACATCAGCTCTGATGAAAAGTCATTCAGACTTGAAATGTCAGCTTGCTGTCTCTGCATGGATGCTGCCTGACCCTCTGTGATCTCCAGCATTTGTTGTTTTCAGTTTGGAAAGCTGAGTTTGCAGAAAGCCTGGTGGAGTATAAGAGCGCAGGGTGAATTTAAAAAGGATGTTGATAAAGGAATCTCCCCCCAAATATAATAATTACAAAGGGCAAGTAAAGACTAGCGCCAGTTAGAAAACAAAAAATATGAAGTGTTTGTGAAGTACTAGATGTTGGCATAGTTCTTAATGAATACTCTAAATCTGTTTTCACAAAGGAGAGAGATGCAGAGGGTAACCATACCACCACATTGTCTGGCTCCTGTGAGGGGGTGGATAGGAGGGGAGGGGTGGTGATAGTGGTGGCTTTCCTGTAGCTGAGAGCCGTTGGTCAACTAGAGGCTAGGAGCTCTCCAGCAGGGGTCACTAGCTGTAATAGGCCCCAGAACAGGATCATTGCTGGAGCCCAGAAAGTTAAGTGGGGCTGAATCACTGGAGTCTGCCAGAAAGGATGACAATAGGAAAGGATGTGGAGAGGGGACATGCCAAAGGGCAACAGTGATCTTACTGCAAATCCTTACCTTGCTGCCTTTGTTGCACATAGTTTGTCCAAAGGAGGAAGCCCCTTCCCCCTCACCAGGATATCTGACATGCTGCTTGCCTATATGGCACACCTCTGCCCACTGCTGGTTGAATGCCACAACCATAGATTAGGACCATTTAAGGGCCTTGATCAACCATTGGGTGGGAAGGCCATTTTCAACCCTACCTGCCCTGGGCTTAATTGTGAGGAATCAGTTTGGTATTGGACACCCCACCCTGAGTCCTCCTGCCCCATTGTACTGCTCCCACTTCTAACCCGGCCTGTGCTATGGGATGGCCATTAAATTATGCCATTCTTGTTGAGGAGTGATATGAATCCTGGGATAAATATGGTGGAAACTGAAATAGAACGGTGTTTAGCATTCTCAAAAGCATATCAGTCACCAGGCCTGGATAAAACACATCCACAGTTGCTAAAAAGTCAAAGGAAACAAAAGCAGAGGGTGAAACATCATTTTCCAACTTTCTCGCTTTAGTGTTATAATTCCAGACCAGGCTACCAAATTTATGTTACAGTCTGGCAAGGCCCCAATAACCTTTGAAGTAGATAAGGTGTTAGATCCAAGGGATGTCTCTGTGGCCAGCAGTGAAAAATCAGAATGGTGTGTTGCTTCCCTGCTGCCAGGATCAAGGATGTCTCAGAGAGGGTGCAGAATGTTCTCAAGGGGGAGAGGGGCCAGCAAGAGGTCATTGTCCACATTGGAACCAACGATATAGGAAGGGAAAAGGTAGAGATTCTGAAGAGAGATTAGAGAGTTAGGCAGGAATTTAAAAAGGAGGTCCTCGAGAGTAGTAATATCTGGATTACTCCTGGTGCTACAAGCTAATGAGGGCAGGAATAGGAGGATAGAGCAGATGAATGAATGGCTGAGGAGCTGGTGTATGGGAGAAGGAATCACATTTTTGGATCATTGGAATCTCTTCTGGGGTAGAAGTGATCTGTACAAGAAGGACGGATTGCACCAGAATTGGAAGGGGACTAATATACTGGCAGGGAGATTTGCACGAGCTGCTCAGGAGGATTTAAACTAGTAAGGTGGGGGGATGGGAACCAGAGAGATAGTGAGGAAAGAGATCAATCTGAGACTGGTACAATTGAGAACAGAAGTGAGTCAAACAATGAGGGCAGGCAGGAACAATGTAGGACCGATAAATTAAACTACATTTATTTCAATGCAAAGGGTCTAACAGGGAAGGCAAATTAACTCAGGGCATGGTTAGGAACATGGGACTGGGATATCATAGTAATTACAGAAACGTGACTCAAGGATGGGCAGGACTGGCAGCTTAATGTTCCAGGATACAAAGGTTACAGGAAGGATAGAAAGGGAGACAAGAGAGGAGGAGGAGTGGCATTTTTGATAAGGGAGAGCATTACCGCTGTGCTGAGGGAGGATATTCCCAGAAATACATCCAGGGAAGTTATTTGGGTGGAACTGAGAATAAGAAATGGATGATCACCTTGTTTGGATTGTATTATAGACCTCCTAATAGTCAGAGGGAAATTGAGAAACAAAAATGTAAGGAGATCTCAGCTATCTGTAAGAGTAATATGGTAGTTATGGTAGGGGATTTTAACTTTCCAAACATAGACTGGGATTGCCATTGTGTTAAGGGTTTAGATGGAGAGGAATTTGTTAAGTGTGTACAAGACAATTTTCTGATTCAGTGTGTGGATGTACCTACGAGGGAAGGTACAAAACTTGACCTATTCTTGGGAAATAAGGCAGGGCAGGTGACTGAGGTGTCAGTGGGGGAGCACTTTGGGGCCAGTGACCATAATTCTATTAGTTTTAAAATAGTAATGGAAAAGGATGGACCAGATCTAAAAGTTGAAGTTCTAAATTGGAGAAAGGCCAATTTTGACAGTATTAGGCAAGAACTTTTAAAAGTTGATTTGGGGCAGATATTTGCAGGTAAAGGGACAGCTGGAAAATGGGAAGCCTTCAGAAATGAGATAACAAGAATCCAGAAGAAGTATATTCCTGTCAGGGTGAAAGGGAAGGCTGGTAGGTATAGGGAATGCTGGATGACTAAAGAAATTGAGGGTTTGGTTAAGAAAAAGAAGGAAGCATATGTCAGGTATAGACAGGATAGATCAAGTGAATCCTTAGAAGAGTATTAAGGCAGTAGGAGTATACTTTTAAGAGGGAAATTAGGAGGGCAAAAAGGGGACATGAGATAGCTTTGGCAAATAGAATTAAGGAGAATCCAAAGGGTTTTACAAATACATTAAGGACAAAAGGGTAACTAGGGAGAGAATACAGCCCCTCAAAGATCAGTAAGGTGGCCTTTGTGTGGAGCAGCAGAAAATGGGGGAAATACTAAACAAGTATTTTGCATCTGTGTTTACTATGGAAAAATACATGGAAGATATAGAATGTAGGGAAATCGATAGTGGTATCTTGAAAAATGTCCATATTACGCAGGAGGAAGTGCGGATGTTTTGAAATGCATAAAGGTAGATAAATCCCCAAGACCTGATCAGGTGTACCTTAGAACTCTGTGGAAAGCTAGGGACGTGATTGCTGGGCCTCTTGCTATGATATTTGTATCATCGAAAGTCACAGGTGAGGTGCTAGAAGACTGGAGGCTGGCTAACGGTGGTGCCACTGTTTAAGAAGGGCAGTAAGGACAGGCCAGGGAACTATAGACCAGTGAGCTTGACCTCGGTGGTGGTCAAGTTGTTGGATGGAAGGACAGGATATACATGTATTTGGAAAGGCAAGGACTGATTAGGAATAGTCAACATGGTTTTGTGCATGGGAAATCATGATTGAATTTTTTGAAGAAGTAACAAACAGGATTGATGAGGGCAGAATGGTAGATGTGATCTATAACTTTAGTAAGGCGCCCGACAAGGTTCCCCATGTGAGACTGATTAGCAAGATTAGATCTCACAGAATACAGGGAGAACTAACCATTTTTATACAGAACTGGCTCAAAAGTAGAAGACAGAGGGTGGTGGTGGAGGGTTGTTTTTCAGACTGGAGGCCTGTGACCAGTGGAGCGCCACAAGGATTGGTGCTGGGTCCTCTACCTTTTGTAATTTATATAAATGATTTGGATGTGAATGTAAGAGGTATAGTTAGTAAGTTTGCAGATGACACCAAAATTGGAGGTGTAGTGGATAGCGAAGGTTGCCTCAGATTACAGCGGGTTCTTGATTAGATGGGCCAATGGGCTGAGAAGTGGCAGATGGAGTTTTATTCAGATAAATGTGAAGCGCTGCATTTTGGGAAAGCAAATCTTAGCAGGTAATGGTAAGGTTCTAGAGAATGTTGCTGAACAAAGAGACCTTGGAGTGCAGGTTCACAGCTCAGTGAAAGTGGAGTCATAGGTAGATAGGATAGTGAAGGTAGCATTTGGTATGCATTTCTTTATTGATCAGAGTATTGAGTACAGGAGTTGGGAGGTCATGTTGCGGCTGTACAGGACATTGGTTAGGCCTTTGTTGGAACATTGCATACAATTCTGGTCTCCTTCCTACTGGAAAGATGTTGTGAAACTTGAAAGGGTTCAGAAAACATTTACAAGGACGTTGCCAGGGTTGGAGGATTTGAGCTATAGGGAGAGGCTGAACAGGCTGGGACTGTTTTCCCTGGAGCATCGGAGGCTGAGGGGTGACCTTATAGAGGTTTACAAAATTTTGAGGGGCATGGATAGGATAAATAGACAAAGTATTTTCCCTGGGGTGGGGGAGTCCAGAACTAGAGGACTAGTTTAGGGTGAGAGGGGAAAAGATATAAAAGAGACCTAAGGGACAACTTTTTCATGCAGAGGGTGCTATGTGTTTGGAAAGAGCTGCCAGTGGAAGTGGTGGAGGCTGGTACATATTCAACATTTAAAAGGCATCTGGATGGGTATATGAATAGAAAGGGTTTGGAGGGATATGGGCCGGGTGCTGGCAGGTGGGACTAAATTGAGTTGGGATATTTCGTCAGCATGGACAGGTGGGACCGAAGGGTCTGTATCCATGCTGTACATCTCTATGACTTTATGACTCTATAACATCTCACTCTTCACCTAGCTTAGCTCTTTCCTCAGGCTTGGCTTCATCTCCTGCTCTTAACCTCAGCCTGCCTTTCTATCCTGATAGTGGTTATATCTCTGGCCGTCTGCTTTCCCCAGGTTTAGGTTCTTATCTCTTTCCCTGCCTGTGCTCTTCACTGTTATATACTCAAACTAAATGTGATGCTGAGAAATGCAGAGATATCAGGAAACCATTGCTTCACTGGTTGAAAATGTTACATCTTAATGATTTTTTCTCAACTCTATCTCTAGATGGATCTCGATCTCTGCATGGTCTGTTTCCAGATTGAAATAATTTTGGGATAGGGTTAGGGTGTGATGATTTCATTTCCATTCTGTTTTCTTTTAAAATACTGCCTCCCTCTCCGAGATGGAGGCAATGTAAACACCATTCCATGCTCCCAAATGTTGAAACTGATGTTTTTGTGATGCAAATATATTCATCAAGATTATGACATGAAAGTAGGCAGATGAAATTAAAATGCAAATCAGCCATTGAAAGATGGCAGTGGTTAGACAGATTAAATTCAAGAGAAGAACTCATTTGCTGGTCTGTCATTGAAGTACAGTCTGATTCTGCCTTTTCTCCCTAGTCTAACTTCGAGAGTACAAAGATGGTTAAATATTTAAAGTACTACATCGTTAAATCTATTCCCAGAGAACACGTGGAATAAGAACATAAAAATTAAGAGCAAACATAGGCCATTTAACTCTTTAAGCCTGTTCTGCCATTTAACAAGATCATAGTTGATCTATGTTCCAAGTTCCATATCCACTTTGTTCCTTTGGTTCTGTTGCCCAACAAGGATCTATTTACATCTACCTGAAAAATAGACCATTACCTCACTGCTACTGCATTCTAGAACAGAACCTTAAGGAAGTAGGGAGTGATTCCCAATGACTGAATGCTCAGAGAGGTGAGTCAGCCAGTTACTTAACCAAGGCGGCCTTCTGCCTTAACTGGCCACAGTTGATGAATCACAGTTTCCACTTCTGTCCCTCCTTACATAGACCTGTCACCCAAGAGAAAGATATCAGGGGCAATCTGCAAAGCTAACAGTATTTGGGCAAACATTTTCTGCAGTTTACTGGGATCCTACCTGGACTGGAAGGTTTGAGCTGTAAGGAGAGGCTGGGAGGTTTTTTTAACCCCTGAAGCATAGGAGACTGATGGGTGACCTTATAGAGGTTTATAAAATCATGAGAGGCGTAGGTAAGGAAGATAGTCAACAGCTTTTCCCCATTGTAGGGGAGTTTAAAAGTATAAGACATAGGTTTATAAGGTGAGAGGGGAGAGGGGTTCAGAGGGCCAAGGATTTCCACACAGAGGATTGTGTGTGTCTGGAACAGGCTGCCAAAGGTAGAGGTGGAAGCGAGTACAATTTCGTCATTTAAGAACCAATTAGACACATACATGGATGGGATTGGTATGGAGGGATATGCACCAACACAGGCAAATGGGACTAGTTTAATTGTGAAAACTGGGCAGCATGAGCAAGTTAGGCTGAAAGGCCTATTTCCATGCCATACACCTCTGATGTAAATAGCGTATTGCTTTGTATATGAGTACAGGCATTACCTAGTGGGCAGGTGAAGTTCATTTCACCGAATCACCAAATTGAAACTGAGGAACTATGAGAAACTGCCAAGTGACGGGCAAGGGATTTTCCAAAGACTAATAAGAGGAAACAGGATAAGAACTGTTTTCTCACATTTGCTCCAGTATAAATAATAGTTCATGTTCAAAACATTAGGAAATATTGGATCTAATACAGTCAATGCGGAGGACAAAATAAATGAATAAAATGTCAAGAGTAGTAAGCCCAAAAAGAAACAAGGAGTGCAAACTCAGCATATCTTCCTTGATGGAGTGAATGCAAGTTGTAACAAGAAGAAATGGAACTGAAGATGGAAATAATATCTTTACTTGGTCAGTACTTGTTCAAATTCGATTAGAGAATTGACTCTCCAATTTCCCATTTTACTGCAGCAGGACATAAATGGTTTGTCAGATACAATTTCTTGTAATTAATCTACAGTTGCATCATCAATGTTTTGTTATACAAACTGTTATACGACAGCTCACAAAAAAAGCTCAAAAAGGAGGGAATACTTGTGTAGAACCCAGCATTTTGAAAATGTGTACAAAATTGACTGGCACTCTGTACACAAGGTAAAGTTGACAGGTTCCTGGCACACCGAAGGCAGTAAAATGTGTGTACACCCAGTTTGCTGCTTCATTAAAGTAGTGCACACACACTGGGACAATTCACAAACACAAGGTTCAGCCTCTGTGAACACGAAACCATCAAAACCCACCAACTAGCCCACTTCTGTTACCTCTTACAGGGCGAGTGATAATATTCAAAGACAAATTTCTTTAAAAAGGACAGCACAACTCTGACATTCATTATGATGACATTCATGCTTCAATTGCAGTGTCTGTGATTAATCAATGAGATAGGTGAGCAGATAGTCTTTGTTTTAGTGGTTTGAATGCAGAACAGTACAGTATGGGCCATGATGTTATTCAAAGCTAATCCCACTGGCATGCATGTGGTCTGTATCACTGTACCTTCTGCCTGTTAAAGCTTCTATTTGTTTTCAACCATATCGAAGTTGTGAAAGGTGCTTTAGAAATGTACATTTATCTTCTCTCCATCTAAAGAAAATGTTTGCTTATATCCAGCACCTGAAAAATATCACCAAGACAAGATAACCAAAAGTGAGGACTCTGAATCATGCAAGACTTGCTTATTCTGAACAGGTACACAGACTGGGGTGCACTCCCTAGCAACATTTCAGTCAATGGAAATGATGGGAAAAACTCTCTGCTGAATGGACTCATATCCACCACAAAGGAAGATGGTTGTAGTTGTTGGAGATCAGTCATCTCATCTCAAGATATTTCTGCAGGAGGTCATCAGGGTACTGACCTAGGCCCAAATATCTTGAGTTGCTTCATCAATGGCTTTCCCTTCATTTTAAGGAAATTGGGAGACTCACAGACAATTGTACAAAGTTTGGCACAATCTGTGACACCTTAAATAGTTCAGTCCATATGCAACAAAACCTGGACAATATCCAGACTTGCTGATGAGTGGCATGCAACAAGTGCCCAGTGATTGCCATCTCCAACAAAAGAGAATCTAACCATTGACCCTGGCATTCAATGGCATGATCATCAGTGAATCCCCCACTATCAGCATTCTACAGGGGTTACAAGTGACTGCAAACTGAACTGAACCAACTAGGTAAGTGTTACGGCTACAAGAGCAGATCAGCGGCTAGGAATTCCAGCCTGGATAACTCACCTCTTGTCTCCACAATGCCTGGCTGTTATCTACAAGGCACACGTCTGGAGCTTGATGGAATATTTTCCACTTGCCTGGATGAGAAGCTCAGCATCATCTAGGAGCATGTTCACATCTTGGCTGGCACTTTCCATACAAGGAGAATGTTTGTTAATGGCCTGATCAACATTTATCCTTTAACTTGTCAACTATGGCTCAGTAGGTATTGCATTTGCTTCTTGATCGCAAGGATGTGTTCAAAATCTCACTGCAGATGCCCTAAGTATAAATATTTAAACTAATACTCCAATGCAACACTGAGGGAGTGTACATTTCTAAAGCACCTTTCACAACTTCGATATGGTTGAAAACAAATAGAAGCTTTAACAGGCAGAAGGTACAGTGATACAGACCACATGCATGCCAGTGGGATTAGCTTTGAATAACATCATGGCCCATACTGTACTGTTCTGCATTCAAACCACTAAAACAAAGACTATCTGCACACCTATCTCATTGATTAATCACATTATAGAATTCCTAATGTTATGCAGATGTGGGTGTTCCTTTAAGAGTGTTAAGAGCAGCAGAACCATCAGACACATCACCAAGTGTTCTCAATAAGGCAACGATGTATGTAACACTGGGTTGAACAACTCAATTAGTTTGTTGCCCGGAGATAAAAACAAATTCAAATTTGGCCAATCAATTTAAATTATACCACAAAAAAAATACAGAGAGAGAGAGAGAGAGAGAGAGAAATAGGGAGAGAGAGAGAAATAGGGAGAGAGAGAAGTAGGGAGAATATTTGAACTTGAGAAGTTGCGACTTAGTCAGCAAAGTCAAGTTAACAGGATGGAGATTAAAAGAGAAGGTAGTGACATATATAAATATGTACAAACTCTCATATTTTGATGAGAAAGATGTTGAAGCTTTATTTCATTTGAAAAATTGGCTAGGCAGATAGAGTGGTCCGAGGATTTATGGGTAATGCTTGTTCAGCCTAAACTGGAAGGCAGAGCTAGTGAGGTATTTGCCGCACTGTCAGATGAGGGGTCAAGAGATTATGAAGAGGTTACACAGGCACCAAATCATAATTCTGGTGCCAATTCATAAGTACTTATGAATTGGTACCAGAAGCATATAGACAGTGTTTCAGAAACATGAAGGAACCAGGTTAGACTTACGTTGAGCTGGAAAGAATTACATTTGATCAATGGGTATATGCTTTGTAAATCGATTAGGAGATTTGAGGCTCTCAGAGATTATTTTGCAGGAGGAGTTTAAAAACTCACTTCCAGAGATGGTAAGAATTCATGTGGAGAAACAGAAAGCTCAGGAAGTGAGAAGGGCAGCAGAATTAGCCGATGAGTACATGTTGATGCATCAGACAAGCTTCCAGCCAGAACTTTGTCCTGTGAGGGGTAGAAGTTGGGAGAAGGGGAGAGCCTACATTATGAAACCAAGAGTAGAGAACACTGGTAAGAATTTACCACAGGATAAAAAAGAAGCCCAAGAGGGTGGAAAGGAGGTGAAAGGTCTCAGGTGTTTCCACTGTGGGAAAGTGGGACAAGTAAAGTCACAGTCTGGTCATTAAAGAAAGGAACTGTGGGAAAAGAAGCTAAGCCAGTGGCATTAGTGAAGGTAGTAAAGGAGACCCCAAGAAGAGCTGAGGAGCTGCAGGAGAGTGCACTGCCTCGGCAGAGGCTGGGTATGGAGTTAGTACCTGATCTCTACAAAGAATTCGCCTCTGTGGGTAAAGTTTACTCAGAAAGAACAGGGGGAGAAGGACAAGAAGTTATAACTTTGAGAAATACAGGATCTAACCAGTCACCGATAGTAAGAGATGAGTGAATATGCACTCTTTCTGATCTGTGACCCGTGAGTGTGGTAACTTGTGGGATAGATGGACAGAAATTTAGCGTTCCTCTATGTAAGATCAGGTTGGAGTGTCAACTTAAGACTGGGGAAGTTATAGTGGCAGTGATTGACAGAGTGTCAGTTCCAGGAATTCAGTTTGTTCTTGGGAATGATTTGGCAGGATCCAAGGTGGGAGTGACACCCCTTGTTGTGAAGAAGCCCAAGGAAGACCAAGAAACTGAGGAGTTAAAACAGAAACATCCTAGTATTTTCCCAGACTGTGTGGTAACCAGACCCCACTATCATAAGTCACAGCACAAAGTGAAAAGTAAAGAGAAAGATGAAAGATTTGAAGTTCAGTTAGCAGATACCCTGTTTGATGTAATGGTGCAGGAAAAACCTGAACAGGCAGAGGGTCAGACAGAAGTGTTTATTCCTGAAAGGCTAAGAGACTTGCAACAGCAAGAGATACAATAAAAGATATATATGTGGATGCATACTCTGAAAAAGAGGCAGAAAATATTCCAGAGAGTTATTACCAGAAAAATAGAATCCTGAGACAGAAATGGAGATCACGGTTGGTTAGTGCAGAGGAGAAATGGGCCTAAGTGCACCAGATTGTATTGCAGATAGCACACAGAGAGGTGGTGTTATGGGTGGTGTAGGAGGTCATCTAGGGGTACGAAAGACTCAGGCTAAGGTACAAAAATATTTTTATTGGGCTGGATTGCATAAGGATGTGGTTAACTTTTGCCGTGTGTGCCATACATGCCAAATAGTAGGTAAGCCACAGGCAATAATAAAACCAGCACCTTTGATGCCAATTCCCGCATTTGAAGAACCTTTAATGTATTATTGATTGTGTAGGTCCCCTCCCGAGAAATAAAAGTGGGAACCAGTATTTGTTAACCATAATGGATGTGTTTACCAGATTTCCAGAAGCAATTCCATTGTGGAGTATCAAGGCAAAAAAGGTAATAAAGTTAATAGCTTTCTTCACACAGTATGGGTTACCCAGAGAGATTCAGTTGGACCAAGGGTCAAATTTTACTGCTTGGCTGTTTAAGGAGGTTAAGGATAGTTTAGGTATAAAGCACTTTAAATCCAGTGTGTATCATCCTGAATCCCAGGGAGCTATAGAAAGGTGGCATCAGACCCTGAAGACCATGTGGAGAGTATACTGTCAGGACAACCCTAATGATTGGGATAAAGGAATCCCATTCGTATTGTTTGGCATTAGAGATACCCAAACCAATCTACTCAGTTTCACTCCCTTCGAGTTAATATTCGGGCATGTAGTGAGAGGCCCTTTGAAATTAATTAAAGAAAAATTGACAGGACTAAAGTCGGAGATCTCACACTTAGATTATGTATCAGAGGTGAGGGAGAGATTAACTCGAGTAGGTGAGTTAGCTGAACAGCACCTGAAGAGGGCACAGTGTAGAATGAAGCAGGTGGCAGATAAAAACTCTGAGACTCTGATGTTTTCCCGAGGGAATGATGTGTTAGTACTGTTACCAGTGATGGGACTTCCCTTCAAAGCCAGGTTTAGTGGTCCCTATCAAATTGAGAAAAAGTTGAGTCAGGTGAACTATTTAATAAACATTCCAGATAGAATAAAAGTAACAGGTACGTCATGTGAACATGCTGAAACCATATTATACTACAGAGAAAGAACTAGAGAAACAGGTGTTAGTTACTGCCCAGCACAGTGAGGAATCAAATCCAGATGATGTGGATTTTGAGGTGCCTCAAAATAGATTTTAAAAATTAAGAAGTTCTTGAGGAGCAGGATAGATTGGTAAGCGATCTGTCTCAGGAGTATAGAATGCAGTTGAAAGGTTTGTTACTGCATTATGAGGACATATGTCAAAAACAGATTGGGAGGACTAATGCTATTGTACATGAAGTAGACATAGGGAATACTGCTCCAATAAAACAACACCCCTATTGGCTTAATCCTTTCAAAGCCAAACAGGACCAGATGGAGGTGGAGGCTATGCTTGATGAGAAAATCATGGAGTTAAAAACAATGACTGCAGATGCTGGAAACCAGTGTCTAGATTAGAGTGGTGCTGGAAAAGCACATCAGGTCTGGCAGCATATGAGGAGCAGTAAAATTGACATTTCGGCCAAAAGCCCTTCATCAGGAATACAGGCAGAGAGCCTGAAGACTGGAGAGATAAGGGAGGGGAGGGTGGGGGTGGGGAAAAAGTAGCATAGAGTACAATAGGTGAGTGGGGGAGGGGATGAAGGTGATAGGTCAGGATCGAACCAAGCCAGAGCGAGTGTGATTTGCCGATTGTCTTAGTTCCCAAACCAAACGGGACTCAAGGATTCTGAAGGTTTTGAAATTTGACCTTAATGGGAATTCAGAACATTCAATTAAACCAATTGGTCCCTTTGCCATAGATGGTCTTAAGTGTTAAATTACTTACCATCCACTCCCAATACTGTATACAGAAAAACCTTGATTATCTGAATTATCCAAACAAGATCACAAGGTCCCAATGCGTGGATAAATAGTGTTAAGTCCGGCATTCCATTATCCGAACAAAATACTCCCGCCTGTGTAATTCAGATAATTGAGGTTCCTCTATACTATGATCTTCATAGCTCTCATCAACTTTCAATTTTAGACAGTATTGGTATCACGCTGATAAAGTTTGAGATCTTCCTCGGCGTTTTGAGCCATAGTTATAAATTGTTGAGTATTGAATCTGTATGACAGCTGAATGGTCTATTCCTGCTCCTTGTTGATGTGCCGAGAAAACTAGCTGCTGGATTTAAAGCTCTGGACAATAAGGACATCTACTTCTGACTACAGCTCCACCACCACCACCAATATCCCCTCTAGACTGATCTCCAAGACATAGGTCATAGAGATGTACAGCTAAGAAACAGACCTTTCCCTCCAACTCACCCATGCCAACCAGATATTCTAAATTAATCTAGTCCCATTTGCCAGCATTTGGCCCACATTCCTCTAAACACTTCCTATTCATTTACCAGATGCCCTTTAAACGTAATTGCACCAGCCTCCACCACTTCCCTGGCAGCTCATTCCCACATAGATGTGTCATTCAAGGGGGCAAAACAATGTCTCTTCTTACTCATCTGGCTCAGAAAATATGGCATATCCACAAGGACCCTCACAAACCTTTTCAGGTGCATCATAGAAGCATACTGTCCGGGTACATAATGGCCTGGTACAGCAACTGCTCTGCCCAGGATTGTATGAAAGCACAAAAGGTTGCGTGCTCAGCCCAGAACATCATGGAAGCCAATCTTCATTCCATTTAGACAGCTTGCTGCTGGGGAAAGACTACCAACATCATGATCAAAGACCTATCCCACTCCAGTAATGCTCTCTGGTAGGGAGGATGTGTTGGGTAGGCTAGAGGTTATCAAGGTGGACAAATACCCAGGATCTATCCCAGGTTGTTGAAGAAGACAAGAGAGTGATTAGCTGGGGCTCCTGGCATTTCTTTGTGGCATCCTTAAACACAGGTGAGGTGCTGGAGGACTGGAGAGTTGCTCATGTTGTCCCCCTGTACAAACGTAGTAAGGATATCCTGGGTAACTACAGGACCAATGAGCCTGACATCAATGGTGGGAAAGTTGCTGGAGGTACTGAGGGATAAAAATTTATTTATATTTAGAAAAGAATGCGCTTATCAGTGATAGGCAACATGATTTTGTGTGGGGGAGATTGTGCCTTACCAACTTAGAGTTCTTTGAGGAAGTAACCAAGTTGATAGATTAAGGAAGGGCTGTAGATGTCATATACATAGACTTTAGTGGCGTTTGATCAGGTTCCCCATTGTAGGCAAATGGAGAAAGTGAAGTCACATAGTGTGCAGGGTGTTCTAGCTAGGTGGATAAAGAACTGGTTGAGCAACAGGAGAGAGAGTAGTAGTTGAAGGGAGTTTCTCAAAATGGAGAAGAGTGACCAGTGGTGTTCCACAGGGGTCAGTGCTGGGGCCACTGTTGTTTGTAATACACATAAATGATCTGGAAGAGGCCATTGTTGGTCTGATCAGCAAGTTTGCAGATGACACTAAGATTGGTGGGAGTAGCAGAAAGCATAGGGGACTGTCAAAGAATATAGGAGGATATAGATAGACTGGAGAGTTGGGAGGAAAAGTGGCAGATGGAGTTCAATCCAGGCACATATGAGGTGATGCATTTTGAGAAGTCTAATTTTAGAGCAAATTATACACTAAACTAAAGAGCCTTGGGAAAAGTTGGTGAGCAGATAGATCTGGGAGTGCAGGTCCATTGTACACTGAAGGTTGCTGCACAAGTGGATAGAGTGGTCAAGAAGACATATGGTATGCTTGCCTTCATCGGATGGGGTATTGAGTATAAGAGCTGGCAGGTCATGTTAAAATTGTACATGACATTGTTTCGACTGCATTTAGAATACTGTGTACAGTTCTGGTCGCCACATTACCAAAAGGGTGTGGACGCTTTGGAGAGGGTGCAGAGAAGGTTTATGAGGATGCTGCCTGGTATGGAAGGTGCTAGCTATGAAGAGAGGTTGAGTAGGTTAGGGTTGTTTTCATTTGATTGAGGTCTACAAAATCATGAAGGGTATAGACAGGGTGGATAGAGATAAGCTTTTCCCCCAGGGTGAAGGATTCAATAACGAGAGGTCACGCTTTCAAGGCAAGAGGTTAAATGTTTAACGGGGATATACGCAGGAAGTACTTTATACAGAGAGTGGTAGGTGCCTGGAACACATTGAGAGCAGAGGCAGGCATGGTAATTTCATTAAAGGTGAATCTGGACAGATGCATGAGTAGTTGGGGAGCAGAGGGATACAGATGCTTAGGAATTGACTGAGAGGTTTAGACAGTGGATTTGGATCAGCTCAGGCTTGAAGGGCCTGTTCCTAGCCTGTAAATTTTCTTTGTCCTACAATGTCTTCCATCAGGCAGAAGATATAGAAGCTTGAGCACACATAGCTGCAGGGTCAAGAACAGCACCTTCCCATTATTAAATTGAGGAATGAACTCTAACTTCAAGTAAAGCTGATTCTGCTAATGTTGACTGTGCCTAGTTCACAGCCTGTGCGATGTAACCTGTACGCCTCTGTCCAAGATTTTTTTTCCACCCTATGCTCTGTATGCTCCTTGCTTACTATAACCTGCTTGTAAACAAAGCTTTTCACTGTACTTTAGGTACACATGACAATAAATCAATCAAATCAAATCTTCCTTCACATCTCCCTCCTAATCTCCCAGGTTTTCTGGTGTCAATTAGCCAATTAATACAAGACCTCTGACTAAAATCAATGACAGACCAATTGGACAAGCAGATGTCCCCTTGCATTGCACTTACCCTAGCAGATCTCATGAGAAGAGAAAATATCATTGTAAACCATAAAATGTTTACTCTGGCACCCACAGTGTGATTATGGCTGCAATGACTTATGCCACATTTTCGGACATTGCCCCAATGCTATTACAATTTATTCTGGATTGACAAGTATACTTTACACCATCTTGAGGTAGTCGTCAACAAAGGTCTTGGCTGGCTACATAAATAAAGAAACACACGTGTAAAGGAACTGGAACGTGCAGAGTCACAATGCAAATCATACAGCAGTCTTAATTCAGAATTATTAGCTTTTTATTAAATTTATTTACAAACTTTTCAAATACATCCCTGTATAAATGAAAGATTTAAATAAGGATTCACAATTACCATTGATCTCGTAAATTTCTTAGGACAAGCTTACAATGTCAAAATATACATACATCATTCAAGATAAAAGGGCAGAGAGTGAAACAGATAAATTGAACAATTATAGAGCAATTATACAGACCACATCCAAAAACATAGGTTACAGCATATTATTGACCAGAATTTGCTGTGAAAACAACAACAACTTGTATGGCACTTGTTATTTATGTTCAAAAGTTACAGCAATTCCAGACAAGAGGTGTGGTTAAATGTGAAAATGCTAAATTGCTGTGAGTTGAGCTACTGTGTCATTAACAGGAAAAATCAGTACCTGGCCCTTCAGCTTTTTGTTGGAACTTTGTTAATCTTGCCACAGCATAAATGTTGAAGACGGCCAAGGACACATTCTGGCAATTAGATTACTTCAAGTACCTTAGAGTTGCTTTTCATCATGTTTTCATTTTCAGTGAGATTTTTAAATGGCATTTTATTTTTAAAAAAACTTTTCCTTTGAATTGAGAGAGAAATTAATCTTTGTTTCTCTTGTGGGTCTGTTTTTGACAGTAATTGCACCATCTTTCTCAATCCTAACAGCATTTCCTTTGGTATCCTAGGGCCCTATCCACCTAAGTCCCTATTTTCTTCACTGTGCTGTTAATAGTATGGACTTTCTGCAAATTAGAAAACAATCTTAATTCATTAATGCTGAAATTGTGTTGCTGGAAAAGCGCAGCAGGTAAGGCAGCATCCAAAGAGCAGGAGAATCGACGTTTTGGGCATAAGCCCTTCTTCAGGAATGAGGAAAGTGTGTCCAGCAGGCTAAGATAAAAGGTAGGGAGGAGGGACTTGGGGGAGGGGCTTTGGAGATGCGATTGGTGGAAGGAGGTCAAGGTGAGGGTGATAGGCCGGAGTGGGGTGGGGGTGGAGAGGTCAGGAAGAAGATTGCAGGTTAGGAAGGCGGTGCAGAGTTCGAGGGATTTGACTGAGACAAGGTGGGGGGAGGGGAAATGAGGAAACTGGAGAAATCTGAGTTCATCCTTTGTGGTTGGAGGGCTTCTAGGCGGAAGATGAGGCGCTCTTCCTCCAACCGTCGTGTTGTTATGGTCTGGCGATGGAGTCGTCCAAGGACCTGCATGTCCTTGG
Source organism: Hemiscyllium ocellatum (assembly GCF_020745735.1). Classification (NCBI taxonomy): domain Eukaryota; kingdom Metazoa; phylum Chordata; class Chondrichthyes; order Orectolobiformes; family Hemiscylliidae; genus Hemiscyllium; species Hemiscyllium ocellatum. Next base: position 149,830,726 of record NC_083401.1, on the reverse strand, counting down.
TGGAGTGGGAGGGGGAGTTAAAGTGTTGAGCCACGGGGTGGTTGGGTTGGTTGGTCCAGGTGTCCCCAGAGGTGTTCTCTGGGAATGTTCCGCAAGTAGGCGGCCTGTCTCCCCAATATAGAGGAGGCCATTAATTCATTAATGGTCAACAAAAGTCTTGGCTAACTACATAAATAAACACAACTGTAAGGGAACTGGAACTTGCAGAGCCACAATGCAAATAATAAAGCAGTCTTAATTCAGAATCATTTGCTTTTTATTACAATCTTTTCAAATACTTACCTGCACACATGAAGGATTTAAATAAGGATTTTCAATTACCATAGTTACCTTTGCAAATTTCTTAAGACAACCTTTCTATGTCAAACTATACTATACAGTTCATGGTAAAAGTGCTCAAGCATTCAGAGACAAGATCAGTTAATGGTTGGTGCCATTGACAAGACTAGAGCAAATTCTGGGCCACTATATTACACTGAAAGCATTTTCAGTGGGATCATTAGAGTGTGGTGAGAAAGACAGATGATGATATGGACAGAAAGGGGAAAGAAAGATGAGAGTAGCAGAGATAATGTTAGAATGTAAAACTATTTCAGTGTGGAAGCAGTCAGGCCAAAAGGAATCTCAGCATGGGACACAAGAGGAGCAGCCGACAAGTGGTCTCAGTGAATGGTGGCAGGAAGGTAAAGGGAAACATACCTCAGAGAAAGGAAATTGGTGAATACAGAGGCATTCCTTTGCAAGTTGCCAGGCTTCACAGCCTCCAGTATGAACTGGACACAGGCCATTAAGTGATCCAGTGGTCTATGTACAATGCATCTTTGCATAACCAGCAATACTATATCAAGAGAAGATATACAAAAATACAAATACGTGGTATGGGCTGGTAACTAAGGGCACTTCTAAAATTTATTGAGTGGAATTCTTAAAAAGTTTCAAATTATGACCCAAAATAATCTGAGTCATCATGATGATAAAAAAACACATGGATCGCAATAAGAATTAAAAATTAAGCAAATGCAATGCCGCAGAGCCACCTGCTGGCCAAGTCATGCTTTTCAAGTGATGTGTGTTAAATACAATGGTCCAGATTTTCTGATGGCCAGACAGACAGGCATCATTCCAGTGTAAATGGAAGTTGACTGGAATCCTAAGAAATTGCAGCAGGCTCTGAAGGATTTGCTTGGCAATTTGAAGATTCTGGTGGACAATTCCCCTACATCTGGAACGTTTTGAGAGAATCCATTTAAAATCAGAAATTCAGTGAGATTCCAATTAAATTAAGTAAATATTTACTCAGGAAATGTTATTTATTAACTAAGTTGTTTAACTCCAATGTGACTATTTAAGTGAGCCCATATTTACTTCACACGCTCCAAAATGCATCTCAGATACCAGCCAGAAAGCCAAATCTTAACTCCCTTCCCCCAGCATGCTCCTCCCTTTTACCCCTGAATCCCATATCGCCTGCCAGACCTGCCTTGCCCCGCGCTTCATCTGCCCCCAACTGGAATAGAACCCTCCCAGGGTGACATCCCCTCCTACACCAGATCTCAAAGCACCTGGGTTCAATTCCAGCCTTGGGCGACTGTCTGCATGGAGTTTGCATTCTCCCCATGCCAGCGTGGGTTTCCTCCGGGTCCTCCAGTTACCTCCCACAGTCCAAAGATGTGCAGATCAGGTGAACTGGTCATGCTAAATTGCCCGTTGTGTTAGATGCATTAGTCCGAAGGAAATGAACCTAGGCAGGTTACTTTTCGGAGGGTCGGTGTGGACTTGTTGGGCTGAAGGGCCTATTTCCACACAGTGGAGAATCTAATCTAACCAATTCTTCTCACTCATCTTGACTTGCCATAAGCACATCAATTACCTGGCCGCTTTGCACCCCAGCCACTTCCACTTGGTATCTTATTAAACTGGCACCCTAGCTTCAAACTCATCTGACACCATAGAACAAAGAACATAGAACAATACAGCACAGAACAGGCCCTTCGGCCCATGATGTTGTGCCGAACATTTATCCTAGATTAAGCACCTATCCATGTACCTATCCAATTTCCGCTTAAAGGTCACCAATGATTCTGACTCTACCACTCCCACAGGTACTTGGCACCATGCCGCAGCTATCACCCTACTCAGCCACCAGCCGACCCACCCAGCATCTTGATATCACACTTACCTCAGGTACTTAACATCTGACAGCAACTATCAAAGTAACTGGCAGGACTTTCAAATTTCAGAATACGGCAACTATTAAAAAAAAAATTAATTCATGGGACATGGATGCCACTGGCCAGGCCAGTATTTACTGCCCATCCCTAATTTGCAGTTGAGAGTCAACTACATTGCTGTGAGTCTTGAGTCATATGTAGGTAAGACAAATAGATTTCCTCCCCTATAGGGCCACTAATGATCAGATGGAGTTATCCAATAATTGACAATGAATGTATGGTCATCTTTAATTCCAAATTTTTATACAACTGAAAATTCTGCCATCTGCTATGGCAGGATTTGAACCAGCATGTCCAAAACATTATCTGGGTCTCTGGATTAATTATGGCTAGGCCATCATCTCCTCTACTGACTGCAGTGAGAATTGGCCATGGGATTACTTTCCTTTGACAGTTCTGAGCTATGGAAAATCTGTCAGAATAGAAGTATTTCTGAATTTCTCTGCATTTCTGAAGAAGCCCCAATTTGAATCTCCGTCATAAAAAGAAAGAGCCAGACTAGTAATCTGCATTGTTACTCCTCAGAAAATCCAACCCATTCACTTTAGCAGCTGCTTATTCATTCAACCTTTAAGGCTAACAATTGTGTTAGGATACAGGGAGTTGACATAGGGTCTTCAATGAAAGTTTAAATGGAATACAGTGATCCATACATTCTTTCACCATACATCCGGTGAAATTGGCAACACAAGTGCTGATGTGAACTGTGCTCACACTTTGCTATCATTCATTAACAAAAGTCTTAACCCCAGACTGATGAGAGAATTTGTAAAAAAAAAACTGTTGAAATGTTATATATTTGTATCAAGGCATTGTTCAAATATCCACAGCAATTGTTAAAAAGTGAGATTTTCTACCAACACAATATTCAATTCCCATGTGGTAAATTCTCTAATCTGTTGTTTATCATTCCACACAAGAACTAGCTCATATTGGTTGTCATAGAAACAGGAGAAAAAAAATCCATTTATGCAGTGGATATGTAAGGTAAAACAAGGTTTTAGTACAGTGTTTTATTATTCCACAAAATCAGTCTCAATTTATAATGCAGATTTAAAATTTCCTGTTTGTTCATCTATTGTGTTTCTTCGTATACATCAATGCATAATTAATGCAAACAATACCAAACACATCAAGAACAAATAAAATGAACAAATTCCTGACTCAATGCCAAGTTGCTTTTAAAACAAAAAAAAAGTGAAATTGGTTCCAAAATAGAGATAAATACATTTTGTAATGTATTCCACTTTGCAGACTGCAGAAGATAATACCTTCCAAAACAAAAAGTACATCAAAAGGAAAACTCTACCACTTATTGGTAATAAAAACCTGAACAAACTTCATGAAATATTTCTTTAACAATTTACATTACCCCAAACTATTGGGTGCAAATATGAAAATGAATACTTCCCAATTTCATCAAGTCTAGGGATGTAATCAAGAGTTTTAATGCAATCAAAGCTCATTAATATTAAAGTACTGTCAAGAAAATCTTAGTCATAGAGTCACAGATGTACAGCACAGATACAGACCCTTTGGTCCAACTCATCAATGCTGACCAGATATCCTGAATTAATCTAGCCCCATTTGCCGGCACTTGGCCCATATTCCTCTAAGCCCTTCCTATCCATATACCCATCCAGATGCCTTTTAAAATGTTGCAATTGTACCAGCCTCCACCAGTTCCTTTGACAGCTCATTCCATACACATCATCCTATGCAAGAAAAGTTGCCCCTTTGGTCCCTTTTAAATCTTTCCCCTCTCAACCTAAACCCGTGCCCTCTAGGTTCTGGACTCCTCCACCCTAGAAGAAAAGACCTTGTCTATTTTCATCTATCCATGCCCCTCATGATTTGATAAACTTCGATATGGTCATCCCTCAGCCCCTGACGCTCCAGGGAAAACAGCCCAGCCCATTCTGCCTCAATATATCTTTACCAAGAAATCAAATATAATAAATTGAAATCACCCAGAACATTGACAAAACCTAAAAGCATCTGCAAATTAATCCAGTTTTAAGGGGAGTTTTCTCATACCTACATGGCTGATTTTTAAGGATTATATACAAATCTGTGAAAGCTGGTGTCTGTATTCATCAGATTTATAAATGATAAGTCAAACTGGTCCAAAACAATACAACAGCTGATACAAGGATAGGCTTTACATCACATGATGCAGTATTATATAGTGGGAACACAATGCACACTGCTTAAGTTACTGAAAAGACAATTCAAATTTGCTGTTATAATATAAACATGTTGTTTTGGCGAATTTGTAAAATAATGATAGCCGGTCAAGGATGAAGAGGGGTCAGCTCCTTGGATTTCAGGAGGTGGAATTGCTTCTTCCAAATCTCAGACGTTTCTGAGTGACACAAGAGACTTAAACTGCGAGTGCAACACAGCTGATGAAAAATTCTAGCTCAGCCTAATAACCTCCCTTGTAGCAAGAGATGACCAGGGGATAATTAGCAGAAACCCAGGACAAATAAGTCAACATCTCTATCCTCAACTGAAAAGTTGGTGAAGGTTCGAGTTGTTGGGCTTCAGTTTATCTTATCTTCTAGTTTTTCTTTGCTGGTAAACTTTGCTGGTACGCGTGGAACTGGGAGTCTGTTCCAAAGATTTTATCCCAGTAGGTAAAGATTGAAGCATAATTTCCAATAAAGTTCATGTGATGAAAATCATGAAATCGAGCTCCAGCATAAAATGTAATCAGATGCAATGGATTCACAGGGATATCATAACCACTGGGGACAAGAAATGTGGTTAAAATGTCATTAACATATAAAAAGATATCAGTATTGCAAAACAAAAGCTATGAAATGGCCCGGATCTTGCAGTCAGCAGTAAATTGGCAAATTTCATCACTAACTGAATCAAGTAGTTGAACCTTGGCTTAATTATTAGGGACAACAGGAATTTGCTTTCTCAAGTTTGAAATGGCTCCAACAGCAAAGTTAATGCAGCAGCCTAGCAATGGTCCATTTTCAGTACAGCCAAATCCCCTTTGTGGCATTACAAGCTGGAGATAGGCCCCTTGAGGTATGCATTTGGGCTCAATGACAGGCAAATTAATTTCTTAATTGATGGTAGCAATATAACCCTGCTTAAAAGTTAAACCACACCAACGGCCACCAACCACCCCAGTGTCTCCAAATCACCTATACCGGGAACAGCTTGAGGGTGTGTGTATATGTGTGTGCGTCTCTCTATGTGAGAAAGATGGAGAACAAAGAGGGAGGTGTTGCTGCTAAGTGCTGATCAGGAAAGGTTCTGACCTGCTGGGAGCAATCCTAAAACAAATGTATGGTAAAAATTTATTGTAACCACTGGAGACATCAACCCAAACTCTTACCCGATTGGTCCGATAGCTGCAAAACTCTCAACATTCGCTGCTAACGGAAGAAGATCAAAGCCAATTGTTAATATTGAAAATTATTTAAAAATTGTTCATAATTTTGAAAAGAGAGCACATCACCTTTTTTTTTAAAAAAAAGGTAAATACATTTAACTAAAGATGAGAAAGATCATGAGAAAAACTTGGTAGTGCCAAATCTCCTAACAGCAATAGGTCAGCACCAATCCACATTGAGTGCAACAGCTGACAAAAATGTCTCATCACCACCCACCATCTGAAGGGAAATTAGGAAAAGGCACCAAAGACATTGCCCCCAAGTCACACTTGCCATGAAATTAGTTTAAAAAAAGGATTTTTCCATAGTTTCAAGGAATTGGGGGAACGTATTAACATAGATTGAGAATAGCGCACAATTAATTATCATAAAATGAATGAACAGGGCATTTTCAGGATGACAAGATGCAACTAGTGGACTACCACAAGTATTCATGTTGGGTCTTGGCTACTTACAATCCACATCTTAAGCAAGGTGACCGAGTATAATACACCGTTCTGCTACAATGAATGTTTCTCAATGCAAATTCACTGTAAGGCAATTGATGAACTGGGGACGCTGTTTCAAAAGCACAAAGTTTTAAAACATGTAATGTGATTACATCACCAACACTTTAAGCGTGGTTTCTAAACCATGATTTTTCTAGAATGCAGCCATCACATTATAGAAGAACTGACTGTATAGCCAAAAACAAAGAAAACCAAAGATCCACAGATGCTGGAAAATCAGAAACAAACAGAAATTGCTGGAAGACCGTAGCAGGCCTCCGAAAACATAGGAACATGGTGGCGTGTTGAAGTGTCAGGCAACTTGAAGTTCAGGTCATCTTTGCAGAAAATGGGGTTTTGCAAAGTGGCCATCCGGCCTGTGTTTGGTCTCCCAGTTTAGAGGTGACCACATCGCGAGTTGTGAATACATACTGTTTAAATAATAATTATCACTTCACTTGCACAGGGTGGCTGGGGCTTTGGAATGATAAAGAGGGAGGGGGTAAGTAGACAGACATTACACCTTCTGCAAAATGCTGTGATGGCCATGAGGTGGTGTTGGGAATGGAGAATGAAGGGCTTTTGCCCGAAATGTTGATTTTCCTACTCCTCGGATGCTGCCTGAACTGCTGTGCTTTTCCAGCACCACTCTAATCTAGAATCTGGGTTCCAGCATCTGCAGTCATTGATTTTACCTTGGGAATGGAGAAGTTCACCAGAACGTCCCAGAGGGAACGGTCCTTGTGGAACACTCAAGGAAGGAGAGAGGTAATGCATATCTAGTCATGACATCCTGCTGGAGGTGACAAATATGGCTGACAATCCTTTGTGTGTGGATGCTGGTGGGATGGTAACTGCCTGCCACTATCATTGTTGTAGGAGGGAAGCGAATGGGTGAGGGCAGAAATGCAGGAGATGGGCAAACATGGCTAAGGGCCCTGTTGACCACAGTTAATCCGTTGCATCTGTTCTGAGAATGCCATCTTCTTTAGGGGAAAGAGGCAAAAAAGTGACTGATGCTGGAATCTAAGGTAAACAAGCAGGAGGCTGGAAGAACACAGCAAGCCAGGCAGCAATGGGAGGTGAAGTGTAACGTTCGGAGTGTAACCCTTCAACGACTTCTGTAGGGGAGCCTCAGAAACATCCACCTTATTCCCCAACTAAGAATTCTCCATTAGCCCATTCACTCCCCCCCTCTGCAAACATGTCTTCAGCATAAGTACCACTTTTTCATCGCTGCTAACAGTTCTGAAGAGTCATCAGGCCCAAAACATAAACTGCTTTCTTCCCACAGATGCAGCCAGACCTGCTAAGCTTCTCCAGCAATTTCTGTTTTTGTTTTGATCAACTAACCCAGTCTCACCTCACAACATATTCAGGCCTAACTGTGGACATCAATAGTTTCCAGCAGGCGGAAAGTAACCCAAGCCCACAGCAGCATCACGTGGTTACAGAATATCATGATTCCAATGAAGAAGCCTGCTCCAAGGAGAATGGTCTCCAGTGGATGAGCATATTCAGCTTGCATGCCAAACGGGGACTAGAAGAAAACATTTCAATCGATACAGTTTGGTAAACTTACATTTTTTGTACAGATAGACAACCTTTTATCCGAAAAGCTCCAAAGTCCAAAGGTTTTTTGTGAAGTTTTTTTCCCCCATTAACAAGTTGCAACCAGTTAACCCAAATCCACACCCACTCAATGTGTGTCACTCCGATGTGACATGTGGGGGTGTGGCCCAGCACTGGCAGGCCTCAATTCTGTTTCAGGGCCTGTTGTACTCACAGTAAGTCTGTCTTTTGGGAAGTTTTTTAAAAATTTCACCAAACTGTCACTTATTCTGAAATTCGAGAAATTCTGAATTCCGAAAACCAGTTGGTCCCGAGCATTTCGGAGAAAGGATTGTGTACCTGTACTAAGGAAATGAGAAGAATCATTTGTCTCATGAACGCCATTCCACTCTGATATGCAATATCTAACTTTAAATCATCAAGGAAATGTTCTGCAACACCTTCTGACTCAAGGGCAGATCTTGCAAAGTTTTGCTCATCTATTTGTATATTTACCTCTGTCTAACAATTTGATTTCTGTACATAATGTGGCTTTTAATATCCCTGTATAAGTGTCCCTACCTCTACACCAGGAGAGGCACATTGAAGTCCCAGCCATGATGTGATCACCATGCATATGTATTAGAATACATCCAAACAGGACAATAAAAGAAATAAGTTTCACAAAATGTTTACTACTATAGTTGTATGTGCTTGGATAAGCACATATGTACAAACATGCACATAAATTGTCACAAAGTCTGATACATCTTGAAACATTTTTGCACATGCCTTGGTAATTTTGCATTGATAGGTCAAGTTAAATAATCTGAAGTCTAATTGTTTACATATATTACTCGATTGACAATGGAGTCAAATGTTATGGGAGTAGAGGGGGAAGCGGAGTGAAAGTTGGGTCAGCCATGATCTTATTGATTGGTGGAAAATGCTAAAATGGGCCACTCTTGCTTCTAATTCTTACGCTCTTTGCATCTTTTCTGCAAGTTAGGAAGATGCATGTAACTTCAGTGCAATTGTATGAAAGAAAACCTTGAAAAGTGAAGCTTCTTGATAATAAGTTCCACAGTAGCAATATCAGGATTAAATAAGGCAGCTCAGTTTCTTATACAGATGTAAGAACTGGCATTGTTACCAAAGACTCATTTTGACGTATGTTGGAAACTGACAAATTCATTACCACTAACCAATCAGTTTGGCAAAACTAATATCACTAGTGACATTAATAGTACCATACAGTTGGAAGCTAGAGAGAATGGTTATACCCCATGTAACAAAAGACTAGTATAGTTGCATTTTGAACCAAATGCAGAAGGAGTGTTTGGAAAAGACAATGAGCCACTTGGAAAAATTTTTGAGCTTTATAGTTAGAAAATTAACTTTTTCCACACAATTTGCAAAAACATAAGTCTTAAAAAAAATGGCTCACTAAATTCTCAAGGGCAACTAGCAATGATCAATAAAGACTGTATCAATGATAACCATTAATAGAAAGGAAATTTCTCAAATGCAATGAGATTTTTCTGTCTTGTCAAAGCTCCCAGTACCAAGGATTGAATTACATATTTTAAAACAGACAACACATTGACGTATTTGAGGAATTTAAAAAAGTTTGCCAAAGCATTGATGAACCAGCATCAATTCGTAAATCTTGCAAACTGAAGTCCAACATTTGAAATGGAGCAAGAAGTTGCGCAAATTCAAATTAGTAAAACCAAATTTTGGAAAAGGTCTCATTGCAGCCTTAGAGTTACAAGAAACATTCTGAATATTAAGAGGACAGTTTGCTCTCATATTTTGGTAAACTCTTCAAATCAAGCAGCATAGAATTGCAGAAAATAAAAACAGTATGCTTGGAACTAACTGAAAAATCATGATGCACCTTGTGAACATATCTATAGATTCTCCGGTGATGTAACAATCTGTGCAAGAAATAGTGCCAGGTACCCTCAACAAAGGCACTGTGCCAGCAGCACGTACCTGGAGATTCACAGAATATAGTTAGGAACATATTCTCCAGTCAATTTAAATGGATAGAGCCAAAGACAATAATCAAAAGTTTAGAAGAACTGTGTAAAAACAAATTGTAAGTAACAATTGATGATATGCCAAATACTGTGGTGTAAGGATAACCTCATATAATCCAAAACCAATCATTACAACTTGGAGACATGCAGTCAACATTAATGGTCCATTTGATTTCACATTTCAACACTTTTAAACATGTGAAAAATATGCAAGGATAATAGACAGTTCATATGTGCAAATCTCCAGATGAACATGTAAATGATAAATTAATTTCAATATGATTGGTACGTGCATAGGAAGGGTTTAGATGGATATGGACCAAATGCTGGCAAATGGAACTAAATCAGTTTAGGATATCTGGTTGGCACAGACAAGTTGGTCCGTGGGGTTTGTTTTTGTACTGTATAACTGACTCTATAAATTATTTTTAAATGTAATACAATACATAAGTGTTTCGCCTGAGTGAAACATAATTGTTTGGAATACAAGGTGACTAACTTCAGAAAATGGCCCTCATGCTGTACATTCGGTTGTACTGCAGCCCATTCTTCAAAAAAAAAACCCCTAAACTAACCTGAACAAAATCCATCTGTGATTTCACCACCTCTCACTCTTCTTAACTCTTTCAACAAATTTATTTTCAGAAGGTGTGACTGTGTCACAAAAAAGTAGAGTTTTTTTTAACAACTATTTCCAACAATCTGTCTTATTTCCACAAAAATTAAGATCCTCCCTAACCTTTTTTTCTGAGGTGTGTCAAAATACTAGGTTTACTTACAATTAGTCGCCATATTTTGCTCCCTAGTGGCACACTAATATCTGAGTCAGGAGGTGGTGATTCATGTTCCACACTAGATACCAGAGACAATAACACTGACATACAGCAGAACATATCATTGCACATACTGGCTTGCCAGATGGGAGATTAACTGGAGGGCCTAGCTACCTCTCTGTCAATCCAAAAAAATGTATGGCACCATTCAAAGTTGAGCTGGGCATTTCTTTCTAGTATCATGGCCAACATGTATCCATCAATCAATATGACTCAAACACAAAATCTTGGCATTATTTTCTTGCAGTTTCTGGTCCTAACTGTGTTAATCGGTTGCCACATTTTCCTATATTACAACAATTAATACAATTCAATATTCAATTAGCTGTAAAGCTCTTAGTCATAGAGATGTACAGCATGGAAACAGACCCTTCTGTCCAACTTGTCCATGTTGATCAGATATCCCAACCCAATCTAGTCCCACCTGCCAGCACCCGGCCCATATCCCTCCAATCCCTTCCTATTTATATACCCATCCAACTGCCTCAGGTCAGTATTCTAGTAAAATAGCAATTTTAACTACAAATAGAAATTGGACAATTAAAACAAACTGCCTCCCAAAGAGTACAGCAAGTACAATACTACTATCTTGGCATAGACTCCCAGGTGTAAGGGATGTTGAAGTACTCAGTGAAATAATAAGTGCCACAAATCATCGGTAACTGGATACAGAAACGATTGAAGAGTAACACTTTGTAACATTTCCATTGTTGTTCCCACATTTCTGGCTTGTCCTGGAATGGAAAGGAACAGATGTAGATGTGATTTAAATCTCAAAAGAATCTTACATGAAGAAAAACTTACATTAAAAAAAATTAAAACAATCTTTAATGATTGCTTACCTCTTGAACCTAATAGCAAAAAGGTTCTAATGCACAGTAGGTAACAAATAGCATCTGACAATGTAAACAGTACATAAAGCTTCCAGTACGACATTCACACATTTGAGTTATCATCCTCACCACAAAGTGTCCAAAGATATTGTTAATGGAGTTTACCGCAATTCGATGCCATATGTCTGATGTTATTACAACTGGTAACATGCAATCCACATTAATTGTTTATTTGATTTCACATTTCAACATTTTTAAACCTGTGAAAACTATGCAAGGGCAATAGACAGCCCATCTGTGCAGGTCTCCACAGCAAAATGTCACCAACACTTAACTGCCATATTCACAACTTCAGGAGTCAAGGAAGATGATATTAATAAGCATGCAGAATGGACATGTAAATGATAAATGAATTTCAATATGATGGGTAGATGCATAGGAAGGGTTTAGACGGATATGAACCAAATGCTAACAAATAGAACTAGATTAGTTTAGGATATCTAGTTGGCACAGACAGGTTGGTCGGTAGGGTTTGTTTCGGTACTGTATAACTCTGAGTCTATGAATCTGAGATGTCATAATTTTAGTAGTTAAGTAGGGTCACGCGTTCCTTGGAAAATTAAATGGCATTTTGGTGGGAAGCAGTGGGTAAAGGTGAAAGGATAGATAAGGAATTTAGGAGTACAATAAAAAATGAATAATAGCAGCATTACAGTTAACAAGACCACACATAACACAAACAAAACACTATCTAGAAAGGAATACCAGACCTAAAAATCAGAATAGTTAGATAAAACCAATTTGGAATCTCATCAAGAGTACTGTGCAAGATTCAGAATCCCAAATTACAGCAGGTATAAAATTACTGCAAAGTCTTTTATTGGTCAGAGTATTGAGTACAGGAGTTGGGAGGTCATGTTGTGGCTGTACAGGACATTGGTTAGGCCACTGTTAGAATATTGCCTGCAATTCTGGTCTCCTTCCTATCGGAAAAATGTTATGAAACTTGAAAAGGTTCAGAAAAGATTTACAAGGATGTTACCAGGTTTAGAGGATTTGAGCTACAGGGAGAGGCTGAACAGGCTGGGGCTGTTTTCCCTGGAGCATCAGAGGCTGAGGAGTGACCTTGTAGAGGTTTATAAAATTATGAGGGGCATGGATAGGATAAATAGACAAAGTCTTTTCCCTGGGGTCAGGGAGTCCAGAACTAGAGGGCATAGGTTTAGGGTGAGAGGGGAAAGATATAAAAGAGACCTAAGGGGCAATGTTTTCATGCAGAGGATGGTACGTGTATGGGATGAACTGCCAGAGGATGTGGTGGAGGCTGGTACAATTGCAACATTTAAGAGGCATTTGGATGGATATACGAATAGGAAGGGTTTGAAGGGATATGGGCCAGGCACTGGCAGGTGGGAGTAGATTGGGTTGGGATATCTGGTTGGCATGGACGGGTTGGACCAAAGGACCTGTTTCCATCTTGTACATCTCTATGACTCTATAACAGTAATGATTGCCACATTACTAGACTAGTAAACCAGAGAGTTGAACTAATAACCCAGAAACCCAAGTTTAAATTCTACCCTGGAAACTGGGGAATTTAAATTCAGCTATTCAAATAAAATCTTGAAATTTAAAAAAAACTGGAATCAGTAATGATGACCAAATGATTGGATTGTCATAAGAACCCAATTGCTTCAACAAAGTGCTTTCCAGGAGAAAATCTGGCTCTTTTGCTCAATCACGCCAAGTGCATCATGGGCTTTCCATCCCACTATTTGCAGCTGCGCCATTTGCCTCCCAGGCTTTGCAATTCCTTTCTTAAGGACCTCTTCATTTCAAATTTTCTTCTGTGACGAAATTTTTAAATTACCTTTCTTAATATCACAAGAAAAATATATGTAGTTACTGGTGAGTATAGAACTTAATTTTGACTGAAAAAAAATCAACTTGTCAAATCTTTGTTTTCCATTTGTCAGAACGCTCGGAAACAGGAAAAGGTGCGGTTTAGTTGGCAAGTGGTCTTTGATTGAGATGCTACAGTGGTGAGGAACACTGTGTGCATCAGTAAATGACCAATGTTTGTTTGCATTTAAACAAGGCATTTGATTCTGCTTGGTCAAACAATGTTGGCAGATGCTGGAAACCAGAGTTTAGATCAGAGTGGTGCTGGAAAAGCACAACAAGTCAGACAGCATCCGAGGAGCAGGAAAATCAATGTTTCGGGTAAAAGCCCTTCATCAGGAATAGAGGCAGGGTGCCTGCAGAGTGGAGAGGTAAATGGGAGGTGGGGGGGCGGGGGGGGAAAGAGGTGCTGGGGAGAAAGTAGCAAAGAGTACAATAGGTGAAATGGGGGAGGGGATGGAGGTGATAGGTCAGAGGGGAGGGTGGAGCGGATAGCTGGGAAGGGAAATTGTCCTCATGACCTGTCCTACTTGACAGTGCTGAGCTGGAAGGTTGGAACTGGGGTGAGGTGGTGGGAGGGGAAATGAGGTCAAGCAATGTGTTATTTCTGTTTGTAAAGAAAACCACATTGAACATAATATAGAACTTGCATATCAATAGCAATGATGCACTCATTAAATCATTTGACATTGCTAGTCTATTCACCAGCTTACCTTTCAAGGAATTTGTACTGTAATGTCACACCATAGCTAATTAGGCTAGCCATGACTTTGTGAATAAGCATCCATCGAACTTAGAACAGTTGAGTTCAGTTTTAATGACACCCATATGCCCAGATAGATAGTGCTTTCATGGTGGGATCCTACCCAGGCCAGCTCTTGCAACATTGCTAGGTTCCATAAGAAATGTATCCTTGCTGGAATGACACCTAACCGCCTAGTTCTTGCATATTTCTGGCATCCAATAATATGCTAGCCATATTTTAACCGCAACCGCTTTGAGACTTTCCTTTCACATTTTCAACTGTTGTCTACTGCAAGTCTACACTCACTAGTCAACATACCCATTGGGATGCCTACAGAGCCAAGTGTTCTAAAACTGGCCTTGTTGGCAACCTGGTAAGTAAGCTGTGATTCATGTGCAAACTGGTCTCTGAAATAAGGTACATGAAGGCCATCCTGTAAGAAAATAACTATCACAGTATGTTGTGAAACGCTCGAACAAGTCAAGGCCACCACTTCAAAAGTGCCCAGTGTACTTACAATTACCCTGGAGGTATCTCAAAAGGGTTGTACAATAAAACAGAGCAGTACACACAGTACAGGCCCTTCAGCCCACAATGTTGTGTCAAGCATTTATCTTAATCTACGATCAACCTAACCTACATAACCCTCAATTTATTGCCGACATGTGCTTGTCCAGCAGTCGCTTAAATGTCCCTAATGTCTCTCACTTTACGACCACTACTGGCAGCGCATTCCACTCACCCACCACACTCTGCATAAAGAACCCACCTCTGACATCTCCCTTATATTTCCTCCAATCACCTTAAAATTATGACCCTTTGTGACAGCCATTTCTGCCCTGGGGAAAGTCTGTGGCTATCTACTCTCTATCGATGTCTCTCACTACCATGTACACCTCTATCAAGTCATCTCTTTTCCTTCTTCTCTCCAGTGTGAAAAGCCTGAGCTCACTCAACCTCTCTTCATAAGGCAAGCCCTCCAATCCAAGCAGCACCCTGGTAAATCGCCTCTGCACCTTCTCTAAAGTATCTATATCCTTCCTGTAATAAGGCCACCAGAACTGGACACACTGTTCCAAGTGCAGTCTAACCACGGTTTGTAAAGCTGCAGCAAAATGTCATGGCTATTAAACTCATTCCCCCTGTTAATGAAAGCCAAAACACCATATGCCTTCTTAACAACCCTACCAACTTGGGTGGCAACTTTGAGGGATCTATGGACGTGGATCCCACTGTTCCTCCACACTGCCAAGAATCCTGCCTTTAACCCTGCATTCAGTATTCAAGTTTGACCTTCCAAATTGAATCACTTCATATTTATCCAGGTTGAATTCCAACCACTTCTCAGTCCAGCTCTGCATCCTATCAATGTCCTGTTGGAGCCTGCAACAGCCCTCAACACTATCTACAACAATAGGTGAAGCTAGCTGTTTCACACTATTATGCAGAGGCCACAATTGGTCCTCATCGCTAACAAGATGCTGCAGTCAACACAAATAGGCATTCTGTCTATCACAGAAATGCAGTATATGAATTTCACTGCCATACTTAGAACATAGAACATAGAACAATACAGCACAGAACAGGCCCTTCAGCCCACGATGTTGTGCCGAACATCTATCCTAGATTAAGCACCCATCCATGTACCTACCCAATTGCCGCTTAAAGGTCGCCAATGATTCTGACTCTACCACTGCCACGGGCAGCGCATTCCATGCCCCCACCACTCTCTGGGTAAAGAACCCACCCCTGACATCTCCCCTATACCTTCCACCCTTCACCTTAAATTTATGTCCCCTTGTAACACTCTGTTGTACCCGGGGAAAAAGTTTGACTGTCTACTCTATATATTCCTCTGATCATCTTATAAACCTCTATCAAGTCACCCCTCATCCTTCGCCGTTCCAACGAGAAAAGGCCGAGAACTCTCAACCTATCCTCGTACGACCTATTCTCCATTCCAGGCAACATCCTGGTAAATCTTCTCTGCACCCTCTCCAAAGCTTCCACATCTTTCCTAAAGTGAGGCGACCAGAACTGCACACAGTACTCCAAAGGAGGCCTAACCAAAGTCCTGTACAGCTGCAACATCACTTCACGACTCTTGAATTCAATCCCTCTGCTAATGAACGCTAATACACCATAGGCCTTCTTACAAGCTCTATCCACCTGAGTGGCAACTTTCAAAGATCTATGTACATAGACCCCAAGATCCCTCTGTTCCTCCACCTGACTAAGAACCCTACCGTTAACCCTGTATTCCGCATTCTTATTTGTTCTTCCAAAATGGACAATCTCACACTTGGCAGGGTTGAACTCCAACTGCCACTCCTCAGCCCAGCTCTGCATCATATCTAAGTCCCTTTGCAGCCGACAACAGCCCTCCTCACTGGCCACAACTCCACCAATCTTCGTATCATCTGCAAATTTACTGACCCACCCTTCGACTCCCTCATCCAAGTCATTAATAAAAATTACAAACAGCAGAGGACCCAGAACTGATCCCTGCAGAACTCCACTCATAACTGGGCTCCAGGCTGAATATTTACCATCTACCACCACTCTCTGACTTCGACCGGTTAGCCAGTTTTCTATCCAGTTGGCCAAATTTCCCTCTATCCCATCCCTCCTGACTTTCCACATAAGCCTACCATGGGGAACCTTATCAAATGCCTTACTAAAATCCATGTACACTACATCCACTGCTCTACCCTCATCCACATGCTTGGTCACCTCCTCAAAGAATTCAATAAGACTTGTAAGGCAAGACCTACCCTTCACAAATCCATGCTGGCTCTCCCTAATCAAGCTGTGTCTTTCCAGATACTCATAAATCCAATCCCTCAGTACCCTTTCCATTACTTTGCCTACCACAGAAGTAAGACTAACTGGCCTGTAATTCCCGGGGTTATCCCTATTCCCTTTTTTGAACAGGGGCACAACATTCGCTACTCTCCAGTCCCCTGGTACCACCCCCGTTGACAGTGAAGATGAAAAGATCATTGCCAACGGTACTGCAATTTCCTCTCTTGCTTCCCACATAATCCTAGGATATATCCCGTCAGGCCCGGGGGACTTGTCTATCCTCAAGTTGCTCAAAATGTCCAACACATCTTCCTTCCTAACAAGTATCTCTTCTAGCTTACCAGTCCATTTCACACTCTCCTCTTCAACAATACGGTCCCTCTCGTTCGTAAATACTGAAGAAAAGTACTCATTCAAGACCTCTCCTATCTCTTCCGACTCAGTACACAATCTCCCACTACTGTCCTTGATCGGACCTATCCTCGTTTTCGTCATTCTCATGTTTCTCACATACGCATAAAATGCCCTGGGGTTATCCTTGATCCTATCCGCCAAGGATTTTTCATGCCCTCTCTTAGCTCTCCTAATCCCTTTCTTCAGGTCCCTTCTGGCTATCCTGTATCCCTCCACTGCTCTGTCTGAACCCTGTTTCCTCAACCTTATGTAAGCCTCCTTCTTCCTCTTTACTAGACATTCGACCTCCCTCGTCAACCAAGGCTCCCTCACACGACCATTTCTTTCCTGCCTGATAGGTACGTACGTATCAAGGACACGTCGTATCTGTTCCTTGAAAAAGTTCCACATTTCCACCACATCCTTCCCTGACAGCCTATGCTCCCAACTTATGCTCCTCAAATCCTGTCTTACAGCAACGTAATTTCCCTTCCCCCAATTGTAAAGTCTACCCTGTTGTGTGCACCTATCTCTCTCCATAACCAAGGTGAAAGTCACAGAATTGTGGTCACCATCACCAAAATGTTCACCCACTAACAAGCCCATCACTTGTCCCGGTTCATTACCAAGTACCAAATCCAATATGGCCTCCCCTCTGGTTGGACAATCTACATACGGAGTTAGAAAAGCTTCCTGGACACACTGCACAAACACCGCCCCATCCAATCTACTTGATCTAAAGAGCTTCCAATCAATACTTGGGAAGTTGAAGTCGCCCATGATTACGACCCTGTGGCTTCTGCACCTTTCCAAAATCTGTTTCCCAATCTGTTTCTCCACATCTCTGCTGCTGTTGGGGAGCCAACAATGTGACTGCACCTTTCCTATTTCTGACTTCAGCCCATACTACCTCCAAAGGCAGATCCCCCTTGAACTGCCTTTCTGCAGCCATTATACCATTTCTAATTAGCAATGCCACCCCCCCTCCTTTTTTACCACCCTCCCTAATCTTACTGAAACATCTGTAACCAGGAACCTCCAACAACCATTCCTGTCCCTCATCTATCCACGTTTCCGTGATGGCCACAACATCGTAGTCCCAGGTACCGATCCACGCCTTAAGTTCACCCACCTTATTTCTGATACTCCTTGCGTTGAGGTATACTCACTTGAGCCCATCTCTGTGTCCGCAAGTATTCCCTGTCAGTGCTACTTTCTCCACAGCCTCCCTACATTCTTGGACATCCTGACAAACAGCTAGCTTACTTGCTGGACTACAAGTCCGGATCCCATTCCCCCTGCCAAATTAGTTTAAACCCCCCCGAAGAGTGCTAGCAAACCTACCCCCCAGGATATTGGTGCCATTCTGGTTCAGGTGCAACCCGTCCTGTTTGTACAGGTCCCACCTTCCCCAGAATGCAGTCCAATTGTCCAAATACCTGAAGACCTCCCTCCTACACCATCCTTGCAGCCACGTGTTCAACTGCACTCTCTCCCTATTCCTTGCCTCACTGTCACGTGGCACTGGCAACAACCCAGAGATGACTACTCTGTCTGTCCTAGCTTTTAGCTTCCAGCCTAACTCCCCGAGCTCTTGAATGACCTCCCCACCCCTCTTCCTACCTATGTCGTTGGTGCCAATGTGTACCACAACTTCTGGCTGGACACCCTCCCCCTTAAGGATTCTGAAGACACGGTCCGAGACGTCTCGGACCCTGGCACCCGGGAGGCAACAAACCATCCGAGAGTCTTGCCCATGTCCACAGAACCGCCTGTCCGTCCCTCTAACTAGAGAGTCTCCTATAACTAGCGCTCTCCTCCTCTCCCCCTTTCCCTTCTGAGTCTCAGAGCCAGACCTCACGCCACCGACCCGGTCACTGCAGCTTACACCTGCAAGGCTGTCCCCCCCAACAGTTTCCAAAGCTGTATACTTATTGTTTAGGTGAACGACCACAGGGGATCCCTGCACTGTCTGCTTCTTCCCCTTCCCACCTCTAACTGTTACCCAGCTACCTCTGTTCTCTGGCGTAACTATGTCCCTGTAGCTTCTATCAATCACCCTCTCAGCCTCTCGAATAATCCTCAGTTCATCCAAGTCCAGTTCCAGTTCCCTAACTCGTTCGGTGAGGAGCAGGATCTGACTGCATTTCCTGCAGACGAAGTCGGCAGGAGTATCGGTGGTCACCCCTACCTCAAACATCCTGCAGGAGGAACATTCCACTGCCTGCGCTGCCATGACTGTACACTTTGTCTCCAAAAACAAGAACACTGAGTCAATAACACTGAGTCGCTTACCTGTGGACTTTAAAGTTAGGTTAGAAGAGGAGGATGGGAGGGAGGCCCTATGAAGTAGGGCCTGGGGTCTAGAACACACCCACTCAAATACCAATCACTTACCTTCCCGACCAGCTCTGCGCTCCAACCTCACTTCCGCCCAGCTCGCGCCGCTCTCTGCGGTGAAAAGACCGTTGGCGTCGAGGTAAGTTCTTTAAATACTAATCACTTACCTTCCCGACCAGCTTATTTATTTATATACTTGATTTATAAAGCTATATAGCAGATATGCACTGTGGATTTGATTTAATAAAGATTAGATTAGATTACTTACAGTATGGAAACAGGCCCTTTGGCCCAACAAGTCCACACCGACCCGCCAAAGCACAACCCACCCAGACCCATTCCCTTACATTTACCCCTTCACCTAACACTACGGGCAATTCAGCATGGCCAATTCACCTGACCTGCATGTTTTTGGGCTGTGGGAGGAAACCGGAGCACCCGGAGGAAACCCACGCAGACACAGGGAGAATGTGCAAACTCCACACAGTCAGTCAGTCACCTGAGGCATGAATTGAACCCATGCTCTGGCACTGAGGCAGCAGTGCTAACCACTGTGCCACCCACTAAATGTCCTGAAGACTTGATACGTAAGCACAGTTATTTTATTGCAAAATGAAACATATATTAGAAATTACATTCTTCAGAACTTGGGATTCATGAAAATTATTCTCTTTCAAAAACATATACAAATTACATCAGGAAGCTATTCCAAAGTCATATACACAAAGGAAGACAAAGAGTTAACCACTGCTTGCTGATCTAGAGCCTGCATCGTCACAAATTGTATTGATCTGTGTTGTTCAGACCTACCTGGCAGAATATTACAGTCATTTCATCATAAAATGAGATCAAAATGAGCCGACCAAAATTGAAGATAGGTATGTGACAAGGGATGGTATAAATAATCAGCTTGGATTTGGGTCCAGGGCCTATGATTTGCAGATGGATACAGGAAGTGAGTGGAACCTAATCAGCCAGGTCAGATCCTATATTGTTGACAGAATAGGAATTATACCACAGTCCAGTAAGACCTGTATCTGAGTCCCACCTGTTCCAAAAGATGTGTCAGGTTGGTTTGAGTGAGGCCAAACAGAAACCGGAGAAACACCACCTTATTTTTCACCAGGGAAGTTTACAGCCAAATGGCCTCAACATAGACTATACCAGCTTCCAAATCCCTCATTCTCCAGCCTTATCCCGTGTTGAGCTCCACCCATCCTCCTCACCTCTCTGCCCTATCCTAACCTGTCCATCTTCCTACTCACCTATCCATTCCACCTTTCCCACTGACCAATCACAATAACCCCTTACCAGCATCCCATCCACCCTTCCCTCAGACCTACCCCCTCCATCTATACATCAGGGCTCCCTCCCCAGTCCATTTGGCTTGAAACATTGATTTTCCTGCTCCTCCGATGCTGTCTGACCTGCTGTGCTTTTCTAGCTCCACATCTATTGAGTCTGACTTCCAGCATTTGCAGTACTTACTGTCTCCAGGTTGGTTTAAAAATACCTATCTCTGAACACATGGATTAGAAAATATCTACTGAAGGCAGTGAGGCTCTTGTGGCACTGCGATAGCATTTGTAACTTTGGGCCAGGTTTGCCAGAGATGTGTAATCTATAAAAATGAAAAACAGCAGTAGACCACTAGTAACTGAACTTCAGAATGAATATTTCCCATCAATAACCACCTTCTGTCTTCTTTCAGCTAGCCAATTTCTGAGCCAAACCGCTAAATCACCTTCAATCCCATGCCTCTGTATTTTGTGCAACAGCCTACCACGGAAAACCTTATCAAGCACCTTACTGAAATCCATATACCCCACAATCACTTCACCCTCAACCACATGTTTGGTCATCATCTCAAAGTCAAAAAGGTTTATGAGGCACAACCTGCCCTTTACAAAACTGTGTTGACTATCCCTAATCAACTTATTCCTCTCTAGATGATTATCTCTCATAAGCTTTTCCAACACTTCACCCACAACCAAACTAAGGCTCACTGGTCTGTAATTACCAGGGTTGTCTCTACTCCCCTTCTGGAACAAGGGGACAACTTTTGCCATCCTCCAGTCTTCCAGCACTATTCCTGTAGACAATGATGACATAAAGATCAAAGCCAAAGGCTCTACAATCTCCTCCCAAGCTTCCCAGAGAATCCTATGGGACTTATCTATTTTCACAATTTCCAGAATTGGTAACACCACTTCCTTGCGAACATAGAACATAGAACATAGAAAGATACAGCGCAGTACAGGCCCTTCGGCCCTCGATGTTGCGCCGACCGAATCCTACCTAACCTACACTAGCCCAATAACTTCCAAATGCCTATCCAATGCCCGCTTAAATGACCATAAAGAAGGAGAGTTCACCACTGCTACTGGCAGGGCATTCCATGAACTCACAACCCGCTGTGTAAAGAATCTACCCCTGACATCTGTCCTATACCTACCACCCCTTAATTTAAAGCTGTGTCCCCTAGTAACACCTGACTCCATTAGCGGTAAAAGGTTCTCAGTGTCGACCCTATCTAAACCCCTAATCATCTTATACACCTCTATCAAATCTCCCCTAAACCTCCTTTTCTTCAATGAGAACAGCCCCAAGTGCCTCAGCCTTTCCTCATAAGATTTTCCTACCATTCCAGGCAACATCCTGGTAAACCTCCTCTGCACTCGTTCCAATGCCTCCACATCCTTCCTATAGTATGGCGACCAAAACTGCACACAATACTCCAGATGAGGCCGCACCAGAGTCTTATACAGTTGCAACATGACCTCAGGACTCCGGAACTCAATTTCCTCTACCAATAAAGCCCAGTACACCATATGCCTTCCTCACAGCACTATTTACCTGGGTGGCAACTTTCAGAGATCTGTGTACATAGACACCAAGATCCCTCTGCTCATCCACACTACCAAGTAGCCTACCATTAGCCCAGTAATCCATCATCTTGTTACTCCTACCAAAGTGAATGACTTCACACTTAGCTACATTGAATTCCATTTGCCACCTTTCTGCCCAGCTCTGCAACTTATCTATATCCCGCTGTAACCTACCACTTCCTTCCTCACTATCCACAACTCCACCGACTTTTGAGTCATCCGCAAACTTGCTTACCCAGCTTTCAAGCCCCTCCTCTAGATCATTTATAAAGATAACAAAAAGCAATGGTCCCAAAACAGATCCTTGTGGTACACCGCTAGTAACTGCACTCCAAGATGAACTTAGTCCATCAACTACTACCCTCTGTCTCCTTCCAGCCAGCCAATTCCTAATCCAAACCTCTAATGTATCCTCAATGCCATACCTCCGTAGTTTTAGCATTAGCCTACCATGGGGAACCTTATCGAACGCCTTACTAAAATCCATATACACAACATCTACTGCTGTACCCTCGTCCACTTCCTTAGTCACCTTCTCAAAGAACTCAATAAAGGTTTGTGAGGCACGACCTGCCCTTCACAAAACCATGCTGGCTATCCTTGATCACGTTATTCCTATAACATCAATCCCATCTAGTCTAGTAGCCTGTACCTCAGTATCCTCCTCAACAACATTGCCTTTTTCCAGTAAGAATAGTGATGAAAAATATTCATTTAGCACTTCCCCCATCTCCTCAGACTCCATGCACAATTTCCCACTACTATTCTTGATTGGCCCTAATCTTTCTCTAATTACTCTTTTTTTCCCTGATGTACTTACAGAAAGCTTTAGGGTTTTCCTTGATCCTACCTGCTAACAACTTCTCATGTCCCCTCCTGGCTGCTCTTAGCGTTCTCTTTAGGTCTTTCCGGGCTGACATGTAACTCTCAGATATCCTAACTGAGCCTTCACATTTCATCCTAACAAGCCTTCTTCTCCCTCTTGATAAGAAATTCAACTTCTTTAGTAAACTGTGGCTCCCTTGCTCAACCACTTCCTCCATGCCTGACAGATAGATACTTATCAAGGACATGCAGTCTCTGTTCCTTGAATAAACTCCACATTTCAATTGTGCCCATCCCCTGCAGTTTCCTTCCCCATCCTATGCACTCTAACTCTTGTCTAATAACATCATAGTTGCCTTTCCCCCAGCAATAACTCTTGTCCTGCATTAAAATCCTATCCCTTTCATCACTAAAGAAAACATAACCAAATTGTGGTCACTATCAGCAAAGTTCTCACCTACCTCCAAATCTAACACCTGGCTGAGTACAAAATCTAATGTGGCCTCGTCCCTTATTGGCCTGTTTACACGCTATGTCAGGAAAAAAATCCTGCATATATTGGATAAAAACACACCCAACTAAAATATACAGTTTCCAGCCAAAAACTCACCCTCTAATTGCAGCCAGTTTTTCTTGATGAGAAAAATTACTCTGAATTCATAATCATGCAGCCAAAATCTTATAATTTTCAATGTGTGTGATGGTTTATAGGAGACAACGTGCATAACACAAATTACATCACATCAGTATCTTCCCAGTAGCATAAAAACAACAAGCAGTAGAAATGTATAGAGTCATAGAGATGTACAGCATGGAAACAGACCCTTCGGTCCAACCCGGGCATGCCGACCAGATATCCCAACCCAATCGAGTCCCACCTGCCAGCACCCGGCCCATATCCCTCCAAACCCTTCCTATTCATATACCCATCCAAATGCCTCTTAAATGTCACAATTGTACCAGCCTCCACCACATCCTCTGGCAGCTCATTCCATACACGTACCACCCTCTGCGTGAAAAGGTTGCCCCTCAGGTCTCTTTTATATCTTTCCCCTCTCACCCTAAACCTATGCCCCCTAGTTCTGGACTCCCCGACCCCAGGGAAAAAAACTTTGTCTATTTATCCTATCCATGCTCCTCAATTTTGTAAACCTCTACAAGATCACCCCTCAGCCTCCAACGCTCCAGGGAAAACAGCCCCAGACTGTTCAGCCTCTCCCTGTAGCTCAAATCCTCTAAACCTGGCAACATCCTTGTAAATCTTTTCTGAACCCTTTCAAGTTTCACAACATCTTTCCAATAGGAAGGTGACCAGAATTGCAGGCAATATTCCAACAGTGGTCTAACCAATGTCCTGTACAGCCACAACATGACCTCCCAACTCCTGTGTTCAATACTCTGACCAATAAAGGAAAGCATACTAAACGGCTTCTTCACTATCCTATCTACCTGCAACTCCACTTTCAAGGAGCTATGAACGTGCACTTCAAGGTCTCTTTGTTCAGCAACACTCCCTAGGACCGTACCATTAAGTGTACAAGTCCTGCTAAGAGTTGCTTTCCCAAAATGCAGCACCTCGCATTTATCTGAGTTAAACTCCATCTGCCACTTCTCCGCCCATTGGCCCATCTGGTCAAGATCCTGTTGTAATCTGAGGTAACCCTCTTCGCTGTCCACTACACCTCCAATTTTGGTGTCATCTGCAAACTTACTAACTGTACCTCTTCTATCCACATCCAAATCATTTATATAAGTGTCAAAAAGTAGAGGGCCCAACACCGATCCTTGTGGCACTCCACTGGTCACAGGCCTCCAGTCTGAAAAATAACCCCCCACCACCACCCTCTGTCTTCTACCTTTCAGCCAGTTCTGTATCCAAATGGCTAGGTCTCCCTGTATTTCACACAAAAAAAAACAATCACATGTCTTTTTCTCATAATTATATTATTGATTTGCTTTCGATTAGAATTTCCTTCCAAGGGAATAAATATTACAAGGCCAATTTTCTTTAAAAGGAGTGAAAGAGCGCAGTGTTGTGCAACAACAGAAACATCATAGTCCAGTCTGCTACCGCCCCCGAACCCTTTCACCTACCTGCTGGATTTTATATTTCTGCATGTAAGGTATGCATTGAAAGATGAACCCGGGCAGACAGAAAAAAGAAGTAGGCGAGTTCGTGAACAAGTAGCGAGCCCCATGTTGCAATCTGAAACTTGGTGTAATTATTCAGCATATAGTCCCCGAAGCGGGTTCGCAAGAAACAGAGTGCACAGCCAGGTAGGCTGAGCTCAGGTTAGCTCCAGCTGTGATATTCATCACTGCAGGCGCTGGACCGCGAGTAGGAAGTGTTCCCAGAGCGCGTGCCCCACCGCTCAGCTGTTCCATGCCATCAGCTGTTACCACACACTCCGCCGCCCATTGGCCGCCTGCGGAACTTCTCAAGGCAACACAAGCCGTTGATTGGTCGAGCGGGTGGATCAAAGCCGCGAGACGGCAGGCCGTAGCCAATAGCAGAAGGCGAGCAGCGCTCATATCGGAACTGGTCAATAGGAGGCCATTGAAATCCTTCCTTCCATTCCAGTAGGTAATTTCATCTTAGCTTGATCGACCTGCTTTGCTAACATATCCTTTCATACTGTTGTCGAAGTACTGCAAAAGTTAATTAAACAATATATAATTTCAGTTACATCACACTGTAAACTTTTGCTGTAAATTCTGTGTCTTACAATCTTATTCTTCAAAATCACCTGACAAAGGAGCAGCGCTCTGAAAACTAGCACTTGCAAATAAAACCTGTTGGACTATAACCTGGTTTGGTGTGATTTTTCACTAATTAAACAAAGATCGAGTACTCCAACAAAAACGTAAAGAACTGCAGATGCTGTAAATCAGAAACAAAAACAGAAGTTGCTGGAAAAGCATCTGCGAAGAGAAATCAAAGTTCACATTTCAAATATCGAATACTTCCTGTGGAAGGCAGACCCTTCGGTGGACAAACACACTTTATTGAAGAAACTCAACAGGTCCTGTAGCATTTTTACAGAAAACAATTAACTTTGAGTCTTGTTACCCTTTACTGTTTTCTAACTTGTTCCTTGACTGAAAATCAGAGCTGGAAAATCGTTATGGCTCTTGCCTACTTCCCATCCTGAACTCCCCCAGCACTGCAGAGAAAAAAAGATTCTATCCTTCAATTCCTTTCTAAAATCTAAAGATTCAAATCAAATTGCTCTTAAGCGTCTATATTTCAAGTGAAATAAGCTGTTTTTGTTATTTTTCTTAGTGATCAAAGTGGAGCCATGATAATATTTTGGTGTATCTGAACTACAGTATTTTAGGTCAATACCTTTTAAAAGGTGCACAATTTCATAAAGAGTCCAGGTGTGTGGCTGAATCAAGGTTGTATACTAATATCACAGAACACAAATTGGGAGGGATGCAGTTATCTACCCTTTTAATTTTAAATACTAATATTGCATTAATCTTCTAGAATTTTTATAGACAATCACATTTTAGTGATTTGAGTAAATGCATCTATTAATATTTCTGCCAAGCCTAATTTTTCAACAAATACTGAGATTTAATTACTTTTGGTGCAAAATGGATCACTTCTCCATTGCATATATTGAAATCTGCCTCTATTTTAGACCCTCATTTCATCTATCAAACTCTAACTTTATGTACCAGTCTAGTTCTCGTGAGCACTTAACATTACAGAAAGCTTAGTAGTACTGTTTGTATGACTGATATTAGAATATGCACCAGATTGAAGAGGAGAAATGAATCCTTTTAATTGAAAAGTCAGGTTAAAGATATTCCTGGAGGTTTGACCAAATACTGTTTGGTTGTCTGCAAATGGTGTTCTATTTGCCTTATAAAGTTTAGGTTTGGTTTTACCAGTTGACACATGAGAGGTTCAAAAACTAGGAGGCTACCTGTGACCAAGAAAGGAAGGAAATCCAGGAGCATTAAAGAGGAGAAATCAGGGCTGCATTTATAGACTTAAATGGTAAGGTCCTAAACCACCTTGGAGTCGCACGTTCATACTTCCTTGAAGGTGGAGTCTTAGGTAGATAGGATACTGAAGGCAGCATTTGGGTATGCTTTCCTTTATTGGTCAGGGTATTGAGTATAGGAGTTGGGAGTTCCTGAAGAAGGGCTTATGTCAATTCTCCTGCTCCTTTGATGCTGCCTAACCTGCTGCGCTTTTCCAACAACACATTTTTAAGCTCTGATCTCCAGCATCTGCAGTCCTCACTTTCTTCTATAGGAGTTGGGAGGTCATGTTGCAGCTGTACACGACATTGGCTAGGCAACTTTTGGAATATTGCATGCAATTCTCATCTCCCTCCTATAGGAAGAATGTTGTAAAACTTGAAAAGGTTCAGAAAATATTTACAAATATATTGCTAGGGGTGGAGAGTTTGAGCAATTGGGAGATGCTGAATAGGCTGGAGCTGTTTTCCCTGGAGCGTTGGAGGCTGAGGGGTGACCTTATAGATGTTTATAAAATCATGAGGGGCATGGATAGGATAAATAGACAAAGTCTTTTCCCTGGGCGGGGGAAGTCCAAAACTAGAGGACATAGGTTTAGGGTGAGAGGGGAAAGATATAAAAGAGACCTAAGGGGCAATGTTTTCAAGCAATGAGTGGTGCATGTATGGAATGAGCTGTCAGAGGAAGTGGTGGAGGCTGGTACAATTACAACATTTTAAAAGGCATCTGGATGGGTACATGAATAGGAAGGGTTTATAGGGATATGGGCCAGGTGCTGGCAAATGGTACTAGATTAATTTAGGATAGCTGGTCGGCATTTTTGAGTTGGACCAAAGGGCTGTATGGCTCTATGACTCTCTATCTATGAGAAGCTGATTTTCTCCTTCAGCCTCTGCATTAAGTAACTGAAAATTCCATGATCTTCCGAAAGACTTTGCTCATCTCAATTTTAAACGGAATGCTCATTTTTAAACTGCGTCCCTCGTTCTCCATTCTCTCTGCCCACCCTCACCTCCCAAACAAGAGGGGAGACATTGTGTCGTTATCTATCTATACTGTCAAATTCCCTCAGTGCAACATGTTTCAATAAGATCACCAGATACATCTAAACTCCAATGAGCATAAATCTTGCTTGCTCAAACTTTTCTCATTAATCAATTTTCAAATCAGAGTCAGCCTGGTGAATAATATATCCAACACAAGCATATCCTCTCAAATAAAAAGAGGAAAGCTGTTCAGTTTCCCAAGTGTGAAATCACCAATGCGCTGTACATCCCTGAAAGGAGCTCGTACCCCTTTCCCAGGCAATAAGGGGCAAGTTTCAATTTGCCTTCCTAATTACTTGCTGTTCCAGATGTCAAGCTTTTGTGATTTCATGTACAAGACCATCTAGGTCTCTCTGCAGCATAGCATTCTGCCCATCTCACCTTTTGATAAATTGTTTTTCTATTGTATCCAAAGTACTCAGCCTCATTTCTTCCCCCCCCCCCACCATGTTCTACTTAATCCATCACTTTCTTGCCTATGCATTGAGCTGTCCATATCCCTTTACGGAATATTTGTGCCCTCCCCACAAATCCATAGCTTGTGTCAAAAACTCATTATTATATCAACCCCAACTTCACTGAAATGACGCTTAATTTGAACATCTACAAGCTAACTTGGGAACATTGTAAAATAAACAGCAGAGCAATTATCACCATAGTAATTAGTTGGCGACTAGGCCAACTACAGATCATTTTGAAGATCTGCTTATAATGTAGGTTGTGGGCATGGAGATAACAAGTCTGTCAATCAATGGTGAATGATACTGGTCGGAACCAATTGTTGAAAAGCCACTCTTATTATTCCAAATTAAAAAGAACTTGCACAATGCTAGGTAATTTTCTTAGTAGGAAGACATGTACCTCCCCAGTGACTGATTCATCTTGTCATTCGTTCTCAGATGTTGCTAACTTCCCTGCTATCAACTACTCACAGCCAACATTCATAACAAGTTTGAACCAAAAAGTGAATGTTATTTTCATTAGGAGATTGCTTAGAACATAGACATAGAACAATACAGAAATAAGCCCTTTAGCCCACCATGATGTCATTGTAAACTAATCACATCAGCTTACATTTCCCTGCCTGTTCAAGTGGCTATCTAAATGCCTCTTAAATGTTGCTTGCATATCTGCTACTATCTTTCCCAACAGCACGTTCCAGGCACCTATCACCCTCTGTATAAAAGACTTCCCTCACACGTCTCTGCTAAACCATTCCCCTCTCACCTTAATCTATGTCCTCTATCATTCCCACTTTGGTGTGGAAGGAAGTGGGGCTGGGTGGTGGTAAATCCAACAATTTGAGTGCATGTCTGAAATCAGCTACCAGAGGAAGTGGTGAAGGCAGGTACAAAAACAATATTTAAAAGGCATCTGGATGTGTTTATGAATAGGAAGAGTTTTGAGAGATATGGGCCAAATGCTGGCAAATGGGACTAGGTCACACTGGGATGTTTGGGTTGGCACAGATGAGTTGGACCAAAGGGGTCTGTTTCCCTGCTGTAAGACTCTAGTCAACCTATCCATGCCTTAAGTTATGAAGTACACTTCTGCCAGGTCCCCCCTCAGCCTCTGACACTCTCGCAAAAACAATCCAAGTTTGTCCAACCTCTCCTTGTAGCTAATACATGCTAATCGAGGTAACATCCTGGCTCAGCTCTTTCGCAACCGGTCCAAAGCCTCCACATCCAGAACTCAAAGTCATGGCCGAACTGAAGTTTTATACGACTGTAACATGACTCGCCAACATTTAATTTTGAATGTCTGAATTTTAGAAAGCCAAATCATGTTATTAGATTAGATTAAATTAAATTAGATTCGATTCTATACAGTGTGGAAACAGGCCCTTCGGCCCAACAAGTCCACACCAACCGTCTGAAGTGCAGCTCACCCAAACCCATTCCCCTATATTTAACCCCTGACTAATGCACCCAACACTACAGGCAATTTAGCATGGCCAATTCACCTAACCTGCACATCTTTGGACTGTGGGAGGAAACCCACGAAGACAAGGGGAGAACGTGCAAACTCCACACAGACTGTTGCCAGAGGCGGGAATTGAACCCGGGTCCCTGGTGCTGTGAGGCAGCAGTACTAACCCCTGAGCCACCGTGCCGCCCATGCTGTCATGGCAATTATAATTTGTGCACCGACCTGAAAATATTCCAGTGTGTTAATAAATTATTCTATTTAAAAACACTGTTTTTGACGTAATGTTTAGAATTTTAATTCTGTCTTTAGATAATCTTTATTTAGAAAAGAAAAGTGTTAAAAAAATTATTTCCAAAATTGGGGAAGTACGTTGCAATTTTGTTGTCCCTAAACTGCACACAGTTGCTCGTCCTTAGCCCTGGTTCTTGATAATCTCTTATTCAACAGATTTATAGAGATCAAGTGTGATCCTAAGGAAAGTGGCTAAGTATCTGCAACATACAGAAACTCCAAAACTGATTTGAGTTTAAGAGTGTAGTTTGGAAAAGGCACTGATGGTGAGCTTCCTCAAAATATTCAAGATGTGCCCAATAGAAAGAAAATATATAGTTAAAATAAGCAATATTTGAGAATTTTTAGCAATGGTACTTACAACTTTTCATTTTCCACCATGTTTTATATACAACATTGCCACATGAACACTTAAGCTCATGTCAAATCCATCTTTCTCAATTACCCCTAGTAACTTTAAAATTTCTAGAAAAATGGATCTTATTTTCTTCAAAAAAAGGAGTTTTACAATTAAACACAATAAAATTTTTTATTTAAACAATTTGAATAATGCAGAAACAGTTGTAGTCTCCCCACTGCCAAACAAATAAATTATTTAGTGTTCATATTCCTTACAGCAATTAAGCAGAGCACTAAACATAACTGGCAAGTGTTACTCAAATAAAAGCAGCAAAATGTAACCAGTACATAATTGTACTGAATACTGGCAACACAACATGCAATTCAGGGAAAATGCATACCATTTAATAATGTAAACTTACAACACTATTCTTCATGCCAAGAACAATATTAAGTAAACCAAGAGTCACAGAAAAGTAGAAATGCATCAAAACGTGATTTAATAGAAACAAATAACAAACATACATTTTAAAACCAGCCTGTACTCACTTAGGTGCATTAGTTTAAAATTGGAAATGCATTTAAAAGTTTTGGTAGTTTTTTTTCCCCTCCACGATTGATAACTCAGTGTTAAACTTTCAATACCTACAAATACTATCACTCTTTACTGTTTTTTCAATACCAAACCAAAAATAAATTAAATACTTAAACAAGTCTTAAGTCAAGTGCTGATAACAGCAAAAGGTAGACAAAATTATGGTCCTGTAATCAAAATGTAACTGTTGGCAACTTAGACATCAATCTCCATAGTTAGACATATGGAACCAATTTATTTGCCACTATACAATTGTAACCATTACTCTGTTTGCTATTCACGAGTTTTATGAAGCCATTAACTGTAGTGTCCAGAACAAAGTGTTGCTTTGTTTCACATGGCACAAATCAATCTTGCCCAACATAAGTCAGTATTTCTATAGCAGCTTTTGATTTTCAAATCCTATGCTTCAAGGCTCCATTCCAACACTACTTGCTAAAAGCTGTAACGTAGCCCCTTTCCACGTAGTGCTTCCCATCAAGTGCAATCATCTTAATCTTCTATTCTTGCTGACAAGACATTGTTGTCTGGCCTCTTCCACACTGCGTTAAATGATCGCTTCTAATGTGGTCATCAAAGAAGTGCTAAAAAGTTGAGCTACTTCATGAAATACCATTTCAATGCAGAATCCAGTGTTCAACGTTTCCAGCATACTTTAATCATAAAGGTTTGTCAATTACTGTAACACCTAGAAATAGAGAGAAACAATTAATTGTATTCTTATGTTGGGATCAAAACGAAGGATTGTTTGACAGAAATTGGAAATAACCCATGCATTCTTGCTTGAACAAAGGACAGGGACAAAGTTAGTAAGCCCAGTTGTTGTAATAACATCCTGTCACAGGGAAAAGAAGCTGGAAAACCTATCAGATCCTGCAGACAAGGAACATGCACTCCAAACAGAGTAAGAGGATTAGTACTGACACTCTGCAAAATACTTCACTGAAGTCATGCTGTAACATCAGCACATGATGCTTTCAGTAAGAAATTAAAGAGGAATACAGCAACTACATTTTGCAGAACTGAGTAGATTGAAAATTTCAAACAAAATCCAAAGTGACAGTAACACAAGATTATCTTCAGAACAGACATTAAATACATTGGTCTATAATTTCATGTGTGCTTCAACCTTCTTGGGGACAAACAAATTGATGAATATTTTGGTATTATCTGTATTGAGAAAGAAAAGATGGACATCTTTACAGGCATTACATTTTGATTGCAATGAAATGGAACATGAAACTACGACCAAATCTTTGCTACTTTCTGATCCATGGGTACCTAAATATCTGTTTAAGGCTTCATTTATTTTTTTCCCCAGTCAAAACTTATAGGTCCAGATCTTCTGGACCAAGTATTTATTGAGTATACTGTTGACATAAAAAGGCTGGTTTGTCTATGAAATTGATTTACTCACAAACTATCTAGCTGATTCTCTTTCTTCACTCTCTTCATATTACTCTCTTCTTTGCCCAAGGATCACTTAACCAAACTTATGCCTTGATTTTATGATAGTGAAGATGAGGAAGCAGACTCTTAAGAGTTAGTGAGCTAATATGAGAATTGAAACTGTTATTGGTCTACACTGCACTCTTACCCAACTCTGCTGACAATCCGTCTTTTGATACTGGAAACCCAATAACAAGGTCTTTTTTAAAGCGATGTTATTTTGTCCTCTTAAATAATGACACACGAAACAATTTAATAACACTCATTCCCACATATCTACATTCTAGTTCCTTTTGACATTTGTCCCGCAACTACTTTTGCTCTGCTTTTTAAATGTACTCAGTCTTTCTAACTACTGCTTACACTTTGAAAATGTAGTCAAGGCTGTCCCTTACTTTCTTCAGGCACAATGATCTACACTTTTTTTTTCCCATCTGTGTGTTTGACTAAAATTAATTGCAATTGCACACAAGAATGGAAATCTGAAACAACAACAGAAAATGCTGGAGAAACTCAGCAGGTATGGCAGTTTAACGTTTCGACTTCAGTATGACTTCTTAAGAACTGCTTAATATTGATTTTGGTCATAACCCCAGTATGATAAATTGAAGTACAATATATTTTTAAAAACTCATCCCAGCGCAGAATGAACACTGATCCATCATCTTAACCTCTACTAATGTAAACTTACTGCTGTGTCGCTGACATTATGTAAAATATTCAGCATCCCACTGATATTGCTTGTTAAGGAATTGTAGCCCAGAATGTCCAAATTCTTGTTCAACACTATGTTGGATCAGCTACTTTCATGAGTTGAACAAGCTGTGAAACAAATCTATTCTCAACGAATCAAATCAAATAAGTTGATGAATTGACTGCCTGAAAGAATTGGTGGGGGGGGGGGGGGGGGAATGAAGAGAAACAGCTCCAATAATAACGAGCAAAAGTGAACAAGAAAAAATTGTTGGGATAAGATCATTCAAAATTGTGCTCCAACATACATGGCATTGGTGCGACCACATCTGAAGTACTGTGTGTAGTTCTGGTCTCCTCATTTAAGGAATGAAATAAATACACGGGAGGCTGTTCTGAGCAGGTTTACTTGTAATTAGTAGGTTATCTTACAAAAGAAATGGCTGGGCAGACTGGGCTTGTTTCCACTACAGTTTCAGACTTAAGGTTAATTGAATTGTATGAGATCTTGATTGATCTTTGCAAAGCCTCGAAAAGGAGAGTGTCTCTTTTGGCAAGTCCAGAACTTAGCAGCGCTGTTTACAAATTAGCGTTCACCCTATTAGAGCAGATGAGATTTTTTTTTCCCTCACTCAGGGGCTTGAGACACCTTGGAACTTTTGTACCTCAGAAAGCTGGTGAGGTGGAATATTTGAATATTTTTAAAAGTGGAGATTCATCCTTGTTAGACAATGGAATTAATCTAGGGATATCAGATGGAAATGTGGAATTCAAAATACAAACTCATCAACTCTGATCTTATGGCAGAGCAGACTCAAAAGGATCAAATGACCTACTTCTGCTTAGCTTGTACGTTCATAGAGAATGAGTAGGGAAGATAGAAAGAGGCAACACAGGCACCATGCTGGATGATAGTGAGATTATAAGAGTGGGGAAGTCATGTTGGAGCTTAGGTTAAATTAGGTTAAATACAGCTTGGGTACTGTGTGCAGCCTGGTCACCACACTACAGGAAGGATTTGATTGCACTACAGACGGTGCATAGGAGATTCACTAAAGTTGAATGAAATAATTTAAATCTTACAAAAGATAAATAACACAGTTCTGCTGAAAATTCATAAAGCTGAAATGTTAATTCTTTCTTGCCACAGTTGTTCCATGACGTGCAATTTTTAAAAAAATTGTATTTAAATGTTTATTGTTGAAAGCTGGTATTTATGGAAAATGGCAAAAACTAGAATCTACAACGCCCATGAGTGATACAGACCTGACCATTTGTCGTAAGAGGCATGAAACTGTGTAGACAATTTCAGAGAAAAAGCTGATTGTTCCCTGACAATTTTAGTTTTGGTTGCGACTATGACATTTATGATTGTTACATTTTAGGTCGGTACCTTGGATTTAAACTAAAATGGAGTGGTGGGGTTACCTGTCCTGCTTCAAATTCTCAACAAGCAGCCTCGGTGGGTTGGATACGGTGTAAAGGTTGGGACCCAAGGGACAAGATAGATATTCCTGTAGACAGTGGCAACAGCAATAATCCAACTGAGTGGAAACTGTCAGTTTCTAAGTCTCTCAGAGTGACGTTAGGAATGTCAGACTTTAACAGAAACTGTACTTTGAACTACCTGTTTAATTCCAATAGAATTGGGTGCCCAGAGGATAAGTAACTAGCATTTCTGCCTGGATACAACGTCTATGCGGTTCATGTTCTCAATAAGATGAGCTTTGAGAACGGAAAAGATGTAGAATTCATTGCAGTTATCAGTTTGAAGGATTTCAAAAGATATCTCAAACTCTCAGGCACAAGACACACAGTCTTCCACATTCTCAGTCAGAGAGAGAGAGAGAGAGAGAGAGAGAAGGATGGAGGGAACCAGGCCTGCACTAAAGTGAGAAAATGTTGACTCTTTTAGTTACCAGACCAAAAACAAGTAGGGGTTTGCACTCAAATTTTAGATGACAAATTTGAGGGGATACAAAGGAGGTGAAAATATTTACCTAACTTGAGTTCGAAGGAGGAATCTCCAAAGTTTCCCTCACACTGAAAGTCAGGTTTGGGATTAGAAGTCATCAGGTTGGGAAAGGAACTAAAGCAAGCTTCAGGAGCCAGGAATAACTGTGGCTGTTTCACAAAGAATGAAGTATCCATTAAGAACAGCATAAAGAATAACTAAAGTAAGAGATTTTTGAATATGTTAAAAATGAAATGGAGAATTTGAGAAATATTAGAGAGTACAAGATGGCTATTGAATAGTATTTACCCATGTTGGTTTTAGTGCAGTTATCACAGTAATAGTCTGAAATTTTGTGCTGTCCTCTCTATTAGTCACTTCAATTCCAAATTTCTTTTTGAAATTAATCTGTCTCTCTGGGGATTGTGCAACATACCTTAACACTGGACAATGGAACAAGTGTAACAGAATCATGCTGTGCTTATTTTTACATCAAGTCATATGTCACATCGAGAAACACATCCAAAGCCACAACCACTCCCAGAAAACAGGAAATAAAAATCAGAAATAATCATGCCCGTGTTGTCCCAGGATATGGGCAAAGTTCACTGCAGTGCTTCACTCACCCTAGTAAAAGATAATGACTTCATCTATAGTATAACCCTTTAACTCGCAGAAACATCTATATGGCCAAAGCTCAACATTTACGTGTAATATCCATTTTAAAATCTGGTAATAAAATCTTCATTTTGTAGCTTGTCAAAAGGATGGAAGTTCACATTTCCCAGCATCAGCCACTTAAACATGTAGTAAAATACCTGGCTCGTTCATCAACCAGAAAAATATAAAAGGTAAAGGTATAAAATGAAAAATAATCTTGAACTAATTGCATGTGTCAAACACCAAAAGGTGAAAGCTGCAATGCTTCATCAAACCT
The DNA here is from genome assembly GCF_020745735.1 of Hemiscyllium ocellatum. NCBI lineage: Eukaryota > Metazoa > Chordata > Chondrichthyes > Orectolobiformes > Hemiscylliidae > Hemiscyllium > Hemiscyllium ocellatum. The sequence goes on along the minus strand of NC_083401.1, from coordinate 149,794,199 downwards.
GCAGAGGGAGGGCTTGTACACAAAAATGGTAGAAAGGCTGTGTCAATTTGTGGAAAGAACTCTCCAAGGTGGCCTGTAAAAATATCACCAAAAGAGTGCTGAAAACACAGCTGCAGAGATATAAAGATGAAAAAGCCAATGAATTAAGGTTCTTAACCTGCATAACTTCTTCCTGTACTCATACACTGTGGTAGAAGTATCCATTTATCTAATGCTGGGTTGTAATATTCCACAGACGCAAGGTTACAGGAGCCATCATCCCCACCGGCTACGTACAGCAGACCATTTACAGCACAGACACCTGCCAGGGGTTAAGGAGGTAGAAATAATAACAACAGGTTAGTTGTTTATTCCTGAATAATAATAAAAATACTTTTGCTTGGGCAATTCTACCTGCATTCCTCCTGCACATATTCATGTCTGCAACCTGTTTCCAGGTATTTGCAGAGGCGTCATACATCTCCACACTTTTCCTCACCAATGGACCATCGTGACCTCCAACTGCGTAGAGTAGACCATTTAGAACTCCCACACCTGCAATAATGCAAACAAGGTGCCCTTATTGCCTTAAAAACTTAGTCACTTATGTCGAAAGTCAGGAGATTTCCAAAATCTGATAACTCCAAAATTCAGAAAATATACCCCTGCAGGATTCATTACCGCTGTTTTGAATCAGTTTTACTTAATACTTAATTAGGCCAGGACCTCGGGTGGCAGGAGACAGGAATGAGGCAAGGAACATTATTTTGAATACTTTGACCCATTGCATTTTTAAGTTGGTTTTAATTATATATTTTTAAAAAACACAAAATAATTTAGCCAACGTAACAAGTTTGGCTTTGTCTTGTTTGAATAACATTTTTTGATCAGTACAAGATGGGACCCTGTTGTGTTACAGGACAAAACGTCAAAATGAGAACTGCTTTTTAGAGAGCACAGCAGCAACGTCAGGTGCCTTGCACTGCAAATAAAATTAAACCCTATGTCATTTACTCCAATGCACACAACAAAAGATCGTTTACTTATACAGCCATGTTTTTACAATATCAGAATGTCTCAAGATGCTTCAAAATGAATAAAAGTTATTTTAAAGTGTAAACACAAAATTAATTTAGGCAAATATAGGAGCCATTTTGCAGGTAGTACGGCAGTAAAGATTATAAATATATTGAGAAATGAATATTGGCCAAGACAAAGGCTGGCCAGAAACTAGGCAAACTCTCTAGCTCTTGTTTAAGAAATTCCATGGGACCATTTGCTTTGACTTTAGGGTAGACGGGGTAACAGTTTAAAGTCTCATCTGAAAGAGAGCACCTGTAACAATTTAGCATTCCCTCATAGCATTGCTCCAAAAATTGAACTACATTCCAAGATAATAAAACTTCAGAGAAAAGATCATGCGTAATTTCTCTATTGGGAGCTTACAACTTATCTTAAGTACAAAATACCAAAGTCATTTCCTGTGTATAACTAATTTTATAAAACTACAGTACCACAAAGGAAATTTCGTCCCATGACTGTTACATGCAGTGAATTCAGAAAATAATGAGTTTTAAAGATACTGTTATAAAGTATCTCTCCAGGAGTTATAACTGATAATGGGGTGGTTTTTATCTAATCATACAAAGATACAGCAGAGGGAGGCCATCCATTTCCTCATATACAAGATCTTTGACAGCTATTAATTAAAGCAATATAGTGTTCTTTCTCCACAACTCTGAAAATAATTGAATGGGATAAAATGTAGAGCATGAACTGTAATTTCCAGTTTCATACCTGCCCCACTGCGCCTTGTACTCATTTCAGCAATGTAGGTCCATTCATTTTTCGCTGAGTTGTAGGCCTCTACAGAACTGAGACATTGTCGTGATGCCCCGTCATAGCCACCTACAGCATACAACACACCTAGCAAAGAAATTTGTCTTAATGATCATTTGAATTTACATTTCAGGTATACCTGGGAGGTTTGCTGCCAATGTTTATAGGTTTTCTTTTCAGATGATAATGAGAATTACGATCAACAATATTATTCAGTATTACTTACTACAAAGTAAACCACTTTGTCAAAATTTGGAGGTATTAAAATGGGAAAGTCACCATAGCCACGATGGACCAGCAGCTGCTCGCTCATTCAGCAGCGTCATAAATAACTCACTCATGAGTATCACCCAGTGTTACTGGCCATGGGTCCTTCTGCATGGTAGGCATGATCTTAGACCCACATCTCTGACCACACATTTGGTAGGTGTTTCAAGGTGGAAGAATTGTTCTGTAGCCTTGAAACTGTGATCATTCCTTCCTCCAGTTCCTTTCCATACTTCCTCTTGTTACCAATATTCTCAAAGAATTGTTATCCCTTCAGACAAGAGGTTCCTTCAATCAGTTTCTTCTGAATGAGGGTATCACACACATTGGCATTTATGTTGCACTGCTTGAGGAAGCCTTCAGGGAGTCTCTGAGTTGCTTCCTCATTTCCCATCCAAGTGCCTTCCTTAAGCTGGGTAAAGATAATTGACCTTGACAGTCAGAACCCAGACATCCTAAATACCTGACCAGCCCAGCAAAGCTGATTTTGGACCATCATAGCCTCGATGCTGGTGCTACTGGTTTCTTCAAGGACACAGATCGTTGTACACCTGTCCTCCTAGCTGGTAAGGGGAATCCATCACAAACAGCATTAACTGTACTTCTCCAGTGCCTTGAGGTAGCATCGCTACATAGTCAAGGTTTTTGAGCCATGTAGAAGAGTCGGAAGGACGACGGCAATTTACACCAGGAATTTGATATCAACATGGATTTACCAGTCTCTTGTTTGAGAGAGATGACCGATTACACACCCTGCATAAAAGCTCTATATTAGATATTTGCCCACAATTATTCAATTGATTAAGGCAAATAGTACTGATGGATCAGGAAGGAACTGGCTCAGTCCCAGTCTAGTTAAGTTAGCGGATCTGTGGTTTTGGTGCAGGTTATCAGCACTTCTAAATCGAGTGAAGACTGCTAATGGTCCCCCTGGACTGCTATCCAGTTACCTCTTTCTCAACAGCAAGGTACAAAGAATAAAGAAAGAGGTCATAGTGAAATATTATAGTTGTTCAGAGTCTGGTGAACTGTACCTCAGCAAGCAGAAAACAGATTTGGGATCAGAAGATTGAAAGACAATAAATGCACTATATCTGAACAAAGTTTACAGGAGCAGAAGTCTTTCCCATAATGCTACATCATTAGAATATTTTTTGACTTTATTGACAATGCACATGCGCTATATCATCATCATGGACACGGCCAGAGGAACAGAAAAAAAAAGCAAACTGGACTTGGCAAATCATTTGGGACTTAGTAAAGCTGATTGATTGGATGGGTGCAAAGGTAATCCTTCATTTTATAGAATCAAATGAGTTACGTTACTAAGAGACTATGATTCCTTATAGTCAGTTTCAGCAGTGATAGAAAAGGTGTTACATAATTCTTGCTTAGAATTAGTGAACAATAGAAGCAAATGTTCAATTATAGTGACAAATTACACCATAGCAGTTCAATAACCATACAAATTAAATTAAATGTCACTCCTGTGATAAAGAAGTTATTAACCTTTTCTAGTTTAGCCTTGGGGTGAACAATTAAGTTTTCTTGGAAGCTGTAAAGCTTAAATATTGAAAACATACAACTGCACGTATTTTGTTGCCAAGAGCCAGAGATTACATACAGGTAGTTTTTTTTCCATAACACAATGGTTGCACTCTTGCAAAACCCCACACTGTAGGAAAATCACTCTTTAGAAACTGCGCTTTAAAATGTTGGCGATGTAATCGCGTTACAGCCAACACACATTGTAAAAGTTCATGCTTGAGAAACAATGTCCCCAATTCGTCAATAGCTTTACAGCAAATGTGTTAATGAAACGCACGTTACAGCAGAATGAGGTGTACAAAAACAAAAACAAATTGCAGGAGAAACTCAGCAGGTCTGGAAGCATCTGCAGATTCTGAAACTCACTGGGCTCAAAATGTTAGCTCTGATTTCTCTCCACAGATGCTGCCAGATTTACTGAGTTTCTCCAGTAAATTGCTTTTGTTTCAGATCTTCAGCATCCACAGTCTTTGACAAAATTTTGTATACGGTCAAAATAAATCAGTGAATTTAGACTATAATGGTTAAATAGAAGTATTTTTAAATTTTGAAATTAAAAGTAAAAAGCAAACATCAGTTAATGAACCTTGGATCAGTGGCAAGAATATGTTAATGCTAATAAATCATTCTAGAGGTGCCTCAGAGCCAGGAGAAATTTGGAATTGGGTGGTAACAGACAGTGATGGGGAAGGAGAGTAACACCAACATCTTGGATGAGATGAATTTGACCCAGAATGGACATTCATTTCTTATGTTTGTTTGAAGCAACACTGAACCTTGAATAATTACACACTTATGGTATAAAGGTAATCAGTTTTTCTATCTTCTTCATAGCCTTACTCCAGTCTAACCGGAGTGATACTATCCCAGTGTCATTTGAATAAAAGGATTGTAAACCTTTAAAAAACCTAAAAGCACTGCAGATGCTGTACATCAGAAACAAAAACAGAAATTGCTGGAAAGCTCAGCAGGTCTGGCAGCATCTGTGGATACAAATCAGAGTTAATGTTTTGGATCCGGTGACCCTTCCTCAGAACCTCTGAGGATGTGTTAACGGACCCAAAATGTTAACTCAGTTTCTTTTCACAATTGTAAACCTGAACTGTCTCCAGTCGATTAATAGAGGCTATCATGTCAACTAGCATCACAAACACGATATTCAGCTTGAAGCATGGAAGTGGTATTACAAAGCAGGTGAGAGTAGTGTATTTACCACACATAGTGTAGTAAGTTGATCAGAGTTAAAAATCACACAACACCAGGTTATAGTCCAACAGGTTTAATTGGAAGCACACTAGCTTTCGGAGCAACTCTCCAATCAGGTAATAGTGGAGGGCTCGATCGTAACACAGAATTTATAGCAAAAATTTGCAGTGCGATGTAAGTAACCATAAGTTGATCAGAGGATGGATCGTTCAAGTATCAAAAAAATCTGAAGGAGTATTGAGTCCAATAAATACTGAGAAGAGAGGTCGCCAATCCGGGGCTCAGTGTTGGTAGAATTCACACAAAAGCCACAGTTGAGACAAAATTTTCACTTAGGTTGAATTCACCCAGCAGGATGAGGAAGCTGCTGGGTTGGTAGAATTCATGCGGATAAGGGAGAGAAATCTGCATTGGTAGAATTGTGCAGTCACCATAATCGAGTTAAAAACTACATGGTGGTAGAATCTGTGTGGGAGGTTAGAAAATTCCACATTGATTTCATGCAGGATATATTTAAGCTAAATCCATGTCGGTAGAATTCGCACAAGGGAATCAGGAAGTAGGGGGCTTTGCTGGTGGCATCAGTGCAGAGGGCAAGGAAAGTCTTTATTATACAATCTGGTAAGGAGGAGGAAAGAAAGGGAGATACAGACCGCTAATGGAAGTTGGATCGCTCCATCACAAGTTTTATAGCACAACGCAAAAAATAATTAACAGAATGCTGAAGGATAGGTAAAATCCACAGAGAATGATAAGGTTGGTCAATGGGTCAGAAGCAGGACAAAGAACAAGAGGGGATAATTATCATCACCATTTTATATATTTACAAGTCATGATTTGGAGATGCCGGTGTTGGACTGGGGTGTACAAAGTTAAAAATCACAAAACACCAAGTTATAGTCCAACAGGTTTAATTGGAAGCACACTAGCTTTCGGAGTGACGCTCCACTACCACCTGATGAAAGAGCGTTGCTCCGAAAGCTAGTGTGCTTCCAATTAAACCTGTTGGACTATAACCTGGTGTTATGCGATTTTTAACTTTATATTTACAAGTATGTAAATTCTTATATCTAACAAGAGAAAGAAGAAACTGCAAGTCAGTGACTGTGGCAACATTGATACTGGTGCTGATGAAGAACTTAGAGGAGGAGATAGCGGAATATGGGGAGAGGGGAGGTCCACCCCAAATAACAAACTACAATACGCACTCCATCATAGACATGGCAGCATTAATATACCCCCAAAACCTGACAGTGATATCAGAAGTGGGATGTCACAGAAATTGAAATTTAATTGATTATGTTTGAGAAGCAATTGTCTTAGATTGTAATTAAACACGAGTTGAGTCATTTATAGGTAGAATGAGAAGTTACAATAGGATTAGAATATTCCAGAATGTGACTGATAAATAACAGAAAAGATAGGAGCATAGCTATTGGCAACTGTACTGGTAACTGCAGAAATTTATGATCAAAAATAGGAGCGTGTCCTTGATAAGCTTACTACAGACCTTCCTAAAAAGAACCCATCAGCTTAGAAAGAGTCTGGAATAAGTTAGCCTACTGTCCACATTCATGTGCTTTAAAGCTGGAGATGGAAAAATAAAGAACTACAGGAGTGAAGGAACAGCAATGAAAACAGCATTTCAAAATCAAATTAGTTTAGTTATAATCAGGCATTTCAAGTAATATTCTTTGATCAATCTAATATTATATTGCTGTTCTTATGTACAGCCAATGCGGATCTTGGCACTAACTCATCACAATCTTGTGAGGTAGATAGGATAGTGAAGGTGGCGTTTGGTATGCTTTCCTTTATTGGTCAGAGTATTGAGTACAGGAGTTGGGAGGTCATATTGCGTCTGTACAGGACATTGGTTAGGCCACTGTAGGAATATTGCATGCAATTCTGGTCTCCTTACTATCGGAAAGATGTTGTGAAACTTGAAAGGGTTCAGAAAAGATTTACAAGGATGTTGCCAGGGTTGGAGGATTTGAGCTATAGGGAGAGGCTGAACAGGCTGGGGCTGTTTTCCCTGAAGCATCGGAGGCTGAGGGGTGACCTTACAGAGGTTTACAAAATTATGAGGGGCATGGATAGGATAAATAGACAAAGTCTTTTCCCGGAGGTCAGGGAGTCCAGAACTAGAGAGGGCATAGGTTTAGGGTGAGAGGGGAAAGATGTAAAAGAGACCCAAGGGGCAACTCTTTCATACAGAGGGTGATATGTGCATGGAATGAGCTGCCAGAGGAAGTGGTGAAGGCTGGTACAATTGCAAATTTAAGAGGCACTTGGATGGGTATATGAATAGGAAGGTCTTGGAGGGATACGGGCCGGGTGCTGGCAGGTGGGACTAGATTGGGTTGGGATATCTGGTTGGCATGGACGGGTTCGACCGAAGGTCTGTTTCCATGCTATACATCTCTATGACTCAGTTTAGCTTCATTTGACAAACAAATGCAGCATGGGATTGAGAACAGAATGAAGGCAAGAAACTAATGTTTTAGAATGACAGCTATAAGGCTATAGGACATCTGTTTAGTTTCAAATCCAGACTTCAAAGGTGAAACATGATAGAGATAGTTTACACTCATCCTCGTTGGCGCTGATCAAGAAATCCTAGCCATGGCTGTGTCCTTGTGTTGGTGTTTTAGAAGTATAGCAATTGACTAAAGGTAACCTTTATATTAGACTTAAATTTGTAACATGGATTTGCATTTATAATTCTAAAATTGTCTAAACAACTTGTAGAGATTAGTATTTTCTGTATTGATTTTGACTATTAAAAGTCAAAGGTAACAAACTTTTTAAGGTGGGTTCAAGTCCTGCCAGTTTCAGAAGTGTGTAATAACATTTCTGAACACATTGATTAGAAAATATCTACAAACACAGCAAAAGAAAAAGTCAAACAAATGACGAACGAATAGACAGTGTTGATTTAATAGGAACTTTACCAATTAAGTATTGAGACATCAACTCAAGGATATAAATCTTTAAGTTGTGACTACGAATCCCTCTCATTTTCTTTAGCAAAGAGGTAAAGAACATTTCAAAATACTCTTACCTTCGTAAAGTGAGATTAATAAAATGTAATGAAGGCGGTGGCCCCATGGATAACTGACAACTTAAGGAACCAATCAGGAGATAGTGAGTGGTGATTTCAGAGTCAGAGATTAGTCACATGCTCCTTAGACCAATTACCATACGCCAAGGCTAGCCTAGGCCAATCAGAACGTAATGACATAATTGATCACGCTGCAAGTTGTGCCATGGAAAGCACTGACAAACACCATCTTTCAGTGACCAAGGAACATGTAAGTAGTTTAATGTTATCCTGCTTCAATCAGGAGTGAAGTCCTCAAAGCACTGGAGACAGGCACAGACCCAATGTTGAGTTGTGCACCAAGATGAACCAGAAAGCATGAACCATGACACACACGTAAAGCCACTGCCCTGCTTTAATTGGTCTTATTTATAACCAAAGTGAAGTTTCTTGAACTATTGCACGAGACTGTCTGTAATTGCTTTAATGGTTAAAGTCTTAAATGAATAAATTAATCTTAGTATGAGAGGTTAAATTATAAGATCCCCAAAACTTCTAAAATTGGTGATCTCAACACGATCAAGACCGATTGAGAATGTCTAGTGTCATAAAAGGAGCTTGGTGAATGTGCACGGCCAACACTGCCATCAAAAAGGGGAACTCTAATGATCATGGGATCATTGTGAACCCCCTGTGATTCAGACACTATTGTTACAAAGGATATTTAAAACAGTTTCTTCTCTCTACCATTGATGTTGGACAAGGTGTCCAGCAAAGATGTCCAAACACTGCCTGTAGCAGTCTGGAGAAAGGGGGAGCAGGGCATGTTTAAAGAGATAGTTGCATTTGTCCAAATTGATTTGGATGACAAACTTAGAAGCTGAGAAAGTAATGAGCTTCTAGGCTTAAGAAGCATACCACTATGTTCAGAAAGTGATCAAATTTGTGAAAAAGAATCATGAGGTGGGTGAATAACTTGGGGAAAAAAAAACATTTGCAGTGGAAAGGTCAGAAGAAAAATAGTTTAAAAAGACAAGTTCATACTTTAGAGTCAGGGTGCTACAAATTCTGCAAGGTGGGTGGCACGGTGGCTCAGTGGTTGGCACTGCTGCCTCACAGCGCCTGGAACCCAGGTTCAATTCCCATCTCGGGTAACAGTATGTGTGGAGTTTGCACATTCTCCTTGTGTCTGCATGGGTTTCCTCTGGGTACTTGGGGGTTTCCTCCCACAGACAAAGATGTGCAGGTCAGGTGAATTGGCCATGCTAAATTGTCCATAGTGTAAGTGTCAGGGGGAATGGGTCTGGGTGGGTTACTCTTCAGAAGGTCGGTGTGGACTTCTTGGGCTGAAGGGCCGGTTTCTACACTGCAAATAATCCAAACTAATCTAATTTTATGGAAAGTAAGATGATAAATGAGGAGGTCTTGATATCAAAGAAAGAGAAACACTTCAACAATCTCCCAGAGAAGTAGATCATTCTCAGTGTAAATTTATGATGTTAGAAAAAATATCGGGAAATCCAATGGACAACTGGTATTAGCCAAAGCAGAGATGAGTGTGGGAAAGCTCTCCTGTCGTGATTTCAGCTGACAATGGTTTTAGTCACAAACGTAAAATATTCTGTACTTCTCACTTCAACTACAACCAAAAGTTTGGGTATAGAAATAAAATCTGAGACTAAAATAAAGTGTTAAGAAGACAGCTTTGTTGTATGAAAAGAAAACTAAAGAATTTGTGTATGAGAATAAGAAGTTTATTGTTTCATTTTGTCAGGGCAATAAATGGTGTGTTTGAATATGAACTAAATATTAACCCTCTGTGGGCTTGTATGTGCTTTTGTTCCTTGGTTGTTACATTCTATGTATTGGTATTATGGTTGAGGTTTTAAATTTATTAACTCACCTTGATCTCCCTGGAGATCAAGACTCAAGGATTAAAAAAAAGGTGGCAAAAAAGGCATATAGCATTCTTATCTTCATCAATCACAGCATTAAGGTAAAAGTTGGCAAGTCTTATTGCAGCTGTAGAAAACTTAGGCCAAATTTGGAGTATTGTGTGTAGTTCTGGTCACCATGCTATCGGAAGTATGTGAAGGCTTTGGAGATGATGCAAAAGAGGTTTGCCAGGACGTTGCCTGGATTTAAGTGTAACAGCTACAAGGAAATGTTAGACAAACAGTTTTTTTTTTAAAAACTAGCGGTTGAGGGATAAACTGATGAAAGTGTATAAAGTTATGAGAGACGTTGATAGGGTGTATACACAGGGCTTGTTTCCCAGGTTGGAAATGTCAAATAGTAGAAGGCACAGGTTTAAAGCGAGAGTGAGAAAGATGAAAGGATATGTGCAAAGCAAGTTTTCTTTTTAAAAGCATAGTGTGGTAGGTGCCTGGAACACACTATCAGGGGAGGTGATAGGAGGAAATACGATAAAAACGTTTTAACAGGCATTTAGATAGACACATGAACAGGTGGGGAATAATGGAATATGAACTATGCACAGGCAGACAAGATTAGTTTAGAATGGCATTATGGTTGGCACAGACATAGAATGGTACAGGCCTTTTAGCCTATGGTACATTTTGAAGTCTGAGTTTATAACTTATTGGAGTTCATACTTCTGGCATACATGGAGATATTAAAGTGTAGATATGATAGTGGAGTGTGCCTGTGGCAGCTGAAAAACATATGAAATCAAGTTGCAGATCTAGGTGGGGTGTGTAGCATTTGGATTTTATTGTGCCAGTCTGACTCTCCCAGATAAAACAGAGTTACAGTGCAAATTTTTTTTTTAAATGAAAAGAAAATGCAGCAACTTTAACACCATCTTCTAAACTTGTGACCTCTACCATTTAGGAGGAGGGCAGCAGGCACATGGGAGCACACAACCTTCAGATTTCCCTCTTCCCACAAGCTAAAAAACCTGCCTGGCTGGTACAATATCACTGTTCTTTCATCATTGCTGGATAAAAATCTAGCAATCCCACCCAACTGCATTGTGGGAATACTTACGCCACAGGGACTGCAGCAGTTTAAGGCGGCAGTTTTTAGATGGGCAATAAATGCTGTGAACCACATGCCATGAACAATTTTCTTTTAAGCAAGGGGACAAGCTTTCCAATTATTGCACAGCACCACCGGTTCCAGCAGAACTCACCTCCAACAACACCAACGCCCACACTACTCCTTCTGGTGTTCATTGGGGCGACATGAACCCACTCATTTGCTTTAACATTGTATACCTCAACAGAAGATAAACCTGCAAAATTGAGAACAGATCGTTCAATCTCACACAATATCAAACTGATAGCAACAAATAGATATGATAAACAATGAATGCATAGAAACCCATACAGCTAATTACAATCTGCAAATAACAGACCTAGTCCATGCATGGTGAGTTGTGAAAGAGAATTTAATTTTATTCTTTTTCAGCATGCAGTCATGAAAATGTCTGGATCATAAGAACACAGCAATCCTGACAAATGTGGCATTTTAAACTTTTGTTTTTAAAAGGGTAAATCCACTCCTTGCCTCATTTCTCTTTTTTCACTATTTGCTCTAACTTATCTTGAAGGAGCTATGAACATACACAGAATTATGAGTTCTAGGGCACAGCAGCACCTTCTTCTCTCTCTTTCTCCCCCCCCCCCCCAACCTCAAGTGGCTCTTTTTCATGTGTAAGCCTAGAAAATGAGTATCAGCAGGCAGTTTGAGGGGTCACAGCCCAATTCTGCCTTTAACAGTTATTCATTCTTATGCATTTGCTAGCAGGGTTTCATTATTTAGCAGAAACTCAGACCAACTCCTCTTGCTCAGAGACCATCTGAGAAACGTTAACTCACTAGCTTTTCACGGCTTTAGGCTTCTAAGTAAACTGACCATCTGGGGAAAAATGCTTGTCTGCCATGCTGCCTCTGGTGTCCTTCAACTTATCACAGTCACATGATCAGAGGTCAACTTGAGTAAAACAAACACTTTTGGCAGAAGTCATTTCGTCCATCAGATGGACCATAGTGCAAGGTGCCTGCTTTTATTCTCTTCTCAGCTACGTTCATCCTTTTATATATATTAAGCGGAATTTTCAATTTGACACTGTTACTTATCTTCTAACAGATTTCTATTTCTGACTTCCTGCATGATCTCTCAATTGTTGTCAGGTCTTTCCATTTCTCCCACCAAATACTCCCACCTCCAACACTAACTCCGTTCATCGTCAGCCTACATTAGGTTGATCAAGAGGTGCAGGTATACATATGATACCTGTTGTGATACCAAGACACCCACCCCCACTACTAATCATCATTCTATTTTAGTACGTTTAATCATTTTATATTTACTGCAAATTACTAATATACCCAAATTAAATGCCATAAACTTTGCCAAGCAATTTATACCAAGTAACAGCGTCAGAGCCAAGTGGGGAGTATGCTTGCTATTGGGTCCTTTCAGACTTTAGTAAGAATGCATTATAAAAGTAGCAAAATAAGTAGATGATTTACATTGACAGTAAGTAGTACCAACATTACAAATCTTCCAAGTTATACATTTCAGATGGTTGGTAAATTTTACAAATGATTTGGGAGTGCAATTTGATGGCATAAATTTTTTTTAAACATATTATGAAAATGTAAAGGATTTTATATAATAGAATCTTATCACCTTTGGTTAGGAACAGAATAATTTTTGTGGCCCCTTTCAGATGGCTTCTGAGGTCCACCGATCTGCTCAATGTCCTGAAGGTAGCCAACTAAAAGCTGCCAACAAACTGGGCGCTAAGTAGCTGCCTTCAGAAGCCCCATTTAATTAGGGGTCCTTAATGAAGAATGCTCTGAAGATTACAAAAGGGAAATCAGCATTTACACAGTTTTCAGGCCATCACTGAGAGGATCAAACCCCACTCCACCGGGGTGATATGCTGCCACATCTTTGACCCTCAAGCATTCAGAATGAAGGCAGACCTTGCTGGTTCCTCACTCTGCTGTGCCAGGAGGCAACCTTCAGACATTTGCCAGGCTTTGGCATCAGCCAGTTTGCTCAAAAAAAAAGGCACTTGTTCACATTTAGCTACCAGCTATTATAAGATAGATGGTTGATGCCTTCCAGACCCTGACCCAAGCAAGATTGCGCTTTGTTTTCTGAGCATCGACAAAATTATATTAATGTAGTGCTTTCAATGTAATAAAGAATCCCAAGGTGTTGTGGGGCCTGGGATTACAAAAATAGGAGGCATAAGACCATGGACAGCTTTGACAACAAGAATTTGAATTCAAGGGATTGCTTGACCATGGGCCAATATAGATTAGTAAGTACAGGGTTATTGATGAATGGGACTTGGAATAAATTAAAACAAGGACATTTGTTCTGAATGACCTCAGGTTAATTTATTGCAGAATGTGGGAGATCAGTTAATTGTGTTTTGAAATTGTTGAAATTTGAGGTAACAAAGGCATGATGAGGGTTGAAGAAATATTTGAGCTGAGACAAGACAAAAAAAAGTCAAGTGTGATCAGAAGATCATAATATGATCAAACATGACACCAAGAATACAAACAGACTGATTTAATCTCAAACCATTGCCAGAGAAAGGGATTGAATCAGTAGCTGCAGAATGCATCTTTAAGCAGGATTCTGAAAACCATGCTCTGAAAGTTTCACAGTTTAGTATCACAAGAAAAGGGGCACAAGAGTTTGAGTGTACCTGCAGCTGTGCATTCGATTTCAAGATGGTGTGTTACCTCCCAGTTGTCAGGGAGGAAGATCTCACAAAGTGGCTGCAGGGCATTCATTTGGGGGGATGATGAATAGCTGCAGTGCATGGTACATATTGGTACCAAGAACATTGTGGACCAATTGTGCTGTAAGGGACAAAACAAAAATCAGTAATGTCATTGTGAATCAGCTTAGTGATTGCTTGTTAAGTGTTTTGCTTGGTAATCTTTCAAAATCTGTGTAATTTATTAGTATACTAGTAAGATGGTATGCTGTAGGCATGCTAGATCAGTTCAGCCAAGGGAAACATCCAGCCTACGGTACATGGGGTTGCGGGTGGTGTGGACACTTCACATGTCCTACATGAACATATGTACAAGAAGGGTTACGAGCTGCCAAAACGTAAGCTCTGTATTTTGGAACTCGAGCAATGGCTAGAGTTACCACGGTGATTGTGTGGACAATAGGTGATCACATAGCAGGTTAAAGGCACAGTATCATGAAGGTCATGAAGCAGTCCAGAGTCCATCTCACTCACTAACCAACCTGTTTTCCATTTTGCATTAATGACAGATGAAATTCAATGCAAAGTAGTGAGAACTGATGCATTTTGGAAGGAAGAACACAGGCAGACAATAAACCTACAGGGATAATTCTCAAAAGGAGTGCAGGAGCAGAGGAACCTGGGAATAGAAGTGTATAGATAACTGAAAGAATCAGAACAGATAAAGAACGCAAGTCCTAAAGCATACAGTATCCTGAGCTTTATTAGCAGGAACATAGCGTACAAGAGCAAGGTGTTGTTGTTGTTGAATTTCTATTAGACAATGGTCACAATATTGTGGACAGTTCTGGGCAACATATCCAGGAAGGATGTGATTGTGTTGGACAGAGTGCAAAGAAGGTTTACAAGATTGGTTGCGGGGCTGAGAAACTTGGATAGCAAAAGGCTAGGAGGAGGTCTGAGAAAAGTTTTCAAGAGTAGAAAGGTCATTCCTCACAAACCTGGAGTTATTTGAGAAGGTGACCAAACAGTGGATGAGGGTAAAGCAGTTGATGAGGTGTATATGGATTTCAGTAAGGCGTTTGATAAGGTTCCCCACAGTAGGCTATTGCTCAAAATATGAAGGCATGGGATTGAGGGTGATTTAGTGGTTTGGTTCAGAAATTGGCTGGCTGAAAGAAGACAGAGGGTGGTGGTTGATGTGAATTATTAATCCTGGAGTTCATTTACTAGTGCTGCACTGCAAAGATCTGTTTTGGTTCCACTACTGTTTATTATTTTTATAAATACCTGGATGAGGGCATAGAAGGATGGGTTAGTAAATCTGCGGATGACACTAAGGTCGGTAGAATTGTGGATAGTGACAAAGGATGTTGTAGGTTACAGAGGGCCGAGAGGTGGCAATTGATGTTTAATGTGGAGAAGTGTGAGGTGATTCACCTTGGAAGGAGAAATAGGAATGCAGAATACTGGGCTAATGGTAAAATTCTTGGTAGTGTAGATGAGCAGAGGGATCTCAATGTCCATGTACATGGATTCCTGAAAGTTGCCACCCAGGTTGATAGAGTTGTTAAGGTGGCATACAGTATGTTAGCTTTTATTGGTAGAGGAATTGAGTTTCGTAACCATGAGGTCATGCTGCAGCTGTACAAAACTCAGGTGCGGCCGCACTTGGAGTATTGTGTACAGTTCTGGTCACCATGTTATAGGGAGGAAGTGGAAGCTTTGGAAGGGGTTTAGAGGAGGTTTACTAGGATGTTGCATGGTATGGAGGAAAGGTCTTATGAGGAAAGGCTGAGGACCTTGAGGCTGTTTTCATTAGAGAGAAGAAGGTTGAGATGTGACTTAATTGAGATGTATAAGATAATCAGAGGGATAGATAGGGTGGACAGTGAGAGCCTTTTTCCTCCGATGGCGAAGGCCAGCAAGAGGGTAAACAGCTTTAAATTGAGGGGTGATAGATAAAGGACAAACGTCAGAGGTAGTTTCTTTACTCAGTAGTAGGGGAGTGGAATGCACTGCCTGCAAAAGTAATAGACTCACCAATCTTAAGGCATTTAAATAGTCACTGGATAGGCATATGGATGAGAATGGAATAGTGTAGGTTAGGTGGGCTTCAGATTGGTCTCATAGGTCAGTACAACATCAAGGGCAGAAGGGCCTGTACTGCGGTGTAATGTTCTAAAATCATGGGGAGGCTGGATAGAGTGGCCAGGGTTTAAATTGCTTTGCAACAGGAGTAAAAATGATGCAAGAAAAAAAAATGTTTTCACACAACAGGTGGTTTGGTTCGAGAATGTACTGACTAAAGTGTGGTGGAGGTAGGTTCATTCGATGCATTCAATAGGGCATTATTCAAAAGTAAAAAGTATGCGAAAGTATAAAGACAAGGCAGGACAATGCCAAAGTCATCATGCTAATTTTGAGAACACAGTCTGGACAAAATGGACCAAATGGCAACCAAACCAGGCATGCAAGTAACGTGTAAGAGAGTGTGTGAGAGTATGTGTAGGTGTAATGTGCAAAGGTAAGAGGTTTTCTGGGGGAACTTACAAGAGTTAAAGTGTACCTGCAGCTGTGCATTTAATTTCAAGATGGTATGTTGCGTCGCTATTGTCAGGGTGAAAGATCTCTCAAAATGGCTGCAGGGCATTCATTTGGGGGACATTGAATAGCTGCAGTGCATGATACATATTGGTACCAAGAACATTGGTGGAAAGAGAGATGAGATCCTGAAAGCAGAGATTATGAATCTCAGAAAGGAGGTTGTAAAGTAGGACCTCTAAGGCAGTAACCTCAGGAGGTGAAGCTGGGGTTGGTCTGGGTGGGATGCTCATCGGAGGGTCAGTATGGACTTGATGGGCTGACTGCTTGCTTCCATACTGGATGGGTCCTATGGTCCCATTACAAAAACATAGGGTCTAGGGTGACCTAAGATAGAAACTGATTATTCAAGCATATCCAACATATAGGAAGGCACTAAGAAGTGACAAAGGAGGGGGAGTAATGCTGATATTAACAGATGGAAATATATCTTCTCTTTTAATCTGATGAATAGTTAGGTGGAGCTACAAAAAAAGCAAGGGACAACAAACATTGATGCAGATTGTTTATAAGTCAGAGTATAGTGGCAATGTCAGGCATGTGATGCAGTAAGTATGGATATCTACATACAATCTGTGTAGATCTAATAATCCCCAATACTGGGGAGGATGAATTCCTGGGAAGTTAACACTGGTTTTCTACAGCAGTGTGTTGAGGAATGAACTAGGATCTGACTACTGCAGATTTATTATCATACAATGAAAATTGGTAAATTAATAGCGTTGTTGCACAAAAACCTTCAGGGAAGGGTGACCAGGATATAACATCGTCCAAATTCGAAAATATAATCCAAACTGAAACTAGTGTCTTAAAGTGTCAACAAAGGAAACGATAAAGGCATAAGGAGCAAGTTAGCTGTGGTAGACAGGGAGGATACATCCAACTCAGGCAACAGTTAATACTCAAGGAATTAACACTTGGTTTACAATAAACACACATAGATTTAAAGTACAAAAACCCCAACAAGAAAAATAGGAGTGTCACAGTGGCGCAGTGGTTAGCAGCGTTGCCTTCAGTACCAGGGACCCAGGTTTGATTCCAGCCTCAGGCAACTGTCTGTGTGGAGTTTGGACATTCTCCCTGTGTCTGCGTGGGTTTCCTCCAAATGCTCCAGTTTCCTGCCACGATTCAAAGATGTGCAAGTTTAGGCGGATGAGCCATGCTAAATAGACTATATAGTGCCCAGGGATGAGCAGGCTATGTGGATTAGCCATGGGAATTGCAAGGTTACAAGGATAGGGTAGTGGGGTGGGTCTGGGTGGAATGCTCTTCAGAAGGACAGTGTGGACTCAAATGACCTACTTCCACACTGTCGGGATTCTATGAAACCAACTATGGTTAACAAAGAAAGTTAAAGATCTATTCGATCTTTTTCCTGTCCGGGAGCAGCGGGAGACAGAGCAGAGGTGACACTGGAGACAAGGTGGTTGCCGGGAAGATAAGGACTTAGTATAAATTTGGGCAGCTGCTAAACCAGATATACTACACGTGTAGAATCTCCCTCTCGTTCACCGTCCTCTAACCAGAAGAAAAAAAGACTCTAAAGGTCAGGTTTCTTTTTCTTTCTTTTCTTCCATATATTTAAATTCATTGCTTGGTATTAGTTAGTTGAGTTAAAGCCAAGGCTTACAATGGCAGGGGGACCTCAGACCCGTGACATGTGCCTCTTGCTTGATGTGGGAGCTCAGGGAAGTTGCTGACATTCCTGATTCTTAAACTTGCAAAACGTGTGTCCAGCTGCAGCTCTTGTTTGACGGCATGACGGCTCTGAAACTGCGGATGGACTGACTGTGGAGCATCTGCAATGCTGAGGTGGTCATGGATACCACGTTTATAGTTAATTGGTCACATCGCAGGTTAGAGTTGCTGAGGGAGACAGTGAATGGGTGACCAACAAGCAGAGAAAGAGTAGGAAGGCACTGCAGATGTCCCCTGCGGTTATCTCCCTCCAAAACAGATAACGTTTTGAATACTTTTGGGGGAAATGGCTCACCAGGGGAGGGCAGCAGTTGCCAGGATCATGGCACCGTGGCAGGCACTGCTGTTCAGATGGGCTGGAAAAAAGAGTCATGGGGCAGAGTCATATGGGATTCTATTGTAAAGTGAGTAGATAGGCAGTTCTGTGGCTGAAAACGGGACTCCCGGATGGTATGTTGCCTCCCAGGTGTTCGGGTCAGGGATGTCACCGATCAGCTGCAGAGCATTCTAAAAGGGGAGGGTGAACAGCCAGCTGTCTTGGTGCATATAGGCACCAACGATATAAGTAAAAACGAGATGAAATCCTGAAAGAAGAATTCAGGGAGCTAGGAAAGAACTTAAAGAGGAGGACCTCCAAGATAGTGATCCTGGGGATTGCTACCAGTGCCACGTGCTAGCCAGGGTAGAAATGAAAGAATAGGCAGGATGAACATGTGGCTTCAGGGATGGTGTAGGAAGGAGGGGTTCAGATTTGTGGGACACAGGGACCGGTTCTGGGGAAGGTGGGACTAATACAAATTGGACAGTTTACACCTGGACCAGACTGGAACTAATGTCCCAGGGGGAGGTTTTGCTCCTGCTGTTGGGGAGGTTTTAAACTAATGTGGCAGGGGGCTGGGAACCAGAAGAGAAGACTAGTAAATAGTGAGCTGGTAACTAGAGACTGTAAGGATCACAAAGTTAGCATTACCAAGGGGAAGAGTAGGCAGAGAGCAGTTGAACGCAAAGGAACTGGCAGTCTGAAGTGCATATACTTTAATGCAGGCTAAAAGGGATCATGAAATACCCCTTAGGGAGAATCCCAAGGCCTTTTATTCTTATAAAAGAAGCAAGAGGGTAACCAGAGAAAGGGTTGATCCACTCAAGGATAAAGGCAGGAAGGTTGTGTCGAACCCGAGAAAATAGGTGAGATTCTCAAATGATTACTTTGCAGTGTTCACTGAGGAACAGGAAGTGATGAATATTGAGATTAGAAATACAAGTTTGTTTACTCTGGATCACGTTGACATAAGGAGGGAAGATGTGTTGGATAGGCTAAAGGATATGAAGGTGGACAAATTCCCAGGACCAGGTGGGATCTACCCTAGGTTGCTGAGGGAAGCAAGAGGGAAAATAGCTTGGGCCCTGACAGATATTTTTGTAGCATCCTCAGACATAGGTGAGGTGCCGGAAGTTTGGACAGTTGCTCATAATGTCCCCTGTACAAAAAGAGTAGTAGGGATATTCCAGGTAACTATGGACCAGTGATCCTGACATCAGTGGCGGGAAAGTTGCTGGAGAAGGTACTGAGGGATAAACTCTATTTATATTTGGAAAAGAATGGGCTTTTCAGTAATAGGCAATATGGTTTTGTGTGGGGTAGATTGTGCCTTAGAGTTCTTCGAGGAAGTGATCAAGTTGATAGATGAAGGAAGGGCTGTAGATGTCATATACATGGATTTTAGTAGGCTTTTGCCCATGGTAAACTAATGGAGAAAGTGAAGTCACATGGTGTGCAGAGTGTTCTAGCTAGGTGGATAAAGAACTGGTTGAGCAACAGGAGACAGAGAGTAGTAGTTGAAGGGAGTTTCTTGAAATGGAGAAGGGTGACCAGTGATGTTCCACAGGGATCAGTGTTGGGGCCACTGTTGTTTGTGATATACATAAATGATCTGGAAGAGGGCATTGTTGGTCTGATCAGTAAGTTTGCAGATGACACAAAGATTGGTGGAGTAGCAGAGAGCATAGGGGACAGTCAAAGAATACAGAAGAATACAGATAGGCTGGAGAGTTGGGCAGAGAAGTGGCAGGTGGAGTTCAATCCAGGCAAATGTGAGGTGATGCATTTTGGGGAAGTCTAATTCTAGTGCGAACGACACTAAGTATAGTTGATGAGCAGAGAGATCTAGTAGTTCAGGTCCATTGTACCCTGAAGGTGGCTGCACAGGTGGATGGAATGGTCAAGGAGGCATATGGTATTCTTGCTTTCATCGGACAGGGCATTGAGTATAGGAGCTGGCAGGTCATGTTAAAATTGTACAAGACTTTGGTTCGGTTGCATTTAAATACGGTGTATTGTTCTGGTCACTACATTACCAAAAAGATGTGAACACTTTGGAGAGGGTGCAGAGAAGGTTTACAAGGATATTGTCTGGTATGGAAGGTACTAGCTATGAAGAGAGGTTGAATAGGTTAGCTTTGTTTTCATTAGGAAAAAAAGGAGATAATGGGGGGACCTGACTGAGGTCTACAAAATCATGAAGAGTATACACACGGTAGACAGAGATAAGCTTTTTAACCAGGATGAAGGATTCAATGGGCGGAAGTGAAGTCGAAGCACAGAGGCTGTTGGGAAGGTGGGTGAGTGATATTTAAGTAGGTGTGTTCTAGGCCCCACGTCCTACACAGTAGGGCCTCCCTCCCATCCTGAAGGCTTATGCCCGAAACCTCAATTGTCCTGCTCCCTTGATGTTGCCTGACCCGCTGCGCTTTTCCAGCAACACGTTTTTCAGCTCCTACCTCCCACCCTCCTCCTCTAACCTAAATTAATAGTCCACAGACTTGCAACAAAACAGGGGGGTTGAGGGAAGTTTCTGTTGAGAAAAGAGCGAGTCTTTGGCTCAGGAGTTTCTCGACAAAGAAGTTGAGAGAAATGAATACGCCACAGTTGAAGACATGACTGCCAAGCTGATTCAGTGTACTGCGTGCATGATTTAGGAGATCACTGTACTTGATCCCAGCACTCATTGAACTAGATCCCTGCAATCATCGTACTGGATCCCTCCACCCATAACTGTGTGTACACATTCAGCTTCTGACAGAGCATATTGCAGCACTGAAGAAAGAACTAGATGACCTCAGGCTCATCCGAGAGAACGAGATCTTTCTGGACAGGACCTTCACCGAAGTTATTACACAGAGCATACCAGAAGAGAGTAGAAGGGAGAAGACTATGAGGAAGGCAGAGATGAGACAAGTGCAAGAGACCCCAGTGGAAGTACCTGTCAGGAACAGGTTGAATCTCTTGGAAACCGTAGAGACAGACGACACTGCCAGCCGTGAGGCGGTCAGGTCTGCCAATCAGACATTGGTGTGGAGGCAGAGCCAAGAGGTCAGACATCACACAGAGCCGTGGTAATAGGGGACTCCATAGTGAGAGGGACTGAAAGGGATTTCTGCGGCAACAGGCAGGATTTGAGGATGGTGTGTTGCCTTCCTGGTGCCAGGATTAAAGGACATCGCAGACAGAGTGCAGGAAATCCTCAAGGGCAAAGGTGAAGAGCCAGAGGTGGTGGTACATGTCAGCACAAATGATGTCGGGAAGAAGAGGAGGGACATTCTACAGCGGGACTTCGGGGAACTCAGAAGAAAGCTGAAAAGCAGGACGTCCAGAGTGGTTATCTCCAGTTTGCTTCCAGTTCCTCGAGCTGGAGAGGACAGGAACAGGAAGATAATGGACTTGAATGTGTGGCTGGTGCAGGAAGCAAGGATTTAAATTCGTGGATCACTGGGGTATGCTTAGCGATAAGGATCAATTATACAAGGGTTGCACCTTAATAGGTGGGGGACCAGCATTCTGGCAAGTAGGTTTGCCACTGCGTTTAAACTAGTGGGGGGGGGGAGAACAACCTGGAATATTAAGAAGTAAGTTAAAGGGAAAAGTTAGAACAGGAGAAGTCAAGAAAGACAACGGAATCAATGGAGCAGAAAACTCAAAAAAGGTTCATGCCGTAAGGTCAAGTGAAATAGGGATTGATAGGAAGGGTGAGGGGAGTAACAAATTAAAAATATTATAAATGAATGCACAAAGCATTAGAAATAAGGTGGATGAGCTTGAGGCTCATTTGGAAATTGGCAGTTACGATGCTGTGGGGATAACGGAGACATGGCTTCAAGTGGACGGGGCCTGGGAAATGAATATTCAAGGCTATACGTGCTATCGTAAGGACAGACTGACTGGCAGAGGGGGTGGGGTGGTCCTGTTGGTAAGGAATGATATTCAGTCCCTTGCGGGGGGATGTAGAATCAGGGGATGTAGAGTCAGTATGGATATAGCTGAGAAATTCTAAGGATAGAAAGACCCTAATGGGAGTTATCTACAGGCCCCCAAACAGTAGCCTGGATGTAGTGTATAAGTTGAATAAGGAGCTGAAATTGGCCTGTCACAAAGATATTACTACAGTTGTTATGGGGGATTTCAACATGCAGGTAGATTGGGAGAATCAGGATGGTACTGGACCCCAAGAAAGGGAGTTTGTGGAGTACCTCCAAGATGGATTCTTAGAACAGCTTGTGCTGGAGCCTACCAGAGAGAAAGCAATTCTGGATCAGGTGTTGTGCAATGAACCGGATTTGATCAGGGACCTCAAAGTAAAGGAGCCATTAGGAGGTAGTGACCACAATACAATAAGCTTTAATCTGCAGTTTGAAATGGAGAGGGTACAATCGGAAGTGACAATATTTCAGTTGAATAAGGGGAACTATGGAGCTATGAGGGAGGAGCTGGCCAAAGTACAACGGTGCAATACCTTAGCAGGGATGACGGTGGAGCAACAAAGGTAGATATTTCTGTGTATAATGCAGAAGATGCAGGATCAGTTCATTCCAAAAAGGAAGAAAGATCCTAAGGGGAGGCAGGGGTAGCTGTGGCTGATGAGAGAAGTTAAGGACCATATAAAGACAAAAGGGAAAAAGTATAACATAACAAAGATGAGTGGGAAATCGGAGGACTGGGAAGCTTTTAAAGAACAACAGAGGATAACTAAAAAGAAAATGCGCAAAGAAAAAATAAGGTAAAAAAGATAAACTGGCCTAAAATATAAAGGAGGATAGTAAAGGACTTTTTAGGTATGTGAAAGGCAAAAAAAAAATTGAGAAGACCCTTGAAGACCCTTGAAGACAGAAACTGGTGAATTTATTACGGGAACAAAGAAATGGCAGGAGTTGAATTGGTACTTTTAGATCTGTCTTCAGTGGGGAAGACATGAGCAATCTCCCAGATGTAATAGTGGCTGAAGGACCTGAACTGAAGGGAATTTATATTAGGCAGGAAATGGTGTTGGAGAGACTGTTAGGTCTGAAGGCTGTTAAGTCCCCGGGACCTGATGGTCTATATCCCAGGCTACTGAAGGAGGTGGCTCTAGAAATCGTGGATGCACTGGTGATCATTTTCCAATGTTTTATAGATTCAGGATCAGTTCCTGCAGATTGGAGGGTAGCTAATGTTGTCCCACTTTTTAAGAAAGGAGGGAGAGAGAAAACAGAGAATTATAGACCAGTTAGTCTGACCTCAGTGGTGGAAAAAACGCTGGAGTCAATTATAAAGGATAAAATTACGACACATCTGGATAGCAGTAACAGGAGAGGTCAGAGTCAGCATAGATTTATGAAGGGGAAATCATGCTTGACTAATCTGGAATTTTTGAGGATGTAACTCTGAAGATGGACAAGGAAGATCCAGTGGATGGAGTGTACCTGGACTTTCAGAAAGCCTTTGATAAAGTCCTACATAGGAGGTTAGTGAGCAAAATTAGGGCACATGGTATTAGGGGCAAAATACTGACATGGATTGAAAATTGGTTGGCTGACAGGAAACAAAGTAGTGATAAACGGCTCCGTTTCGGAATGGCAGGCAGTAACCAGTGGTTTGTCACAGCGATCAGTGCTGGGACCGCAGCTTTTTACAATGTACATTAATGATATAGATGAAGGTATTAAAAGTAATATTAGCAAATTTGCTAATGACACAAAGCTGGGTGGCAGGGTAAAATGTGAGGAGGATGATAGGAGATTACAGGGTGACCTGGACAGGTTAGGTGAGTGGACGGATGCATGGCAGATGCAGGTTAAATGTGGATAAATGGGTGGTTTTCCACTTTGGTGGCAAGAACAGGAAGGCAGATTACTACCTAAACGGAGTCAAGTTAGGTAAAGGGGGAGTACAATGAGATCTAGATGTTCTTGTACACCGGTCAATGAAAGCAAGCATGCAGGTATAGCAGGCAGTGAAGAAAGATAATAGCATGCTGGCCTTCATAACAAGATGAATTGAGTATAGAAGCAAAGGTCCTTCTGCAGTTGTAAAGGGCCCTGGTGAGACCGCACCTGGAATATTGTGTGCAGTTGTGGTCTCCAAATTTGAGGAAAGACATTCTGGCTATTGAGGGAGTGCAGCTTAGGTTCACGAGGTCAATTCCTGGATTGGTGGGACTATCTTATGCTGAAAGACTGGAGCGACTGAGCTTGTATATTCTTGGGTTTAGAAGGCTGAGAGGGGATCTGATTGAGACGTACAAGATTATTGAAGGATTGGACACTCTGGAGGCAGGAAGCATGTTTCCGCTGATGGGTGAGTCCCGAACCAGAGGACAGTTTAAAAATAAGGGGTAGGCCACTTAGAACAGAGTTGAGGAGAAACTTCTTCACTCAGAGAGTGGTGTGTGTGTGGAATGCTCTGCCCCAGAAGGCTATGGAGGCCAGGTTCCTGGACCCTTTCAAGAAAGAGTTGGATAGAGCTCTTAAGGATAGTGGAATCAAGGGTTATGGGGATAAGGCAGGAACATGATCATAATGAATGGTGGTGCAGGCTCGAAGGGCAGAATGGACTACTCCTGCACCTATTGTCTAATAACGAGAGGTCACGCTTTCAAGGTGAGAGGTGAAACATTTAAGGGAGATATACACAGCAAGTCCTTTACACCAGAGGGTGGTAGGTGCCTGGAACATGTTGCCATCTGAGGTAGGAGAGGCAGGCATGGTAGATTCATTTAAGATGCATCTGGATAGATGCATGAGTAGGTGGGGAGCAGTGGGATAACGATGCTTAGGAATTGGGCGATAGTTTTAGACAGTGGATTTTGATCGGCTCAGGCTCGGAGGGCCAAAGGGTCTGTTCTTGGGCTGTAAATTTTCTTTGTTCTCTTAGATCAATGGAAGTAGTTGATAAAGTTTCCAAAGTAAGTAATAACCTTGAAGATGAGGAGTATTTTAGAATTTATCAAAGGAGGATTAAGAAACTGATAAAGAAAGTGAGAAAATAGGAATATAATCTATCAAGAAACGTGAAAAAAGGGAGAGATTGGCAAAGAGGGGTCTGCTGATGCTGGAGATGAGAGTGTGTTGCTGGAAAAGCACAGCAGGTCAAGCAGCATCCAAGGAGCAGGAGAATCTATGTTTAGGCCTGATGAAGGGCTCCAGCCCGAAACATCAATTTTCCTACTCCTCGGATGCTGCCCGACCTGGTGTGCTTTTCTAGCAACACACACTCAAAGACAAATATACAGCAGAAATTATGCGAAATAGGGAAAAAGCAAAGAAAAGCTAAATAATTACTGTGTGCCCGTCTTCACAGGGGAGGAGAATACAATAAACCTGCCAAAAATCCAGAAACTATTGAAAAGGGGAAAAAAAAGCCATAAAAATAGTTTTGCTGAAAAAGTACACTTTTTGTAAACTTGTCCTGTACTCGAAGACAAATTGTGAGGAATTCCAATGTAGAGGAATGTATGAGAGGGGAATGCTGATTATTGGAAAATGAATCCTGAATGTCAGAGGCATTGCCGTAGAGAATGAACTAGCCAATGATTGCTAATTAACTGTTAAGCATTCTTTAAATTTCAAACAAGGCTGCTGGTCTATTGTCAAGGCATTACCCTAAGAAATAAACAGAGAAAAGGGAATGGCTGCCAAATACTTTGTTTTGCTAAAACACAGTATGTGTACATGCAGCTTTCAGTACATGCATAAGCAGACTGCAAGTCTGACTGACAAAAACTAGGAGAAAGTGAGAACTGCAGATGCTGGAGATCAGAGTCAAAGGATATGGTGCTGAAAAAGCACAGCTGGTCAGGCAGCATCCGAGGAGCAGGAGAATTGACGTTTTGAGCATAAGCTCTTCATCAGGAATAATCCTAATGAGGAGCTTATGCTCGAAACATCGACTCTCCTGTCCCTCGGATGCTGACTGATCAGCTGTGCTTTTCCAGCACCACACCCTTTGACTCTGACAAACAAACTGGTCGGCAGCATACCTCTTTGCACACTCTGATTATGTAACTAAAGTTGTCCACTTGCCACATTACAACTGAAGTTGGGCACTGTTTTGAGACTTTTTCAACTGCATACTGGTTGGCTACATTGCTTGTTGCATATTCTGTTTGATGTAGGGGTGTTATGTTTGACATGATCCACCAGTCTTTGAGACTAACACCACGTGGGCACTGAAATTCATACACCATAAAACAGAGAACTTTAAAGCGCAGAAAAGGCCCATCAGCCCTCGATGTTGCATAGACCTGTGTAGCCAATCTGAAGCCCATCTAAACATACACTAATCCATTCTCATCCATATGCCTATCCAGTGACCATTTGAATGCCCTTAAAGTTGGCAAGTCTACTTCTGTTATAGGTAGTGCTTTAATTGCAAGCAATGTTCCATGTGCAGCCGCACCAGAATTTTGGTCAGCTGAAGCATGACCTCATTGCTCCAAAACACAATCCCTCTATCAATAAAAGCTTACACACCATATGCCTTCTTAACAACCCTGTCAACCTGGTGGCAACTTTTAAGGACCTATGTACATGGACACCAAGATCTCTCTGCTCATCTATACTACCAAGACTTTTACCGTTAGCCCAGTACTATGCATTCCTGTTATTCCTTCCAAAGTGAATCACCTCATACTTTTCCACATTAAACTCCATTTGCCACCTCTCAGCCCAGCTCTGCAGCCCATCTCGGTCTCTCTTGTAACCTATAACATCCTTCATCACTATCCAAAATTATACCGACCTTAGTATCATCTGTAAATTTACTAACCCATCCTTCTATCCCCTCATCCAGGTCATTTATAAAAATGACAAACAGCAGTGGACCCAAAACAGATCCTTGAGGTATACCACTAGTAACTGAACTCCAAAAATATTTCCCATTAACCACCACCCTTTCAGCTTTCAGCTAGCCAATTTCTGATCCAAACTGCTAAATCACCCTCAATCTCAAGCCTCCGTATTTTGTGCAATAGCCTGCCAGGGGAACCTTATCAAATGCCTTACTGAAATCCATATACACCATATCAACTGCTTTACCCTCATCCACCTGTTTGGTCACGTTCTCAAAGAACTCTAAGGTTTATGAGTCAACCTATCCTTCACAAAACCATGTTGACTATCCCTAACCAATTTATCCCTTTCTAGATGGTTATAAATCCTCTCTCTTATCACCCTTTCCAACAGTTCACCCACAACCAAAGTAAGGCTCACTGGTCTATAATTATCAGGATTTTCTCTACTCCCCTTCTTGAACAAGGGAACAACATTTGCTAATCTCCAGGCACTATTCCTGTAGACAATGACTTGGCAATCTCCTCCCTGGCTTCCCAGAGAATCCCAAGAAAAATCACATCCGGCCCAGGGAATTGATCTATTTTTAGACTTTCCAGAATTGCTAACCTCCCTGTGAAACTCAATCCCAACTAGTCTAGTAGCCCGTATCTCAGTGTTCTCGACAACATTCTTTTTCCAGTATGAATACTGACAAAAAATATTCATTTAGCGCTTCCTCTATCGCCTCTGACTCCACGCACAACTTTCCACTACTGTCCTTGCTTGGCCCTAATGTTTCTCTAGTCATTCTTTTATCCCTTATATACAGAAAGGAAGCCAACAACTTGATCCTGTCTGCCAACAGCTTCTCATGTCCCCTACTGGCTCTTCTTAGTTCTCTCTTTAGGTCTTTCCTGGCTAACTTGTAATTCTCAAGTGCCCTAACTAAGCCTTCACATCTCATCCTAACAAGCCTTCTTCTTCCTCTTGACAAGAGATTCAACTTCCTTCGTAAACCACTGCTCCTGCATTCGACAACTACCTCCCTGTCCGACAGGTACAGACTTATCAAGGACCCGCAGTAGCTGTTCCATGAATAAGCTCCACATTTCAATTGTGCCCATCCCCTGCAGTTTCCTTCCCCATTCTATGCATTCTAAATCTTGCCTAATCACATCAAAATTGCCTTTCCCCAGCTATAGCTCTTGCCCTGCGGTATATATCTATCCCTTTCCATCACTAAAGTAAAGATTGTGATCACTATCACCAAAGTTTTCACCTACCTTCAAATCTAACACCTGGCCAGGTTCATTACCCATTACCAAGTCTAATGTGGCTGCCTATTGTTGGTCTGTCTACACACTGTCAGGAAAACCTGCACACACTGGACGAAGACGGACCTATCTAAAGTACTTGAACTATAGTATTCCCAGTCAATACTTGGAAAATTAAAGATGCCAAAACCACTACCTTGTCACTCTCGCTATGATTGAGGATCATCTTTGCTATCCTTTCCTCTACATTTCTGAAACTATTCAGAGGACTACAGAAAACTCCTAACAGGGTGACATCTCCTTTCCTGTTTCTAACCTCAGCCCATACTACCTCAGTAGACAAGTCCTCAAACGTCCTTTCTACAACTCTAATAACGTCCTTGACTAACTGACACAGCCAGCCACCCCCCCCCCTCCCCCCCAAGCTATGAGCCAGAGATAACAACTGTTCTAGCTCGAAGCTTCCATCCTAGCTCCCTGAATTTCTGCCTTACATCCCCATCTCTTCCTACCTACGTTGTTGGTAGCTATGTGGACCGGGACATGGGGCTGCTCCCCCTCCCCCTCAAAGATTCCAAAAACACATTCAAAAACATCACGAACCCTGGCACCTGGGAGGCAATACACCAACAGTGAATCTCCCTCGTTCTCACAAAACCTCCTATCTGTTCCCCCTCACTATGGAGTCCCCAAACCACATGTGTGGCTACAGAGGTAGTTCATATATTGTTGACCACCTTTCAAAATTATATCGAATCTGGAACAGTATCAATATTAACAAGAAGGGAGTGCAAGAGAAAACAGGGAACTATGGATCTGTTAATCAAATATCAGTAGAAAATACTAGTATCTGTTACAAATGATGTGATATTGGATACTTAGAAGATAATGGTCTGACTGGGCAGAGATAATCTGAATTTATGAAAAAGAAATATAGTTTGTAAAGGAACTTTTAAGGGGCCACCAGGGGATACGGTGTATTTATATTTTCAAAAAGTTTTCAATTAGGTCCCACATGCAACCTTGTGAACAAGGTTTGAGCAGATGGGATAGCAGGTAAAATGTTGCCATAGTGGCAGAAAGCAGGGAGTAATAAATGGATCGTTCTTGGGTTGGCAGGCTGTGACTACTGAGTTACTTCAGCAATCCATACTTCACCGACTGATTGCAATCTATATCAACGATTTGGATGAACTGACTAAAAGAAATATTTCCAAGTCTGTAAATGTTACAAAGTTTGTAGATGCTACAAAAGCGAAGTGGTAATATGACTTGCAAGAAGAATATAAAGAAGCAAAAATGATTTGAGCAGGCAGAATGAGTGAGCAGAACATGGCAGATGAAATTTGATGTGGATGAAACATGAGTTTTTCCAATTTGGAACACAGGAGGAAAAGGGGGCAAAGTTTTTGAAATGGTGAAAGATTGAGAGCATTGATGTCCAAAGAGACATTTGTGTCCTTGTACACAAGTCACTGAAAGGTAATATGCAGGTGCAGAAGGTAACTAGCATGATGGCCTTTGTCACAGGGGGAATTAAACACTCGAGGAAATGTGTCTTATTTCAATTATATAGCAACTTGGTGAGACTGCATCTAGGTATTATGTGCAGTATTAGTCTCTTTATTTCGAGGAGAATAGACTTGCCATTGAGCTATAGCAGCCACTTCGCTAGACTAATTCCTGGCACTGTGGGATTCTTCTGAGGAGAGATCGAGACGGGACCTATATTCTCGAGAGTTTTAGAGGAATGAGAGGTGATGTCACTGAAACGTACTATAAATTATTCAAGAACTAGACAGTGTAAATGCAGGAAAATGGGGTTGACAAACTTATCAGCCATGATTGAATGGTGGAACAGACTTGATGGGCTAAGTGGTATAATTTCTGTTCCTATGTCTTATGCAGATAGAGGTTTATGGGTTTGAGTTATTGCGTGTGTAGGAGTAGATGAGGGGTTAGGTTAGGGTGGGAGTGTTCAAACCAAGCAACCAAGTGCCAGGTTTAGGAGCAAGGCTGAATTGGGATAGATATTTGTGTGGTGCAGGGACCACATGAAAATTTCCATCCAAGCCACACACCACCCTGACTTAAAACTATATTGCAGTTCCTTCATAGTTACTCAGTTAAAACCCTGAAACTCCCTTTCTAACAGCTTTGTTGGAGTGGATTATGGATTGGAGTAGTTAAAGGTGGCAGCTCACCACCATCTTCTCAAGGCCAATTAGGATGACGATCAATGATAGGTAAAAACAAATCAATGATAGCCTAGCCAGCAACAGCCAAATTCGATGAATGAATAAAAACTCTGCAGTGAACTCTTGGAATTCTTTATTTCAGAGGGCTTTGGATGCCCAGTCATTGAGTATAATCAAGCAAAGGTCAATGCAGTTCCAGATACTAATGACATCAAGATAACACAGAAAATGGCTTTTTGAGGTACATAATCAGGAACAATCTAAACTGGCAGGACAGGTTTGAGGGGTTGAATGACCTAAATATTTCTAATATTTACTTGTAGGAAATTTCTGTTCAGTGTGTATTGGGCACTATCAGCATGCAGATGAAAACTGAAACTGTGCTACCAAATAAGGTTACTGAGCGGTAAAAGCTCCATGAGAAATTGGAGGGCAGCCTTTTCTGTATGAGATTTCTTGAAGGTCCCTGCCCCCTACCAAAACCCCTCTGTGTGCTGGTAGAATAGTACTCTGTGTGGTTAAGCCTTCTGACAGATTTTAGTAATGAAAGCATAATCCAAACTCAAAAAAGTAAATTAAGGCCTCTAGTAATAAGCTTTAAAGCTAACTATGTACCAATGCTTACCAAATAACACACTGCCTAACAACATGGAAGACTAACATACATAATTTGGGCATACCTGTACTTCCGTCAAATCCTCCCACTGCATACAGCAATCCATTCAGCACTGCTGCTCCCAGAGTGCTCCGCCTGTCCTGCATATTGGCATTGCTCATCCACTGGTCCTTGACTGGATCATATGAATCAACTGTTCTCACTCGTAATGAACCATTAAAACCTCCAACAGCATAAACTAACCCACCCATATACATCACACCTGCAAGAGACAGAAATGATCAAAATGTAAGTCAACTCTTGGATGATTAATGCACTTCTCTGTAGCAATCAACAGACCTTTCACAGCACTTTGTGAAAGGCTGTATCAAAACACTACAATTTCATTTGATTATCCTCTTAATTATATTTTATAGTATCAAAGAGCCTCATTATGTTGTGGAACAAAACACTGATTCAGTTAAAGCTGTGGGTGGATTAGAAAAGAAAATCAACTTTGACTTCATTTCATTCTCTAGCCTTTTGTCAACAAAATTCAAAACTGCAGAGACAACTCGGCTTCCTCAGTCTATCATGTAAGGTACATTAGTTGTATACATAAATATTTTGCATTTCAGATTTTAAGTAGTCTCAGAAATAAACAAAGTCAGATTAACTTCAAAATCAAGCTAGTGTATAAAAGATTACCTTGCTTATTTCATTCAAACATCAACACTTCTCCCCCAGGAAGAGTAACTGGCCTCCTAATTAAACTGTGATCTTTGCCATAATCACAAATAGGCATGAAAGAATTTGTTAGCAAAATAATTAAGAGTTTAATACTTAACCAATTATTATATTAAACTGTACAGAAATCTGTGACTATGTCCTATTTCCACACTATCCACTCTTTATCACAAATTGCTGGACACTTTGTATCACTTTATTGAACACCACATGGCAACACCAGCTCACCACCCATCTTTTGAAAGTTAAGGGATTGCTGCATTTATACAATAATTACAAGCAAGCTCAGCCTGGGTCCTTATACATCATAAATCTCATCACTAAAAAGGTACCCAGGTTCCTGCAGTGCCATTCAACCTCTATGGCAAAGAAATGGAACAGTTGAAACTGTGGCCACATATTCATGGAATATAATTCTAAATGAATGTTTGTCCTTTTTTTTATGTTTTCCTCCCATTTGTTTTCCCTCTGTAAATGTAATCTTCCTTTCCTTCACCTGAATTTTTTTTGTACCTGATTTGAGTGTTAATCACCTCATTTTTCATCATTCCACGTGATCCTCTCATTCACCAAGTTCCCAGAAATTCTACTACCAGCTCACACTTCCATAAACATTTTGAGTGAAAGTGTCAAACAGTGCACACTTTAAATCTCAACCGTATTGGTCACCTTAGTGGTCGTTTTCAGCAATCTCGCCCTCACATCCAAACCTGCATCAAGAGCAGGAGCCACTCAATCACATGTCAAGTTTCACCAACACAAATCTTGTTTAAAAAAAAATGAGATTTTCAATATTTTTCCTACGCATGCTCAAGAAAATCAAGGTTGAAGGGTCTTATATTCTTGGATTTATATAGCATGCTGAAAGCACCATCCACATGTATTAATAAAATTTTGAGGAGCTTATGTCCCCTGGCCAAAGTCAAGGGGGAAAAGATTTCACTTTATGCAGTACTTTTCACAATCACTAGCTGCCTAAAGTGTGTTTTCGGACCAGTATGTACGGAATCTAAATCAGCTATAACACAGAAAAATATGAAAGACAACTTGCACACAGCAAGGTGCCAGAAACAATAATAAAATAATGATCAGATAATCTGTTTTAATCTTGTTGGCCAAGGGCAAAATACTGCCAAGAATTTTTACATGCATCTGATGGGACAGATGGAAACTCAGTTCAGTGCTTCATCTAAAAGCTGGTACAGCAGTCCCTCAATATTTAACTGGAGCGTCTGTCAACCTAGATTTGAGTTCAAAGCCTTAGAGGGGAACTAGGCAGGACTGACAACTTGGAACCAATTAAGGCAGACCCATGTAAATTATTTCTTCCTCCTTGAAGTTATATCAAGTTGGAAATTAAATCACTGTATTAATCTCTGTGTTGAAGGTCGTACCAGGCAATAGCTCAGATTTATGGTCATGTCTTGCAATTGCTCAGACAGTTCACTCTAGGTGTTAGGATATCATGTTGAGGTTGTATAGGACCTTAGAAGAGGCCTCATTAGAGGACTGTGTCTAGTTCTGGTCTCCCTGTTACAGGGAGGATGTTATTAAGCTGGAGAAGATTCAGAATTAGACCAGGATTAGATTACTTAGTGTGGAAACAGGCCCTAAGGCCCAACAAGTCCACACTGACCTTCCAAAGATTCATTCCCCTACATTTACCCCTTCACCTAACACTACGAGCAATTTAGCATGGCCAACTCACCTAACCTGCACATTTTTGGACTGTGGGAGGAAACTGGAGCACCCGGAGTAAATCCACGCAGACACGGGAAGAATGTGCAAACTCCACACAGACAGTTGCTCGAGGTGGGAATTGAACCCAGGTCTCTGGCGCTGTTAGGCAGCAGTGCTAACCACTGTGCCACCCTTAGGATGTTGCCAGAATTGGAGGATTTGAGTTATAAGGACAGGTTGGGATGTTTTTCACTGGATTGTAAGAGCTTTATAAAATAACAAGTGATGTAGATAAGGTGAATGGCAGGTATCTTTTCCCGAGAGTGGGAGATTTCAAGACTGGGGGCGTATTTTTAAGGTGAGAGGAGAAGGATTTAAAAAAGACATGAGAGGCAATTTTTTATTTGATTTCAGCGAGTGGTTTCCATGTGGAATGAACTTCCAGAGAAAGTGTTGGATATGGGTACAGTTACAAATGTTTAAAAGATATTTAGCTAAGTACATGAATAAGAAATGTTTAAAGGGACATGGGCCAAGCGCAGGCAGGTGGGACTAGTTTAATTTGGGATTACACTCAGCATGGTTGAACGAAAGGGTCTGTTTTCATGCTGGATGACTCTAAAGTTTCAAAATTAAATACCTTGAATTGGTAATCAGGGGATAAATCTAAACTGCAGCTATTTTAAATGTAGTAACATTTAACAATGGGTGCAATATTTCCACAAACAAAATCTATAACAAAATTACAGCTGCACTGTATGGTCAAGAGTTCCATGTGTCAATAATTTCAGTTTACTTTTGGCTCATGCAAATCAAAGAACCATTCAGAAAACTTAGGAGTTATATGAGCTTTTCCATAAAGTTTGACCTACAAAGCTCCAACTTTTAATATCTGTTACCAACACCATGTATTCCCAAGACTGTTGAACGATGAGATTTCCTGATGAAGTGCTCTTGCCCAAAATGTCTATTTTCCTGCTCCTTGATTACTGCCTGACCTGCTGTGCTTTTCCAGCACACTACTCTCGACTCTGAACTCCAGCATCAGCAGTCCTCACTTTCTCCGACGAGACTAAGGCAGATTTCCAGTCCCTGTACCACAGACCTTAAGACTTTGTTTTAATTATGTTTCTTAGCTCCAAATAATGAGATTGTGGGTTTGGGATTTACTCTAGGCCACGATCAATTAATCTAGGCTAAAATAAAAATTCAGTTCAATACTGAGGGAGCATTATATTAACAAAAGCTCTCCTCCTTCAAATATTTTAATTGCGACACCAGCTTCTTTTCCTGGTAGCTGCGAAACTTCAAAAAGAGAAGTAGACAGCAGAGATCCTGGCCAACATTCTATCCTCAGTTAGTATTATAAAAAATTGATTAACTAGTCATTCATCACTCTCCAGTAGTAGGGAGCAAAACCATTGTCATCCATCACAATACAACAATGACAATAGCCTGTGCACAGTATGTTTTGTGAAACATATATGTACATACTTAGAAGTCAAACAAAGTAAGTCCTGTTTGTAATAACACTACTATGACATCTTGATACACAACAAAAAATGCAAAAAAATTGCAAAACATTCTCAGCCTAGAAATCAAAAATAACTAAGTTCCTCTGATGAGGCGGTTACTATAATCAAAACAATCCAAGGTGCTTTACAGGAATGGTACCAGACAAAAACTGGATAGAAGATCAAATAATAGTCAAGGTCAAGGAGATAAGCTTTTGGGGGCATCACTAGGAATACTATATACCCAACACCTAGATATCCAAAACTTAGTATTAATTAACATTTGTTTACCTGCTCTACACCGCCGAGAGGGAAGCTCTGCAACTTGGTACCAACGTTCTTCTGCAAAATCATAGCACTCCACGCTCCGGATAGCTTTTGGCGCTTGGCCACCAACCACTACTAGCACCTGAAAGGTGAAATTGTGTTTCATTAAAGTTCTGTATGATACCTCAAGCAGAAGAAATTAATTGCTTCATTATTTTACTTATGTAAGGAAAAAAAACTAAAGATCCAATACACCCATACTGTGAAAATGTGCTCTTCCCTCAACTAAACTCATGCAGTTATTCAAAAAGCAAAAGGAGGGATTAAAAAAAAGAGAGAAAAAAATCTCTCAATCAATTGTTAGAATGAGGAAAACACAATATGTTACATTATTTTGATATGTAGTCTAAATGGTTATTAATGAAACTTGCCTTAATATCCTGCCCTGATTTTGTCACAAAAATTTATATGGCTTTCTGTAATAGAAGATGCAAGCAGTTATATCATCAACTTAGCCAAATCTGGCAATCTACAGTATAATGATTTGATTGACTCCTAGATAGTTCCTGTGCATGAAACTCAAAGAGGATGATATTTGGCTGACACACTTACAGCTGGAGTAAAGAAAAAGGGGATTTGGTAGCAAGAATGTTATGAAATCTGATCAGAGTTGTGTGAATGTGGCAATAAGTCATGTGTTTGATTGCACAACTACTGAGATATTGAGAATTACATACCTTTGGAAGGCTGACTGGCGTTCTTAATCTTGTTCTGGTTGTTTTCATTAATGCTCGTTGATCCGCTGGAAGCAAATGATACTTCATTGCTTCGATGAGGTAATCTTTGCATGCATTACTATTTTTAACCAATGTCTCCTCTTCCACTCTCTGTTAAACAAAACCAACAGTTTTTGATGCCATGTGAGTGCTGCATAACATTTAGCACATTATTTTCAAAAGTGCTTTTATCCTTTATCAGATAAAAATAGCTATCAATAATTGATAACAAAAACAATACCAACTCTGGTTTTCCAAGGAGAACAGACATTTCCTCTGTGTCACAGCTAATCAATACACTATTAGAGTGCTCTGTCTTGACCACATTGGCACTATTTTTAAGGTGATGCATAAGACAAAACTGATTCTCTTAATTTAATCCCCAAAAGTACGAGACAATGATAAGGGGAACAAAATTTGCTGACTTTTTTTTAAAAAATCAAACTGTACGATAAACAAATTCTGGCCAAATTATTCATAACTTTCTAAAATTATGCCCACAGTGATTTGACCCTTCCAGACCATTTCTCTTCAGCACAGTAAGGGTTACCTGCACCAGGTATTCGCGTGTAAGGAGAGGTAGCCGGACATTTTCCATCAATCGTGCCATATGCTCCTGCCGAGGCTCCTTATCATGTTTCACCCACGAGATGGCTGCTTCAAAAACCTGATTGAATTAATAATTGTTTAGTATGACTGTACATCCAATGCTTCATAGATTTGCAATGGATATCTCTCTAGCCTACTATAGGAATCTTAGGCCAGTGAAATTCAAACCATCCCATAGAAGGGGATGGGGGAGTACTTGTAATTGCCCATCATGAACTTACTCCCTTTCCTCATCTGAACTAACTTCACTGGGCTGAGGTTGTAAGGTTGTTGTTTTATGGGTAACACATCTGCTATATTTACATTATGTATAACCAAAAACATTTATCCTGGCACAACCACTCAAATCAATTTATGAGTCTGTATTAGCTTCTTTAAGTCATGTCAATAGTTTTCTGGAAGAAATATTCCATCATGACCTTTAAGCTCCTGAGTATTATCCAATTTGATTACTGGAAGGCCAATTTGAATTTTCAATTTCGGTGTCATTTTCCAATTTATTTTTATTGAACTGTTTATTTAACTACTGTAAATACACTTTTCTCCTGACTATCCTTCCTTTCATAAACTCTTTAACATCTAAAGAACACATTTTTTCCCTCATATCTGGAGTGCTCACTACATAATTTGCATAATTGAGTTTCTTTTTTATTTAAAAAGTTCTAATGACCCTTGTTTTTAAGGTTTCTCCGGACACATTTAATAAAACCAATGCTTTGTTTCCAGCAACACCACTCTGGATTTTAGCTTCATTGTTTGTTGAGCATTTCAAAGCTTTTTGGCCAACTTTAAAAGCTGCTTCTATATGAAACTCCAAACCCTCTACACCTCTATAGGTAATGAGATCACAGACCAGGCTCACCCAAAAGGATTCAAGTCTAGAAACACAAAACAGATACAGAATGCAACCAGTTCGAAGCACTATCCAGTCCCAGATGTTCACAGATCAAACAATCATCTGGGATTAAATTTACAAGGTCCACACTGAAAATTGGTAAAACGCAATGAAATTTCAACGCACATTTGTGAGCACTCATCCGCGTCTACTGTTACTAGAATGCTTTGATGTCAGTAAACTCCTGAAAAAGAGAGTGTGAAAGACTGAGGAATGAAAAGTAAAAGCACACACTGATGGGAGGCAGAGAAGGTAAGTAACATAAATTGTGTGTAATAATTATAGCAATACATTTTCAGACAATAATTACAGTTTACTGGGATGGGGGAGCTCCCTGACTGACGTGATGAAGTAGCAATTTCATGGATCTATATTGCTCTCTGTTTTTCACCCTATATATGAATGATTTGGATGAGGAAATACAGTTATACAGAATTTGCAGAAGACATCAAATTAGGAAGTGCATTAATTTGTGTAAATGGAGGAAAAGAGACACGGACTGAGTTAAATGTGGGGAAAGATAAATCAGAATTGATCTTACTGATGAGAGATTAGGAGCTGGCAATGAGAGCGGAATTTTGATATCTACATATTGAAATTACTACACACAGGTAGAAAATGTGATTTAAAAGAAATAAAAGGAATCTTGGCCTTTACAATAACAGAGCTGTAATATAAAAGTTGAGGTAATATCTCAGTTGTACAGAGCCTTCATCAAATCCCATTTATTGCAGTGTATTCGGTTTTGGCACAGCACCGCCAAGAATAAATTGACTGCAGGATAGAACACAGATTCATCAGCATTATGCCAGGACCATAGGAGCTAAATTATGCAAACAAGTAATGTAAATTTGGTATGAATTACCTTTAGTTTAGAAAATTAAGGGGGCAATTTAATAATGATATTTAATATAAAGTAATTCAATTACACATTTGCTCTTCATTTCTTTCCTGTCATGAAAAAGGAACATAATTTTAAAATTAAAGTTAGGCCAGTCAGGACTGAAATCAGTGAAAAGCTTGTACACAAATGCTAACAGAATTTCAAAACACTGTCCCAGAAGGCTGTGGCTACTGGATTGTTTGCATGTTTCATGATGGGAACAAAAAGTTGTTAATGAATGATATTAACAGATATGGAAGGAAGCAGAGCAATTACTGCAGACACAGATCAGTCATGATCTAGCTGAAAGCAAATCAGGCTTCAGAAGCTAAATGGTCTATACTAATGTCTCTAAACATCAATTTGCATTTATACATGCCATAAATATAGAAAATGCACAGAGGCACAAGGAAAAAAATTGTTTAATTAATTAAAGATAAAGAGGAGATTAGGAGCAATGATCAAAATCTAAGCCAAAATCATAGAGTTTTTAAAAATAAGAGAAGGAGTTGAAGGCATAAGGGGATTTTGAGAGAAAGCTCAATTATCAGGGGCCTAGGCAGCGGGAGGCATAAAAATGAAGCCAGATTCAGGTGCTTGTCGGTAGGAGAAAGAGAAGCTTACAGCAGCAGAGAATCTTGAGGATATGGGAGTTTGAATGCCATGCAGGGATTTTTATACACAAGACGTTGCAAATGTTATTTTTAAAGCATTGAGAGATGTGAAATCACTCATCAAGCTAGGCACATATTGCTCCTGGTAATGGTGAGTGCATAAACATTCCTAGTGACAGATACACTGAAGTAGCAGAAGTGGCAAATAATGCTATCAAAGTGGAAGATCTTCATGATCAATATAGTATGAGATTGGAAGACCACCTTGGGTTCCAAGCGATTGATCACTTTTGTTCAATCTGAGACATTTGCTGGGGAAGAGAATGGAATCAGTGGTGAGTGCACAACATTTTTGCAGGTGTTTAAAAGATGACGACTTCAGCCAGTGCAATATTCAGATAGACGGCTCCATCCACCAAACTTTTACCCACTTTGTAGAATCTATCCTCCCCACAACTTGCTTTCTTACCTCTTTTTGCATTATCAGGCACTTGGTTCAATTTCAGCATTCAATTAATCCAGTTAATTAATATAAATCCTAAATAGTTGAAACTCCAATATTTCCATTGGTATTCCATTCATTACAGTTTGCCAATGCAAAAACGATCCATTTATCCTGATCCTGTTTTTTTTTTATTAATTAGCTCACCCCCTATAATGCCAATATATCATTCTCAACATCATGAGCTCTGAGCTTTGCAGCAATAATTTCTGTGGAACATTACAAATGCCTTTTAGAAATTCAAATACACTACATTAACTGGTTTAACCTTATCTACCCGGTTTGTTACATCTTCAAAGATCTAATTGGGAGAGGCACAAGTTTCCTTTCACAACATCATGATTGCATTCTAATTTTGTAAACAACACTACTTTTTCAGTAACTTATTCTACTATTTTACAGGAGTAGGCTAACTGGCCTGTAGGTTCTTCTGTCTCCCTCCTTTCGGGAACAGAGACATTACATCTGCAATTTTCAAATTTGCTAGACCTTCCAGAATCTATGGAATTTTGTAACATTATACCAATGCATCTACTCATCTTTGGAGCCACTTCTTTTAAAACACCAGAATATAAGTCATCAGGCCCAGGAAACTTGTCAGTCTTTAGTTCTATTACTTTTCTATGCATGTTTTCTCTCATAATTATGGTTGTTCTAATTTCCACCCTCCCTTTTGGTTTTCTCTTGTTATTGTTGGCCTGCTTTTATGTTTGCTTGAAGTCTCTGCCATTTCCTGGTTTCCCATGAAGTTCCTAGCTTCACCTCTGTAGAGCTGATGCTCACATCAGCTTCGCTATTAAATAATTAAACGGTTACAAGTGAAACCAAGCAAGAGAAGACCCATTAAGTTCAATGACGGCCTGATCAGTTGTGTTCAAGGGTGCAGATTGAGAATGCATGACAGTCACACAAGAGAGTGATTCTGAATTTGGTCATGGTTCTTCCCAGATTGAGAGACTGTTGGTGTTCAAACAGGAAGTCGTGGAAGAGCCAAAAACAGATTTGCAAAGTGATACCTCTAAGACTCTCAGAGGAAAGAGAGGTTTATGTTGAGTGGTAACTTCTAGGGACAGTTATGACATTGAGAATGATGGCAAGCCCTTTAAGGAGTGAGGAACAGGAGTGGCTTGGTGCACAGCGTGTTTGTCATTTCTGGGACACAAGTACTGCTGGCAAGGTTAGTATATGTTGTTCATCCTTAATTACCAGTGAAAAAGGTGTTGGTGGGCTGCCTTCTTGAATCACTGCAGTCCATCTCATGTAGGATGCTGTACAGAAGAGTTCCAGAATTTCAAAATATGACAGCAAACAACAGGTAATATATCAAAGTCATGATGACAAGTACCTCAGGAGAGAATCTGTAGGTGGAAGCTTGTAGGTGGTAGCGTTCACATCCAGTTCTGGGTCTCATTTTTTTAGGTAGTACAGGCCACGGGTTTGTAAAAAGCTGTCAAAGGCAGCTTGGTGAGTTACTGCAGCACATCTTGTACATGATACATACTGTTGCCATTGTGTGTCACTAATACTGAAACTATTTACTATTCCTACAAAAAGAGAGACTAGGAATGAAGTTCACTGCTCAGCAGTTTATTGGAAATTATGTCAAGAGTGTAGGAGGTAATTCTTAAATGAGATCAGATGAGTCGGAAGGAAACTACCATGGGGATTCGGTTAGATGTGTACGAATAAGAAATGCAGTTGAACAAATAGTCTTTGTCTTGGTACTAAAATGTTCTTTCATATCTATAAGATATCTTAAAAGCATCATGTACCTTATTAATTATTCTATTAAGATTTTATTCTGTCAGAATACATGACAGAATATTGTAATAAAGTAAATATTTAGAAACAACAATAACGCATTAATCTTCTCTGGTGTTGAGGAAAATGTAATGCTCAAGGCATCAGAACTCTTGTCTGAGTGCTGCCATAGGAGGTTTAAGTTAAACTGAGCAGGCTTGTTAATTGTTTACTGGCACAGATCCCCTGCCTGAAGGCCAGCCTTTGGCCTATTGCCTGCTGATACTTCACCTTGAACTGATTTCTTGATCATTTCTGTCAGCAGCAGTTTGCCATTCTTTCACTCTCAAATGCAGGGTCAGAAAGCAGAAATTGTAACTGGAATTGAATTTGTGCCATTAACGTTCTTCTGAACCATGCACTGCCAATCTAAGGCCATTCCTACACAATTGAGGTCTAGACCAAGTTAATTGTAAGCAGGTCCTGAAGGTTATGGGCATTGTTCCCTCTGCGCGAAAAAGCTGCCCCTGGCGTCTCTTTTATATCTTTCCTCTCTCACCCTCAACCTATGCCCTGTAGTTCTGGACTCCCTGACCCCAGGGAAAAGACTTTGTCTATTTATCCTTTCCCTGTCCCTCATAATTTTGTAAACCTCTACAAGGTCACCCCTCAGCCTC
The DNA here is from genome assembly GCF_020745735.1 of Hemiscyllium ocellatum. Classification (NCBI taxonomy): domain Eukaryota; kingdom Metazoa; phylum Chordata; class Chondrichthyes; order Orectolobiformes; family Hemiscylliidae; genus Hemiscyllium; species Hemiscyllium ocellatum. The sequence goes on along the minus strand of NC_083401.1, from coordinate 149,752,250 downwards.
CAATGCTCCAGGGAAAACAGCCCCAGACTGTTCAGCCTCTCCCTGTTGTTCAGATCCACCAACCCTGGCAACATCCTTGTAAATCTTTTCTGAACTCTTTCAAGTTTCACAACATCTTTCTGATTGGAAGGAGACCAGAATTGCACGCAATATTCCAACAGTGGCCTAACCAATGTCCTGTACGGCCACAACATGACCCTCAACTCCTGTACTCAATACTGTGACCAATAAAGGAAAGCATACCAAACACCTTCTTCACTATCTTATCTACCTGTGACTCCACTTTCAAGGAGCTATGAACATGCACTCCAAGGTCTCTTTGTTCAGCAACACTCCCTAGGACCTTACCATTAAATGTATAAGTCCTACTAAGATTTACTTTTCCAAACTGCAGCACGTATGGAATGAGCTGCCAGAGGAAGTGGTCGAGGCTGGTACAATTGCAACATTTAAGAGGCATTTGGATGGGTATATGAATAGGAAGGGTTTGGACGGATGTGGGCTGGGTGCTGGCAGGTGGGACTAGATTGGGTTGGGATATCTGTTCGGCATGGACGGATTGGACCGAAGGGTCTGTTTCCGTGCTGTACATCTCTATGACACCATCAAACACCATATAAGGAACCTTGGAACAACTGCACGAGCAGCTTACAATTGGATAGATACAAAAGTAAATTTGTAGTTAAATAGCTACTAAGTGAAACGGTCTTTGTTGAGGTTAGCAAGTACTTGCTTGTAATCCGTAATTATATGAATAAAAATAAAATGTCTAAAACTTCGCTCCAGCTACATTCATCAACTGTATTTCTGGATAGTAACAAGCTGCAAATGTGTTGCTGGTCAAAGCACAGCAGGTTAGGCAGCATCTCAGGAATAGAGAATTCGACGTTTCGAGCATAAGCCCTTCATCAGGAATAAGAGAGAGAGAGCCAAGCCGGTTGAGATAAAAGGTAGGGAGGAGGGACTAGGGGGAGGGGCGATGGAGGTGGGATAGGTGGAAGGAGGTCAAGGTGAGGGTGATAGGCCGGAGTGGGGTGGGGGCGGAGAGGTCAGGAAGAGGATTGCAGGTTAGGAGGGCGGTGCTGAGTTGAGGGAACCGACTGAGACAAGGTGGGGGGAGGGGAAATGAGGAAGCTGGAGAAATCTGAATTCATACCTTGTGGTTGGAGGGTTCCCAGGCGGAAGATGAGGCGCTCCTCCTCCAGCCGTCGTGTAGTTGTGTTCTGCCGGTGGAGGAGTCCAAGGACCTGCATGTCCTCGGTGGAGTGGGAGGGGGAGTTAAAGTGTTGAGCCACGGGGTGATTGGGTTGGTTGGTTCGGGCGGCCCAGAGGTGTTCTCTGAAGCGTTCCGCAAGTAAGCGGCCTGTCTCACCAATATAGAGGAGGCCACATCGGGTGCAGCGGATGCAATAGATGATGTGTGTGGAGGTACAGGTGAACTTGTGGCGGATATGGAAGGATCCCTTGGGGCCTTGGAGGGAAGTGAGTGTGGAGGTGTGGGCGCAAGTTTTACATTTCCTGCGGTTGCAGGGGAAGGTGCCGGGGGTGGAGGTTGGGTTGGTGGGGGGTGTGGATCTGACAAGGGAGTCACGAAGGGAGTGGTCCTTGCGGAACGCTGATAGGGGAGGGGAGGGAAATATATCCTTGGTGGTGGGGTCCGTTTGGAGGTGGCGGAAATGGCGGCGGATAATACGTTGTATGCGCAGGTTGGTGGGGTGGTAGGTGAGAACCAGTGGGGTTCTGTCTTGGTGGCGGTTGGAGGAGCGGGGCTCAAGGGCGGAGGAGCGGGAAGTGGAGGAGATGCGGTGGAGGGCATCGTCGATCACGTCTGGGGGGAATCTGCGGTCCTTGAAGAAGGAGGCCATCTGGGTTGTGCGGTGTTGGAATTGGTCCTCCTGGGAGCAGATGCGGCGGAGACGAAGGAATTGGGAATATGGGATGGCGTTTCAGATCCACACCCCCCACCAACCCAACCTCCACCCCCGGCACCTTCCCCTGCAACCGCAGGAAATGTAAAACTTGCGCCCACACCTCCACACTCACTTCCCTCCAAGGCCCCAAGGGATCCTTCCATATCCGCCACAAGTTCACCTGTACCTCCACACACATCATCTATTGCATCCGCTGCACCCGATGTGGCCTCCTCTATATTGGTGAGACAGGCCGCTTACTTGCGGAACGCTTCAGAGAACACCTCTGGGCCGCCCGAACCAACCAACCCAATCACCCCGTGGCTCAACACTTTAACTCCCCCTCCCACTCCACCGAGGACATGCAGGTCCTTGGACTCCTCCACCGGCAGAACACAACTACACGACGGCTGGAGGAGGAGCGCCTCATCTTCCGCCTGGGAACCCTCCAACCACAAGGTATGAATTCAGATTTCTCCAGCTTCCTCATTTCCCCTCCCCCCACCTTGTCTCAGTCGGTTCCCTCAACTCAGCACCGCCCTCCTAACCTGCAATCCTCTTCCTGACCTCTCCGCCCCCACCCCACTCCGGCCTATCACCCTCACCTTGACCTCCTTCCACCTATCCCACCTCCATCGCCCCTCCCCCTAGTCCCTCCTCCCTACCTTTTATCTCAACCGGCTTGGCTCTCTCTCTCTTATTCCTGATGAAGGGCTTATGCTCGAAACGTCGAATTCTCTATTCCTGAGATGCTGCCTAACCTGCTGTGCTTTGACCAGCAACACATTTGCAGCTGTGATCTCCAGCATCTGCAGACCTCATTTTTTACTCGGATAGTAACAAGGCAAGGAAAGGACCATCTCCAATAATAGAGATTAGCCCACTCTCCTCATGAGATTCTATGGCATTGTGGGGCAAAATCCTGGTCTTTGCTACCGACAGAAACATAACTGGACCAATCATATGTCAAGGCTACAAGAGCCTAGGCATTCTGTGTGGAGAGGCTCACATCGCAACTCACCAAAGCCCTTTACCATGTAAAGCATGCAAGCGAGGAGTGAGATGGATCATTTACTTGCTGCATAGGCACAGCTGCAACACTAAGGCAGCTCAATATAATCCAGTCCACTTGATCATCGCATATACTACAAAGCACAGGAGCAACCTATCATAGATTTTCTGTAGCATCTCTCAACTCTGTGAGCCTCATTACCGAGAAGCAAAAAGACAACAGATGCATGGGAACAGCAAGACCTTCACACTCCCAAAGTCCTGCAGCAATCTGGTTTGGACATGGATCACAATTCATTCAATCAAAATTTTGGAACTCTCAAACAACCTGGTTGAAGCACTTTCATCATGCTGTACATCTCTATGACTAAGTCAAGAAGGTGGTCCATCAATATCTTTGAGGAGATGCCGGTGTTGGATTGGGGTGGACAAAGTTTTTAAAAAAAATCACTTGCCAGGTTATAGCCCAACAGGTTTATTTGGAAGTACTAACTTTCGGAGCACTGCTCCTTTGGCAGGTAGCTAGTGTGGCAGAATCATAAGACACAGAATTTATAGCACAAGATCATAGTGTCATGCAAACTATTGAACAAACCTAGATTGCTGTTAAGCCTTTCATCTTTTAGAAAGAATTTGTTGATTCATTAACATACAAATCCCAGAACTTCTTCCAAGTCACATTCTCAAGATTTTATATTAAAAAGTGACATCTCAGTTCAGACAATGAATTAAAGGTGAGGTCAGAGTCTGTATGTATTGCAATCTTGAGTCAGGCTGGTACTATTTCCAAAGTAGGAATTTATGAAATTTCACACGGATTGACTTCCTGAGATTGTATGCTTTTAGAGCAAATAGAATGTATCTGCAAATGCACATTCAGACCATAGACTGTGTGCCCGCATGCTTGGAGAGAGAGCGAGAGCGAGAGCGATAGAGTAGAAACCTGCGAGAGGGTCTCAGGAGGCTTCTACTCTGTCAAACACATATGCGCACTCTCTCTCTCTCTCTCTATGCATGCTCGTGTACATTTTATTTTGCTCAAAATCTACAGGTAGTCAATCCATGTGACATTTTATAAATGCCTCCTTTGGAAATAGAACCAGTCTGACTCAATTTTGGAATATATACTAACCTTTAATGCACTGTCTAAGCTGAGTTGTCACTTGCTTTTTATAAAACCTCAAGTTACTTGGGAATGTGGAGTTGAAAGAAGTTCTGGGATTTACATATTAAATGAATCAAAATCTGTAATCCATTCTAAAAGGTGAAAGCCTTAACAGCAATCCAGGTTTTGTTCAATGCATCATAATAGGTGCATGACACTATGATCTTGTGCTATAAATTCTGTGTATTATGAGTCTGTCGCATTAACTAACTGATGAAGAAACAGCACTCTGAAAGCTAGTATTTCGAAATAAACCTGTTGGACAATAATCTGGTGTTGTGTGATTTTTAACTTCATCAATATCTTCCCACAGCAATCACAAACTGATCTTGTGATCCCACATCCCTGGCATTATTTTTTACCCAAAAGGATGTGCCAATTTCTCATGTCCCTTTGGTAATATAAGCTCCAAGACAGAATAAAAGATTGGCATCAAATTTGTCTATTGCAAGTAACAGTTTGGGTTATTCAGCACAGCTTCAGTGCTCCACCATTCTGCAGCTTCCCTTGTGGGCTCAAGTAAATTTATAAACTTCTGAAAGAAGAGGGAATTCTACCGACAGAGTTAGTACAGCAAGTCAGAAATTTTGCTGTTGATGTGGTGGTGGTGGTGGTCAGGGGTTAGAATTAAAGATGACATATTTTGCATCATTATTACTGGTGAAAGGACTGAATCTTTAAGGTAGTGCAGAGGTTGTTAATCAAAGAGGCTGTTTTGTCCTGTATAATGATGGCATTCTCGAGTGCTGTTAAAGCAGAATTTATCCAAGAAGCTGAAAGATTTCCCACCACATTCCCAATTTGCACACTCTCAGTGGTGGAAAGATTTAGGGATCAAGAAGTGAATTACTTGCTGCAGAATAACCAGCCTCTGATCTCCTCTTGTAGCCATAATATTTCAGTGGCTAAAAGATGGTGACTCCCCAGAACGACAGTGGCAGGATATTGGACAATGCCAAGTGTTATGACTAAGATGGGAGGAGAGCAGCCTCTCTCCCAGTGGTCACAACATAGGTTTTAAAATGTTTACCCAATCACTGTATGGCTAATTATTTATTTTTTCTATATTAGGTTCAGGAAAGCACCATTAACCAAGTTTCTTTAGGAAATAAAAGAACCGATATACTTTGAAAACTGGGTCTAACTGTCAAAGATACAAAAGTGATGAACACAATCTGAAATATAAAAGTGTAAATGTGTACCCTACTAAATAACTCAGCACAATTTCTTTTAAATAGCATTTTCTGTGCAGAGGTTAACTTTTGGGGAAAACTCTTTGGCCATTAATTGTGACCTCTTGAAGGAAAGCAGGACCAAGCAAGAACTATTCAAGACGGCTGTCAGTTAATGTCCTGACAAACATAAACAGTCTCTCCTAACATAGGCAGTTGTCACTAGGACCTTGCAGACTCCGTTTATTCAGGAAACATTAAGAATTCTTTCAGAAGCTCTTCAGGAAAAACCACCTGGATCAGTGTTTCAATTATTACACTGGGGCCTCAAAAGGGTTTTCTTGAAAAGGCAAATGAGTTAGGTAGCTCTCTGTCTCAGCATGTTGTACTTCAAAATGAACTCCAAGCATCATCCAAAACAAAAACTACTTCACAACAGCCATAAACCTAGGCATGTGATCACCAGTGAATGGCTTAAACCATGTAACTTCAAAAGTGTCTTTACAAAAAAGAAGTCCTACTGTATCCTTTCAGTGATTTTTTTTAAGTCCTTGTATCTCCTCAATCTTTTCAAATTAACTTGTGTCCACAATTCTATAAAGAAAAAATGCTTTTAAAAAAGTAAACAATGAAGCATTTTCATAACACAAAAATAAAACAAAGAACTGTGACTGCCAGAAATTTGAAACAAAAACAAATTGCTGAAGAAACTCAGCAGGTCTGACAGCATCTGCGAGAAGAAAGCAGAGTTAATATTTCATCAAAACAGGACAGATGATTCGGTTTTGATGAACAGACTCAAAACGTTAACTTTGTTTTCTTCTCACAGGTGTTGCCAGACCTGCTGAGTTTCTCCAGCAATCTGTTTTTCTTCGTAACACAATGCCATTTTAATGTCAGTGTGTTAACCTCTCCCCTGTTGGAGACCTTCACTCCCTCGTGCGTGCCACTTTCAACCAAGCCCGAATGCTGTCCAGATTTAGGGGCATGAGCATCTCCAATACCTAAAAGGGGTTTTGAGCAAACATCCTGACCTCTGACCTGATGATGCAGGGAGGTCATCAATGAAGCAGCTGAAGGCAGCTGGACTTACAACACAGCCCCAAGGAACTCGTGCAGCAATACTCTGGGACTGAGATGACTGACCTCCAAAATCCACAACCACCTTACAGTACATGATTTCAGCACAAAGTATCAGGTAAATATTAAGTCACGATGAGGCAAAAAAAATCATACATTCCAAATATGTAATTAGATTTTGGCAAGCAAGTACTACATCAAATCAACTAACTTGTTTAGGGTCATTTGGCAGAGCCTGGAGAACGAGTATTTCACTTGGAACATAATACTGATGATCAAATTTGTTACTCAAGGTTGTGCATTAAAGGTAGTATTGTTTATTCAAAGACTAGAATGTGTCAAAATTTCATATGCTAACAATTAAAAATATAAATCATCACACCAAGTCTCACCACAATTTAACTGTGAGTACTGAGTCACCATCAATTCTGTAACAAACAGTATTGCTACCTTGCACACTCAATGTGAATCAGAGTGTCATTGGTCAGGCATTTAGTTACTGGAGTCATACAGCGGAAGAGGGTAACAGTCTACATTACTTACCCCAACCTCCCAAATTCTGCACGTGTACAAGTTAATAAATCTGTGTTGAAGTTTGCTTTCTTATGAATACCAAAGTTAAACCAAAACATAAATAAATTAAAAGATTCACCTTTTATAGCTGAACACATCAGCATATTGCATAATATTCATATCCTGACAGCCACTGTGCTGTCATAGCAACCATCAGCCTCCAACAAATTCCTAATTAGCAGCTCTACAGGACAACCAACCTACACAACACTTCAGAAAGTCACGCATGCATAGCAAAGGCAATTTACTTTATGAACCCAAGCCCGCACCATTTTATGGCAAGATATTTAAATCAAGTAAGCTAAATCCATCTACACAGTACTGATCTCTTATTTCAACTTGAAATTAATTTGTACGAAAGCTTTTCAAATAGACATGTTACCATTATTTTTGCTGATGACTTGCCATCTAAATGCTGCAGTCTTACGTTTGGTAACAAACAGAATGCAATTCATAATTTTAGCTACTTTTATATTGCAACCATTTTAATTCCTGTTGAGATTGCTGCCCATTAGACAGCTTGAACATTTAAACTGCTGCATTGAATACCATTATCCTTAATGTAGACACGGAATTTTAAATTTATTTATCTGTTCAAATCATGAGATACTTGTCTTTCTACAGGGTGTGCCTACAAATGCTGTTTCAGTCACTTGGTTATTGCCATTTCTGCAAAAATCACTGCTATTGTCGACACCATAAAGTCATCCAGTTTCAGAATATTCAATGTGGTCCTGGTAAATATACTGCAACTATCTTCCCGTATGGAACAATACCATCGAGCTGAACACTGCATTTTGATCCTGAGCTACTCTAAGAGTTCTCATATTTTTGTGCTTGCTCAACAAAATGCTTTAAGACGTTGTGGCATTATCAACATGCTGCCCGCTTGTTCTTACCCTATATCTCAAGAAAAACCAGGAACCTGCAAGAGCTGGATGCATAGGAACATAATCTAGATATAATGATATGGCTGTGTAAAGTTAATTCATTCTGGATTTTAAGACTATCAAGGTTTTTCTACTAATGCTTTTTCAGCTGGAACATTATTCTTTTTCTTTAAATACTGAATATTTTAGATCAGTTTCCGAATAAAAGGTCCAATGCTCTACAGCTTCAAAATTAGCTCCTGAACATTACTATCCAAGTAAATCATGCAGAACTGAACAGAAATTCATGATTCACGGATTATTTTTAAATTACTGTAATCACCGTTTTGCTTTCACAAAATCTATTTTTGGGACTTAATCAACAGCAGAACATCACATTAAACCTCAAGCACGTTCATTACACAATGAAGCAAGAACTGTGTAACAGCTTAACGTAGGAAAAGTTTACGGCACACTCTTCTGATCGACTTGTGTTCTGTTAATCATCAGTCCTACTCTTTTCAATGGCCAGTATTTTAAATTAAGAATTGAGGAAACAGAAATCACCAGGACTGTGGAGGGAGTTAGTCTGCAAATTCCAGCAGCCACAGAATGTATAGATAAACACACAAATCCAAACATTGTTATCAGAGAGCTTTGATCCTTCATTCAGCTCATTGTAACATAGAGTAGTGAGAGGCCTGGATACAGTAGATGTGGAGAAGATGCTCCACTACTAGGGGAGTATGAGAGATGAGGACCCAAGGGCATAGCCCCAAAACGAAGGGATGATCCTTTAGAACTGTGATGAGAAATAAGATGACAAAATTATGTACTCAGCATGAAAACCACAAATCCTCATTCTAGGAGGAACCAAATACTGCACGTGACGGGTGTGCTGGTAGTGCGTGATGTTGATAATTCAGATTAAGTCATCGGAATGTGAAAGTGACTGGACAATGATGTGTCTCCTGTCAGAGCTGAATGGATAGTAATTAGAAGGGGCAGATATTCCACAAAGTGATCCCCCAGTCTGCATTTGGTTTCTCCAATATAGATAGGCCACTTTGGGTGCAGTGAATACAGTACACAAGATTGCAGGAGGTACAGGTGAGATGCTGTTTCACCTGGAAAGACTGTTTGGGCCCTTGGATGATGAGCAGGGAGGTGGTGACAGAGCAAGTGTTGCATCTTCTGCAGTTAAATGGGAGGATGCCATGATGTTGGTGGTTGTGGAATGGATGAGGATGCCCTGGAGGGAATGATCCCTGCAAAGTGCAGACAGGGGGAGTAAGGGGAAGATGTTTTTGGTGGTGGTGTTCTGCTGGAGTTGTCTGAAATGGCAGGGTATGATCCTTTTAATGTGGAGGCTGGAGGGGTGAAAAGCGAGGACAAGGGGAAACCAATCACACTGTTGAAAGTGATGGGAAGGGGCAAGGATAGAAACATGGTTGTCTTTTCTAGTGCCTAGGTTGAAGACAGGTGGTCTATCCGGTTTCACTTCTTTGTTGAGACTTTGTAGTGATTGATACAACTGAATGGCTTACTGGGCCATTTCAGAGGGCCCATATTATTGTGGATCAGGAATCATAGGTAGGCCAGACCAGTTAAAGATGGCAGATTTCCTTCCCTGAAGGATATTGTGTTGCATTAGTTGTCAGGATGCAATTCAGGCTCTGAACACCAAGCTTCTTTAATAATGCATCCTCTCATCCCTTAACTTTTGCATTTTTAAAACTGAGAGCTCGCTGCTTGAAAGTTGTCACTTTTATGTTTCCACCTATCTCCCGATGCTCCATTATGCCTTATAAAGGGTCAGAAAGGCTCAATTATTGGTGAGACAGCCATTTCATATTTATCCATATTTAATCCTTTATTATGCTTTTTCCAGTTATCAGATTTAAAGTTTATTGGCATCTAACCATATCCTTTGCTACAATCAGATTATAGATGATTCCAACCAGGCTTTCCCTTTTGTGTCTCTTTATTCTGGTCAGCCCTTCTCTTTGCTCTGATTGTAAGTGAACATGCACATAAACAATTTTTTTTGACTTTTAATGAAAAGATATACCAAAATCTTTATCTACTACAGTATCTGTTTTCAGCATTTGCTTGCTTTATTTCATATTTCTAATTGTTCCTGTTGTTTATGCCATTTAGCACAGAGCTCTGCAGCTTGCACCTGGAGACACCTTTCACCCTAACAAACTAAGCTGGATTTGAATCCTAAAAATAAAAAAACGTTCTCTGCCCATGCACCATGTCCTGTGTTCTTGAAGCTTTTTTTTTCCCATTACACTCACTAGAACGATCTCGGAGCATCTCCAGTTTTGGTTTCTTGTGCAGCCCCATTTTTCAAAATCAGTCCATCAGAGATGGGCAGGCATTCAGCTAGCTAGCCCCGAAACTCTGGATTTCTCTCCTCAAATTCTTCATTCTGCCTCTCCACTCATCTTTGTGCCTTGATGAAGACATATTAAAAAATCAGCCACTTAAAAGCTTGATGCTTATTTATGTGACGTACTATTATATTTCTCAACCATCCTACTAAACATTCTGGGACAATGTTACTGTGCTAAAGATACCATTCGCATGCAAGTCATCCTTGCAAAAGGAATATATTTTTGGTGATGTGAAGGCCTGATTTTGCTCGCTCAAGGGAACCCAAACCTAGAGCCATAGGCTTGAGGTGAGAGGGGAAAAGGTTTAAAAGGGACCCGAAAGACAATGTTTTCATGTAGCAGGTGGTGCGTGTATGGAATGAGCAGCCAGAGAAAGTGGTGAAAACGGGTACAATTACAACAGTTAAAAGGCATCTGGATGGGTGTATGAATAGGAAAGGTTTAGAGGGATATGGACCAAGTGCTAGCAAATGGGACAAGATTAATTTAGGATATCTGGGTCAACATGGACGAGTTGAACCCAAAGTGTTTGTTTCCGTGCTGTACGTCTCTATGAAGTCTATCATTGTCAAATGGAGTATTCAAACTTAATTTGGACATAGCAAAATAGACAGATAATCAGAAAAGTAACTAGCATCTCACTCCATGAGATAATCATCATGTAAACAACTTGAAGGTCATCATTTCCATCTAACTTTGAAGCTCAGAGGACATAGGTCGTTCATGACCTGGCTATAACACATTGGAAAATGCTCTCTAACGATCCCAGAGGGTTCACACTTTTTCCTCAGGTACCACAAAAAGATAAAAACAGAAAAGTAACACCAAGTCTGGAAATAGAAAATGCAACAAACCTCTGCAGGTCAGTCTATACCTATGGAGGGAGTCCAAAAAGGTTAACATTCTTGGTATAACTGGACTGAACATGAAAAATGGACATGCACTGAAATAGAGCAATAGAACATAGAACAGTACAGCACAGGAACAGACCCTTCAGCCACTGTGTTTTGCCCATCATGACAACAAATTAAACTAATCCCTTCCACCTGTCCTTGGTCCAAATGCCTCCATTCCTTGCATATGTATGTGCTTATCTAAAAGCCCCTTAATCACCCCTATCATACCTGTCTGGCAGCACATTCCAGTCACCTACCACTCTTAAAAATCTTGCTCCTCATATCTCCTTTGAACTCCCCCACCCAACATTTCAATTCAGGGGAAACAGATTCTGACTGTCAACCCACATGGAAAAATATACTGACATGAGGAGGTGATTACATGGCAAATTCATCACCTTCACATCAGATGGTACAAAGAGGACAAATACATGACATGGTCAACCAACAGAAGAGTAGATTAGGCAGTGGAACATGTGAAATAGAAGTCAAAGCAGAAAGGGTGTTGACAATCCATTACAAGCTTCTCTTCGGTCCCACTCATTGAGTACTGTTAAAAGGTCTGCACTTCCCCAAGTCCTAAGCTGTATTTTTCTCCAGTTAGATTTGAAAACTAATGTACTTCCCCCAATTTATTATCCAGCACTTTTTCCGATCTCTCTCTCTGGCCCACATAAACTGCCAATGTGTTATAAACCAGAAACTAGAGTTTCAAAAGCTACATTCCATGCCAAATTCTCACAAAGAGCAAAACGTTCTTAGTTTTATTGTCCCTTTGCTTTCACATTTTGTCAATTGTAAATTGTAAGACTAGTTCTCTTTCTACAGAGTCAAACTAAATCATCGTGACACATGGTGTCAGTTCTTGCCAAGTTCTGCAGATTTTACATTTCCTGCCGTGAGATATGAAAAAGATAATCTAAAAATGCTGGCAGAAAAATAATCAGCACTGCTGTTACAACACTTCAGTACAGTATGTGGCTAACAGCTCTTCTGAACTCCACAATATCATTGCCAGACTATTGGTCAGTTACCATTACTCCTGCTTAAGAATGCCAAGAACTTTCAGATGACCACAAATAAAACAGAAATATCAGCAAACTAACGCTTCACTTGCCATTAGACCCCTTGTAATCATCATTTTCAGGCTGGGGCTAAGCAATATTCACAGGACAGAGTTTAGCCACCTTTACTTGTTGTTTAACATCATTACCATTGCCTAATTCACTGTCAGCAACACTCCGGTGCACAAATGCTATGACTACAAGAGCAGGTCAGAGGTTGGAAACTCGAAGACAAGTAATCAATGTTTCCTGTAACTTATTTTGCCATTGTGCGAACCTCTAAAGTCACTGTGGCAGTGGCTTTCCGAAGCAGGAGCCATGTAATATATGAAAAAAAACACTACATCGGAAAATTAGCAGGAAACTTGCCACCAGGATACATGAACACCAACTGGCCACCAAACGATATGACCCATTATCACTAGTTTCTATACATACAGATAAAGGAGGACACCACTTTGACTGGGCCAACACACACATCCTATGACAGGTGAAACAAAGACACGCACAAGAATTCTTAGACGCATGGCATTCTAACCAGAACTCCATCAATAAACATATCGATTTAGACCCTATCTACCTTCCCCTAAAAAAAAATTAGAAATGATGTCACCCACCTTAAGAAACCAAGACTTCTAAATAGTGAGGTGGAACATACAGCGAAGAGGGTTACCTCCGATTACAACAGGATCTTGACCAGATGGGCCAATGGGCTGAGAAGTGGCAGATGGAATTTAATTCAGATAAATGCAAGGTGCTTAATATTGGGAAAGCAAATCTTAGCAGGACTTATACACTTAATGGTAAGGTCCTAGGGAGTGTTGCTGAACAAAGAGATCTTGGAGTGCATGTTCATAGCTCCTTGAAAGTGGAGTCGCAGGTAGAGAGGATAGTGAAGGCGGCATTTGGTATGCTTTCCTTTCTTGGTCAGAGTATTGAGTATAGGAGTTGGGAGGTCATGTTGCAGCTGTACAGGACATTGGTTGGGCCACTGTTGGAATACTGCATGCAATTCTGGTCTCCTTACTATTGGAAAGATGTTGTGAAACTTGAAAGGGTTCAGAAAAGATTTACAAGGATGTTGCCAGGGTTGGAGGATTTGAGGTACAGGGAGAGGCTGAACAGGCTGGGGCTATTTTCCCTGGAGCGTCTGAAGCTGAGGTTTACAAAATTATGAGGGGCATGGATAGGTTAAATAGACAAAGTCTTTTCTCTGTGGTCGGGGAGTCCAGAACTAGAGGGCATAGGTTTAGGGTGAGAGGGGAAAGATATAAAAGAGACCTAAGGGGCAGATTGTTCACACAGAGGGTGGTACGTATATGGAATGAGCTGCCAGAGGATGTGATGGAGGCTGGTACAATTGCAACATTTAAGAGGCATTTGGATGGGTATACGAATAGGAAGGGTTTGGAGGGATATGGACCGGGTGCTGGCAGGTGGGACTAGATTGGGTTGGGATATCTGGTCGGCATGGACAGGCTGGACTGAAGGGTCTGTTTCCAAGCTGGACATCTCTATGACTCTATACCACCAGTGCTTTACCGGAGACTCTCCCCGATGATGTTACCTAATCATGTTGACGAAACATCTGAAAACAAAGTACAGTTCACCTCTATACTGAACTGATTATTATTTATTAATAGGAGTTACACCACTTCATTTGCCTTTCTTCTTGCCCTTCCAAATTGAGTATTCAAGGAGCAGCAATAGTTATTGGGTAACCATTTCTCTATAATTCTCATCAAAAACTCATTTAGCTTCATTTGAGCTATCAATTCATTTGTTATAAATACTGAGTATATGAAGATAAAGAACATTAAAATTGGTCATTTTACAATTTTCCCTCCTTTGACCATTTTGATTTGATTTATTACTGTCGCAGAATAGGAGGGACATGGCCCAGGTGCTGGCAGGTGGGACTAGATTAAGTGGAGATATCTGGTCGGCATGGACAAGTTGGACCGAAGGTCTGGTTCCGTGCTGTACATCTCTATGACTCTATGTATCTAGGTACAGTGAAGTTGTTTTGCATGCAGTACAGGTAGATCATACCATCCAAAGTCCATAAGGATAACAGAACAGAGTAAAGAATGCAATGTTACAGCTGCAGAAAAGGTGCACAAACAGTGAGGTCAACATTAACTTTGAAATTCAAGGCCCACTCAGAGATTTAATTACACCAGGGAAGAAGCTGTTCTTGAATCTGTTGGCCGTGTGTTTTAGCTTTTGTATCTTCTACCCAACAGATGAGATTATAACTGGGGTGGAGGAGTTTTTGACGTTGGCTGCCTTTCCAAGGCAGTGAGAAATAAAGATGGTGTCAACGAATGGAAGACTGGCTTGCATAATGGACTGGGCTGTGTTCACAACTCACCATCATCATTCATTTGATTATCATCTGTGTGTACTCTATCTTTACGTGTCACACTCTGGTTACTATTTCCCCATATTACTATCATGCCCAATTTCCTGATGAAGGGCTTATGCCTGAAACACAATTCTCCTGCTCCTCAAAAGCTGCCTGCCATGCTGTGCGTTTCCAGCACCACACTTTCAACTCAACAATGCCCAATTGTCATCGCTCTTCACGTGAACCATGTGAGGAAGTGGCATAATGGCAATGTCCCTCAAAACTGTAATCCAGAACACTAAGAGCTAATATTCTGGGGTTATGGGTTCAAGTCCCAACATGATAGTGTAATTTGAAATTGGCTAAAATCAATCTGGGGAAAAAAGCAAGCCTAATTGCAACCATGTAACCACTTAATTGTCCTAGAAACCATCTGGTTTACTAATGCCCTACAGAGATGGAAATTGTCCATCTTATCTGAATTCCAGACTCACAGTAAGTAGATTCTTATCTACTCACTGGGGAATTAGGAATGGGCAAGATATGCTTGTTTAGCCAGCAAAACACAAATACCACCAACAAATTAGAACAAAGTACTTAGAGATAACTCCTTCATCTGAACTCCGTCCAGTCAGGCGAAACAACATCTCAGCTTCTGCCCTGCTTAACCCAAATATGAAATCCTCTTTCATTCTTTTAAATCCCAAAAGAACGTAGACTCATTTTACTTAGTTGTTCATCCTGTAAACTTTCATTGCACTCCCTCTATGGAAATATGCACACAGTAATCTAGGTGTGGTCTAACCAAACTCCATTACAATAGTTAAAACTCACAACACCAGGTTATAGCCCAACAGGTTTATATGGAAGCACTAGCTTTCAGAGCACTGCCCCTTCATCAGGACAACCACCTGATGAACCTGTTGGACTAGAACTTGGTATTGTGAAATTTTTAATTTTGTTCACCGGAGTTCAACACTGGCACCTCCAAATCACCAATATAATAGAAGCAAGACCTCTACCTGATACTCAAATTCTCTTGCAATAAGGGCTAAACATGCCATTAAGCTTCCTAATAGCTTGCTGCACCAGTGACTTATCAACAAGGACACCGAGGTCCTTTACACATCTACACTTTCTAACCTCTCACGAACTAAGACATACAGTGTACATCTGTTTCTCCGACCAAAGTGGATAACCTCACATTTTTCCACACTATATTCTGTCAATGACGTCAGTGACCAAAGATGTTTTGGCATTAACTGTCCCTCCATGTCAATCAAATTACAAAAAACTGTTCAGCACTCATTTTGAGGGTAGGATCTCAAAGTACAGGCAGAGTAGGATCTTCTATACATCACTTCTACAGTTTAAGAATATTTCAGCTTGATCGCATACAAAAAGGCTAGATTCACCAAGTTTGAGCTGGTTCCTACTGTTCCTGCTTCACATCCATCACCATTCTCAAACAAACATGACAGAATCAGTGTTTTGTGGGACCACTTAGCTCTGTTTATAGCCTCTTGATTTTGGTGTTCATCACGCAGACAGCACTTTGATTGGCTTATTCCTTAAGGCTCCAAAGCAAAATTGTTTTAAACAGCTTCGTCCCAAAATTGATTGGATTGAATTGCATTTCTAGGGAATGTTTCTTAAAGGACTGACACCTGCACATGAAGTTATAACTGCTCAAGAACAGAAAATGATTACCTTTTCCATTTAAAAATAAAATACTACTTTTCATCAGTAGATTCCTCACGATATATAATTATTTTCACATATGAGTCAATTTCCCACCACTTAGTCATTATCTTATGCACAACTAACATCTTTTCACAGTCAATACTCACTACGTTTCATCTAAAGCTAACACTGCACAAAACACTAGTGAACCTCCGACATGTCTCGCAACCTCAAGTATCACAATGGAACAGTGGCTAGCATTGCTGCCTCACAGCACCAAGATCCAGGTTCAATTCCATCCTTGAGCAACTGTCTCTGGAGTTTTAATGCAGGGAAGGCGATCCAGAGACCCAGGTCATATTCTGGGGACCCAGGTTCAAATCACACCATGGCAGATGGGGGAGTTTGAATCTAATAAAAATCTGGAACTAAGAATCTAATGATGATTATGAATCCACTGCCGACTGACTGAAATCATCATCTGGTTCACTAATATCCTTCAGGGAAGGAAATTGACATCCTTACTTGGTCTAGCCTGTATGTGACTCCAGATCCACAGCAATACGGTCGACTCTAAACTGCCCTCTGGGAAGTTAGTGATGGGCAATAAATGTTGGCCGAGCCAGTGAGGTTCATGTCCCATAAATGAATGGCTTAAAAAAAAGTTTTATTCGTGACTGCATTGATATCCTCCAGGTGTTCCAGTTTCTTCCCAAAGATGTGCAGGTTATGGTAGATTGGCCATGCTAAATTGTCCATAATGTCCAGGGATGTGCAGGCTATGTGGATTGGCCATGAGGAAATGCAGGTTTAAAGGAATAGGGGTAGGATGCTGTTCAGAAAGGTGGAGTGGACTCAATGGGCCATATGTCCTGCTTCCACACTAAGGGATCTATAATTGGACGATCTACATATCCACCAGCCTTCTAAAATGATATAAAATTTAAAAAGATCAAATCTGACGCAAAGAAAAACATTTATAATAATGATTAAATGTGGTAATAATAAAACATGACAGGAAAATCCAAAAATGATCATGTGATTAAGTGGTATTAAAATTATTCAAGTCCTTTGCAATACATTTAAATGAATTAAAAATGTATTTATGATAAATGAATGCTCATAATTGAAAATTTGAACTGATGATTAAATAAATAGTTAGGAAATGACAGATAGTTATGGGAAAACATTTGGTAAAGACCGAACATATGCCAGTCCACACTAAACACAGTTTGGTAACAGGTAGCAGATGGGTTGAAAGTGAGGGAAAAAAGGCACATAGCATAGAAAATGCCCTCCTCCTGTTGATATTTCACAGGCAGTGTTCTTTCACCGTTAGGCAGACCTCACACTCACACTCACACTCACACTCACACTCACACTCACACTCACACTCACACTCACACTCACACTCTAATTATATATCTGCAATCTGAATGTCCATTGACATACATGAGACTTCTCTCTGGTACCCTATGTAATTTACTGCTGAATTTTACAGTGCTGACTTCTCTGCACACTCCTGTTGTCTCCCACTTCCAGAGTAGCAAGCATTGTCATTTTTATTTTATATCCATTAGCTTCCACAACAAAATTTACTTTTTTTAAAAAAAGGATTTCACAACAGCACCTCGGTTTGACCTTCAATTCTCATGCTGCTAAAACTTCTTTATTAACATGTTAAAGAAATGGAAATCAACACAGGAAGTAAATTTCCAGTAAAGTTACTTTACACATGTTTTTGACTGATCAGGTGGAAATGAAAAAAAAACAGAACTGGGAGTACTCTACAACACAGCATTTCAGAAAATCTGTTGATCTACTAGACACTGACCTCTAGTAAATTGAGTACATAGATATTCATCGTGATTGTTTCGATTTGCTCCAAGGGTAAGTGATATTTGCATCCACTGTTTAGGAAACAAATATTAATCTAAATGAGCTGGTTGGCCTGTTGTATAAGGTTGTCATTCCCAGCAAAAGGTACAGAAAGCACAGGAGTTCATTTTGGATGAAAGCTTACCAAACCAAAGTTAAAAATCACAAACCAAGTTATAGACCAACAGGTTTATTTGGAAGCACTAGCTTTTGGAGCGCTGCTCTTTCATCAGATGGACAACCACCTTACAATGGAGCAGCGTTCCAAAAGCTAGTGCTTCCAAATAAACCTGTTGGACTGTAACCTGGTGTTGTGGGATTAACTTTGTACTCTCCAGTCCAACACCGGCATCTCCAAATCATGACTTCCAAATCAAAGGCTTGTTTCCACAATTATTTGATCCAGCTTTGAAATTTGGGGCCTTCCACAAAAAAATAGACATTAAAAAAGTCAACCTAAATATTTCAGTCAGCTTCCAACAATATATTAAAATCTTTCACAAAAAGATGGAGGTAATGAGGGAGAGATTTTGGGATCTGTGCCACATTTTCCAAGGTATAAATGTGAGCAAATAACTGGCTCAAAGTCTTGTCCTTTCCCCATATCTGCTTGGTACAAAATGCACAAAAGCAGGAATGTATACCTATCAAATCTTTATATCAATATAAAACATGGATATGAATCTTGATTTGACAAGACACTTAACATTTAAATCAATTTAAATCATGGGAAATCTTCCAATATTACTTTGTTGCTTTACCTTTTCTTCTGATGAAATCGTGAGCATGTCACTGGCTATCAGACTGCATACTTGATCTATACCAAGGTTGAGGAATTCCTCTCCCAGCACGACCTCTGAGAAATGCTGTTCTGTTCAAAGAAAAAAATGTTTTTCACAAATTACTTTGATTTCAAAAACACTGTTCCTTAATACTAAAACAACCTTAAGATAAACAAATAACTGCACAGAATCCAAAGAAAAGCAAAAGCAGGAAATGTTGAAAACGTGCAGCAAGTCGTACAGCATCTGTGGAGAAAAATTGAGTTCGTGAGATCAACAGCCTAGCGCCAGAATCTTTCAACAGTTACTTGAGTCAGCAAAGGAAACATTTTTACTGTGACAGTTCTGGCTGTGAAGAGCTGTATAGATTATGATTGTGATTTGTGATTATGGAAATATAATGCTGAAAGTGTGAATGCATCTAAAGGTATTGGTTTTGAAGTAACATTGTGACAAAGTTACAAAATCCTTACAGGAATACACGGGTTATAGTTTCTTTACTATTTTATTTGTAAATAAGCTGCAGCTAACACACTTCTTGTGCTACAATATTTTCCGAGCAAAAATACTGCATTAAATCCTGGCTGTCTTACTTAGCTTACAACATAGTTTTGGTCTCTACTTCCAGGAGAAAGTCAATTGCCAAATGGCATGCCACACCCTTTCTCCAGACATTTCTAGCTTTGCCTCCCTATCGCACGAACACGGTTATCAGTTGATAACCAATGATAGAGGTTTGGATACTGATCATTATAGCATTTTATTTATGGATCTTTTAAGTCTTTTTCTCAACCATGGTGTTTGTGGCATCAATCCTGAGAGGATGTCTTTAAAAGGCAAGCTAGAAGAGGTGCAACAATCCATCGGTGGTTGCCATGGAGGGGATTGCCCAGGTTTTGATCTTTACCATTGACACTTGTTAAAAAGATCATTTAAAGTGAGGCTTTGTGAGCTAGAAACATGGTGCTTTAAGTTGCACTCTTTCACAATTTATACCATGATAATGAGATTCCAATGAAAATCCCATCTGGTATTCCATTTGAACATGGATTTCACTACTCAAATAACCAACTCCATACTAGCATTGGGTCAGGGTTAGGATTAGAATATATATTTGTCTTCTGCCATTATCTTGAGTTTTACAAAGTGCCCAGTTATAACTTCCTTAACGATCAACTCTTAGCCTCACATTTGTTGCGGTTAGTTGTTAAGTGGCCTACACTTTCCTGTTTTTCTCCCTTGATGAGAGGAACTATATAACCCTTGCAAGTAGCTCAAAAGCTTCCCAGTCTAATGGAAGTTTTCCAATATCTAATGAATTTTGAAAAATTAACACCAACACATCTACTACCTTTACTAACTACCTCTTCTAAAGATCCTATAATAAAGTCCATCAGGATCCAGAAACTGATGAAACCGCAGGTTCATCAGTTTGCTCAGTTCTACCTTCCGAGTAATTATAATTTCACCAGATTCTATGGATCCTCCAACTTCCTAACTTACAGGTGTTACTGGAGTGTGTGCAAAGGTTCCAGCTTGCCTATCTGACAATGCCAAAACTATTCCTTCTCCCTGCTTCCTGGTAGCTAACCAATCTTCTATGCTTATCAATTTAAAAACAAAGTGCTGGAGAAACGTAGCAGATCTAGCACATCTGCGGGGAGAGAAACACTTAAAGTCTCAAATCCAATGACACTTCTTTGGAATACTTTTGAAGAAGAGTCATTGCACTCTAAGTTTAACTTAACCATGATCCCTTTAAAACATTACAATGCATCAATAAGTCTAGGAACTGGTCAGTCTTTAGGTCTAATAGTTTCCCCAGTACCTACTCCCTGGTGATGGTGATTGTTCAACTTCCTCTCTTGTGATTTTTAAGTATCTCTGGGATGTTTTCTTAATTACCTGCAGAGAATGCAGACATGAAATACCTACTCAACATCACCACAATTTCTTTGCTTACCACCAGTAATCATCAGACTCGCCTGCATGAAGACCATCACTCATTTCAGCTATTCTTCTCTTGTTTAAACACATGTAGAAACGCTCACTGTTTTTAAGTTAGCTTTTTCATTCTACTTTAATTCCCCCTACTTTTTTGTTTTCAAGAGAGTGTTTCTTTGCTGATGCTTAAAACGTTTTGACCTACCACCAATGTTTGCAGAACTGTCCAGTGTTTCTTTCAATTTGATACTATTCTTAAGCTTCCTAATTTAACCATGGATGATTCATCCTTTAAAATAAAATCTCTTTTTCACCAGGTCAGACTTTTGCAAAGAGCTTTTAACCATCTCCTTAAAGGAATGCCACTCCATGTTGTTACCTTTAAATCTAGTTTCCCAGCTCAACTCAATCAACTTGACCATCACTACATTATAACACTTTTATCAAGGTTTACCTATTCCTTTCATTGCAAAATATAAGCGTCTTCAATTCTTTAGTACTAGCCAACAGTCACCTTGCAACATTGTCTCTGTTACAGCCATTAAGACATAGTGTATGTATGTAGTTCTATGCCACCAATTCATCCAATTTGTTATCAATGATTCATGCATTCAGATGCAAAACTTTTAACTCCATTTTTGCAATTCCTGGTTTTATCAGCTGGTTGACTCTTAAAGGTTTTACACTCTCTCCCATGCTGCCCAACTTTAGCTAGGATTACCCATTCCTAGCCTGCTCTATTACATTGATGTTTCTCTTGAATTTACCACATCTCGTCACATGATCCTTTGCCTCTACAATTCAAAGCCCTCTCTACCAATCTAATTACACAGTTCACAAGAACACAGGTCTGCATACAGTTCAGGTAAAAGAGCAGTCCAACAGCATAGCTGCCATGCCCTCCAGAACTGGTTCCATTGCCCCATGAACTGAAACCTATTTCCCTCGCACCGGTCTCTAAGCCATACCAATTTCCTAATCTTATTTAGCCAATGCCATCTTGCTTGTGAGACAGCTAATAATCCAGAAATCATCATCTTTGACATCAGGCTTTTAAATTTAACCTCTAGCTGTTCATGCTCCCCAAGCAAAACATCTTTCCTATTCCAATGTCCGTCATCGGTACTTGTGTGGATCCTTCTAGAACTCTTCTTCCTCTCAATGCAAATTGCATTCCATCCCTGAGCAGATGTTCTAAACCCTGGCATTGGGCATGTATCCGAACAGACTGAACTCTCATTCTCAGCTGCGGAGAAAAGTGTCAATTTCTTGTATCAGCATTGCTTACTAATTTTGAGGTCAAAACTGCAAATCAATTTATCTAATTGTTTTGTGATTACCCAATGAGGGGGGACTGGTTTTGTTTGTTGCAGATTCAACTGAAGCACAGTGTTTCACTGGGATCTCTTAATTACCAGGTCGAATCTTACTACTCAACCTCTCAGACATCTCACTTGAAATGCTGAATGCCAAAATACCTCTCAAAGTTTTTAAAGCATTTAATTATGTATGTTGCAAGCAATTAAAATTCTGATTAATATCAGCTCCTCGAAGCTTAACATAGATAAAAATGAGCTGGTACGTATCATTAGTATCATGATTCAATTGAGGGGAGTGCACCAATAATTGAGCCTCAATACTCCACAAGCCCAGTCCAATGTATCACTTCCCAATTACGCTACCAAGATGATCAATTTGCCTGACTGTCTTCAAACCCTAGCCCTCCAATCGCAACAAGGACAGAACCCTCCCTGGTCCTCACCTTCCACCCCACTGACCCCAGACTTTCATCAAAGATCGCAATTTTCCCTCCCATGTGGTTGATGATGCCCTACAGGACATCACCTACACTTCCTGCACCTCCGCCCTTGAACCTCACCCCTCCAATCGCAACAAGGACAAAACGCCCTGGTCCTCACCTTCCACCCCACCAACCTCCTGTTCGAAAGCCTCCAGAAATGCTATCCAGGACAAAAAAGTATTTCGCACAATGTTTCATCATGAACAGAAAAATAACATTTCAGTATAAACAAACTTATTCTTGAACAAACGGAGAACAAAAAAAAAATCACAATTATACAAAGCCCAAACACACGCGAACATTCACAAATAAGACAGCTAAAAATGACTAAAGATTATGGGCAAGAAAATATAGACAGGACAAGAGAAATTGGCAGTGCAAGAGTCCAGACCATACAGATGGGACGCATCGTTCCTTGAAGTTTCTTAAGATTTAAGTGATTGCTACAACTCAGCGGAGTAGTGTGCTCAAGTCAAGCCCCACTACACTCAGAGTTATGACAAAATCAATCATTTTTAAAAATATGCAAAATTCCTCAATTTACCAGGCTTTTAGATCACAAACCAGGTTTCTGTGCTTAACAATGATTACTATTTATTAAAAGTGATTAGACACTAACTACAGGCAAACAATTATTAACTGTCAGCATATAACTCTACAAATTAAAATGCCAATCCTTTATCGACACCCCTTTGCATGTGTGTAAACACACACACACGCAGTTCAGTGGTTCCTGTTCATGAGGGTCACTGAGCTGTTTATGATGATTCCTGTGCTGTTCAGAATGCTGCTTCTTAAGTAATTTTTCTCCAGATGCTTCCACTGATTTGACTTATTCACATTTATAATGCCTTGACTTATTAATCAACAGTCACAACTTAAAGCAACTGCCAAGTGCTAAAGTAAACTGATTTTCTTGAGGCATCAATTGGCTTTGTCTGCAGAAAATCGAGCGCACTTCTGGTGCTCCCAAGTCTCCTTTATATCTTGGTCACAGCTCTAAGCAACTCAGCTACCTAAAAACCAGTCATAGAGATGCACAGCTCAGAAAGAGTCCCTTCGGTCAATCTCGTCCATGCCGACCAGATATCCCAACCCAATCTAGTCCCACCTGCCAGCACCCACCCCAGATCCCTCCAAGCTCTTCCTGTTCATATACTCATCCAGATGCCTTTTAAATGTTGCAATTGTACCAGCCTCCACTACTTCCTCTGGCAGCTTATTCCATACACGTACCATCCTCTGCGTGAAAATATTGCCCCTTAGGTCTCTTTTATATCTTTTCCTTCTATGGCCTCTTGTTCTGGACTGACCCACCCCAGGGAAAGGACTTGGTCTATATATCCTAGAAAAGCCCCTCATGATTTTATAAACCTCTAGAAAGTCACCCCTCAGCCTCCAACACTCCAGGGAAAACAGCCCCAGCTTATTCAACCTCTCCTTCGCTCAAATCCTCCAACCCTGACAACATCCTTATAAATCATTTCTGAGCCCTTTCAAGTTTCACAACATCTTTCCGATAGGAAGGAGACCAGAACTGCACGTAATATTCTAACATTGGCCTAACCAACGTCCTGTACAGCCGCAACATGATCTCCCAACTTCTGTATTCAATATTCTGACTAATAAAGGAAAGCATACTAAACGCCTTTTCACTGTCCTATCTACCTGCACTCCAAGGTCTCTTTGTTCAGCAACATTCCCTAGGACCTTACCATTAAGTGCATAAGTCCTGCTAAGAGATACTTTCCCAAAATGCAGCACCTCCATTTGTGTAAATTAAATTCCATCCACCACTTCTCAGCCTGTTGTAATCTAAGGTAACCTCCTTCGCTGTCCACTATGTCTCCAATTTTGGTGTCATCTGTAAACTTACTAACGATACCTCTTATGCTCACATCCAAATCATTTATATTAATGACGAAAAGTAGTGAACCCAGCACCGATCCTTGTGGCACTCCACTGGTCACAGGCCTCCAATCTGAAAAACAAATCTCCACCACCACCCTCTATCTTCTACCTTTCAGCCAGTTCTGTATCCAAATGGCTGGTTCTTCCTTTATTCCATGAAATCTAACCTTGCTAATCAGTATCCCATGGGGAACCTTGTCGAAAGCCTTACTGAAGTCCAAGCTCTGCCTCATCAATCCTTTTTGTTACTTCTTCAAAAAAACCTCGATCAAGTTTGTGAGACATGATTTTCCAAGCACATAGTGGGCGGCACGGTGGCAAGTGGTTAGCACTGCTGCCTCACAGCGCCAGAGACCCGGGTTCAATTCCCGACTCAGGCAACTGACTGTGTGGAGTTTGCACGTTCTCCCCGTGTCTGCGTGGGTTTCCTCCGGGTGCTCCGGTTTCCTCCCACAGTCCAAAGATGTGCGGGTCAGGTGAATTGGCCATGCTAAATTGTCCGTAGTGTTAGGTAAGGGGTAAATGTAGGGGTATGGGTGGGTTGCGCTTCGGCGGGTCGGTGTGGACTTGTTGGGCCGAAGGGCCTGTTTCCACACCAAGTAATCTAATAAAAAAACCATGTTGACTATCCCTAATCAGTCCTTCCCTTTCCAAATACATGTACATCCTGTCCCTCAGGATTCCGTCCAACAACATCAGGCTCACTGGTCTATGATTCCGTGGTTTATCCTTACCACCTTTCTTTGCCAAACTCCAGTCTTCTGGCATCTCTCCTGTGACGATCGATGATACAAATATCTCAGCATAGGGCCCAGCAATCACTTCCCTAGCTTCCCACAGAGTACTACAGTACACCTGATCAGGTCCTGGGATTTATCCACTTTTGTGTGTTTCAAGACATCTAATACTTCCTCCTCTGTAAGACAAACAGCTTTCAAGATGTCACCATGTATTTCCCCACATTCTATATCTTCCATGTCCTTTTCCACAGTAAACACTGACACAAAATACTCGTTTAGTATCTGCCCCATCCATTGGGGCTCCACACAAAGGCCGCCTTGCTTATCTTTGAGGGACCTGATTCTCTCCCTAGTTACCCTTTTGTCCTTAATGTATTTGTAAAACCCCTTGGATTCTCCTTAATTCTATTTGCCAAAGTTATTTCATGTCCCCTTTTTTGCCCTCCTGATTTCCCTCTTAAGTATACTCCAATTGCCTTTATACGCTAAGGATTCATTCAATCTCTGTCTATACCTGATATTTTCTTCTTTTCTTCTTTTTCTATTCCTTCTTTTTCTTAACCAAACCCTCAATTTCTCTAGTCATCCAGCATTCCCTACACCTACCAGCCTTTCCTTTCACCCTGACAGGGATATACTGGCTCTGGAGTCTCGTTATCTCATTCCTGAAGGCTTCCCATTTTCCAGCTGTACTTTTACCTGCAAACATCTGCCCCAAACAGCTTTTGAAAGTTCTTGCCTAATACCGTCAAAATTGGCCTTTCTCCAATTTAGAACTTCAACTTTTCGGTCTGGTCTATCCTTTTCCATCACTATTTTAAAACTAACAGAATTATGGTCGCTGGCCCCAAAGTGCTCCCCCACTGACACCTCAGCCACTTGCCCTGCCTTTTTTCCCCCAAGAGTAGGTGCAAAGCTTGACCTTCTCTAGCACGTACATCCACATAACTGAATCAGAAAATGTTCTTGTACACACTAAATTCTTCTCCATCAAAACCCTTAACACTATGGCAGTCCAGTCTATGTTTGGGAAGTTAAAATCCCCTACCATAACCACCCTATTATTCTTAAGATAGCTGAGATCTCCTTACAAATTTGTTTCTCTCTGACTATTAGTGGGTCTATAATACAATCCAAATAAGGTGATCATCCCTTTCTTATTCCTCAGTTCCACCCAAATAACTTCCCTGGATGTATTTCCGGGAATATCCTCCCTCAGTACAACTGTAATGCTCTCCCTGATCAAAAGTGCCACTCCCCCTCCTTTCTTGACTCCCTTTCTGTCCTTCCTGTGGCAATTGTATCCTGGAACATTAAGATGCCAATCCTGTCCATCCCTGAGCCATGTTTCCGTAATTGCTATGATATCGCAGTCCCATGTTCCTAACCATGCCCTGAGGTCATCTGCCTTCCCTGTTAGGCCCCTTACATTGAAATAAATACAGTTTAATTTATCAGTCCTCTTTGGTTCTTGCTTTGTCCCTTCCTGCCCTGATTGTTTGACTCGCCTTTGTTCTCAACTGTACCAGTCTCAGATTGATCTTTCCTCACTGTCTCCCTGGGTTCCCCCCCCCCACCCCACCCCATCTCACTAGTTTAAATCCTCCCAAGCAACTCTAGCAAATCTCCCTGCCAGTATATTCGTCCCCTTCCAATTTAGGTGCAATCCGTCCTTCTTGTACAAGTCACTTCTACCCCAAAACAGCTTCCAACAAACCAAAAATGTGAATCCTTCTCCCATGCACCATTTAATTGTTCATAGACAGAAGACCTCTCTCATTCATAACTGGTCACTACTCAACAATCCCATCTGCCACTTGCTGCCGACAACCAAAGCTCCATCTGTACACAAGCCTTCTGCTCCAGTTCTTCTGTAACCTTATCCCACCACTCCTTAAAACAGCAACTACATAAATGGTATTTGCAATGGGTGGCATTATTTTCTTTCAGAAACATGCAGCAGTCTTTGCTATCCATTATTTTAAAACGGTTCTTTTTCTCATTTCAGTGCACTATTAAGAAACACAAACAAAAAGGCGTGGTCTTTATGGCAACAGTGGCATGATGTCATCTGTAGTGCTGGTCAGCTTTCAGTTCAGTAGCTGATTTAGTGGACCTAGGTCATTTCTTGTATTAGAACTTGCCTTTTTCACTCTCAGGAGCGAGTTGAAAGTTGCTCCTTGTTTGCAAGCTTCTAGCACTCAAAAGGACAGAACTACAATCCATGGAAGGAATTGTTTGTATACACAAAATCTGTTTATGGCCTCATTACTTCAGAATATTTGAAAAGATTATTTTTGCTGACATCATTGACACTACTTGCAAATGTAGTGGCCATCTTAGCTTGGCAACACACACACATTTTCAGAAAATTAGAATCATAGAGATGTACAGCATGAAACAGTGTAACTTGTCCATGCCGACCAGATACCCTAAATTAATCTAGTCCCATTTCCCAGCACTTGGCCCATATCCCTCTAAACCATTCTTTGTCACGTACCCATTCAAATGCCTTTTAAATATTGTAATTGTACCAGTCTCCATCACTTCCTCTGGCAGCTCATTCCATACATACACCACTCTCTGCATGAAAAAGTTGCCCCTTAATTCCCTTTTAAATCTTTCCCCTCTCACCCAAAACTATGCCCTCTAGTTCTGGACTCCCCCAACCCAAAGGAAAATACCTTACCTATTTTACCGTATTCATGTCCCTCCTGATTTTATAAACATTTATCGGGTTGCCCCTCAGCATCCGATGTTCCAGGGAGAACAGCCCCAGCCTATTCTGCCCCTCCCTATGGCTCAGACCCTCCATGCCTGGCAACATCTTTGGAAATCAGGGGAGGGAAAGTTATATTACTATTGGACAGGAGCTATGGAGTATAAATTGGAAACAATTGTTCTATAGGAAATGCACAACTGAAATGTGGAGACTGTTTAAGGAGCACTTGTGGAGAGAGTGTTAGATAACTTTGTCCCACTGAAACAAGCAAGGAATGGTAAGGTGAAGGAGCCTTGGATGACAAAAGAGGAGCTTCTTGTCAAGAGGAAGAAGGAAGCAAGGGTCTGGCAAGCTTTAGAGGACTACAAGATATCTAGGAAACAACTCAAAAATTAACTGAGGAGAACTAGGAGGGGGCATGAAAATGCCTTGGTAAAAAGGATTAGGGAAAACCCAAAGACATTCTATAGTTACATGAGGAATAAGAGATAATCAGAGAGAGGGTAGGACCAAATCCATGATTAGTGGAAGGAACTTGTCCCTGGAGTCTGAAGAGGTCAGGGAGGCTCTAAATTAGTTTTTTGTTTCTGTATTCACTAGAGAGGGGGGACCTTGTTGGTAGTGAGAACACCGTGGCCCAGGCTAACAGGTTTGAACAGATTGATATTAAGAAAGCGGATGTGCTAGAAATTTTAGAAAACATCAAGATAGATAAGTCCTCAGGGCCGGACCAGATATATCCAAGGTTACAACGGGAAGTGAGGAATGAGATTGCTGTGCCTCTGGTGATGATCTCTATATCCTCACTCGCCATGGGAGTAGTACCAGATGATTGGAGTGAGGTGAATGTTGTTCCTCTGTTCAAGAAAGGAAATAGAGAAATCCCTGGGAATTACAGACTTGTAGTAAGCAAGGTACCGGAAAGGATTCTGACAGATAGGATTTATGACTATTTGGAAAAACAGTTTGATTAAAAAGATAATAGCATGGCTTTTTGAGGGGCAGGTCATGCCTCACAATCCTTGATTTCGTTGAGGATGTGACGAGACAAGTTGATGAAGGTCGAGCAGTGGATGTGGTGGATATAGGCTTCAGTAAGGCACTTTATAAAGGTTCTCCACAGTAGGCTTAGTCAGAAAGTTAGGAGGTATGGAATGCAGGGAAATTTGGCTGTCTGGATACAGAATTGGCTAGCCGAAAGAAGACAGCAAGTAGTAGCAGATGGAAAGTATTCTGCCTGGAGGTCAGAGACCAGTGGTGTCCCGCAGGGATCTGTTCTTGGGCCTCTACTCTTTGCAGTTTGCATAAATGACTTGGATGAAGAAGTGTAACGGTGGGTTAGTAAGTTTGCCAACGATGATGTAGATAGTGTCGAGGGGTGTTCCAGACTACAACTAGACATTGACAGGATACAGACCTGGGCTGAGAAGTGGCACGTGGAATTCAACCTGGCTAAATGCAAAGTGATTCATTTTCGAAGGTCAAATTTGAATACTGAATACAGGGTTACAGATAGGAATCTCGGCAGTGTGAAGGAACAGCAGGATCATGGGGTCCACGTGTATAGATCCCTCAAAAGTTGCCATCCAAGTTGATGGAGTTGTTAAGGCGGCATGTGGTGTTTTGGCTTTCATTAACAAGGGATTGACTTGAAGAGCTGCAACGTTTTGCTGCAGCTCTATAAAACCCGGGTTAGACCACACTTGGAATATTGTGTCCAGTTTGGTCGTCTCATTATAGAAAGGATGTAGATGCTTTCGAGAGGGTGCAGAGGAGATTTACCAGGATGCTGCCTGGATTAAGTGAGGTAGGGCTTTTCACACTGAAGAGAAGAAAGATTACTTGATAGAGGCGTACAAGGTAATGATAGAGTGGATAGCCAGAGACATTTCCCTGGGACAGAAATGGCTGTCATGTGAGGGTCATGATTTTAAAGGTGACTGAAGGAAGGTATAGGGGAGATGTCAGAGGTTAGTTCTTTACGCAGAGAGTGGTGGGTGCATGGAATGCACAGTCAGCGTTGGTAGTAGAGTCAGAGACATTACGGACATTTAAGCCACTGCTGGATAAGCACGTGGACAGCAGTAAATTGAGGAGTGTGTAGGTTAGGTTGACCTTAGATTAAGATAAATGCTAGACACAACATCGTGGGCTGAAGGACCTGTACCATGCTGTACTTTTCTGAACCCTTTCAAGTTTCACAACATCCTTCCTACAGGAGGGAGAGATCAGAATTGCACACAATATCCCAAAAGTGGTCTAACCAATATCTTGTACAGCCACAACATAACCTCCCAACTCCTATACTCAAATGCTCTGACCAATAAAGGAAAGCACAGTCAATTTTCATTCCCATAGAGCCAGTTTAGTGTATGGGTCATTGTGTCATCAATACCAGGAGGCAGTCGTCAATTAAAGGATAATGTTCAAAGTTTGTGAGAAGATTTGTAGTTCGGGTGCTCGTTGTTGTGGTTCTGTTCGCCGAGCTGGGAGTTTTTGTTGCAAACGTTTCGTCCGCTTTCTAGGTGACATCTTCAGTGCTTGGGAGCCTCCTGTGAAGCACTTCTGTGCTGATTCCTCCGGCATTTATACTGGTTTGAATCTGCCGCTTCCAGTTGTCAGTTGCCGTCCGCTGCAGTGGCCGGTATATAGGGTCTAGTTCGATGTGTCTGTTGATAGAATTTGTGGATGAGTGCCATGCCTCTAGGAATTCCCTGGCTGTTCTCTGTTTGGCTTGCCTTATTATAGTGGGGTTGTCCCAATCGAATTCGTGTTGTTTGTCATCTGAGTGTATGGCTACTAGGGATAGCTGGTCGTGTTGTAAACAGGAAGACAGCTAACAACCTGCATCCATGAACACCAACTAGCCACGAAACAACACGACCAGCTATCCCTAGTAGCCATACACTCCGATGACAAACAACACGAATTCGATTGGGACAACACCACTATAATAGGGCAAGCCAAACAGAGAACAGCCAGGGAATTCCTAGAGGCATGGCACTCATCCACAAATTCTATCAACAGACACATCGAACTAGACCCTATATACCGGCCACTGCAGCTGACAGCAACTGACAACCGGAAGCGGCAGATTCAAACCAGTATAAATGCCGGAGGAATCAGCACAGAAGTGCTTCACGGGAGGCTCCCAAGCACTGAAGATGTCACCTAGAAAGGGGACGAAACATTTGCAACAAAAACTCCCACCTCGGCGAACAGAACCACAATAAAGGATAATGTATTCATGAACATCTCCATGTTTAAAATATTAAGTTAGTCTGCTGCAGATTAATTTTGAATATTGTTCCTTTAATACCTTAGTAATTTGCCTGTTCCTGTAGTCCATCCAGGACCCTGAACATTTCCTGTCTCCCCCAACTAAAAAATTCTTTGCTAAAGTGTGGCACAAGTATTTAAGAGATGACTTAATCTCATTTCACAAAAAAATGTTGGCATTAAAACATTTTTTTGAATTTGTAGCTTTATTTTAAAGCTGTAAAATAGAAACTGTGTAAATAACAGTTTGTCATAAATATAATGGCAAAGTTGGTTGCCTGAATGTAAACATTCACAAAACACCAAAATGTTGATCTGTATGCAATACAGTGGCTGAATATTGAATGTGTCTTCAGTCAGAATGAATTTTATTCAAGTATTTACTCTTACACAAAAGGGGTCAGATGGGTAATTGTAATATGCATTGACTGGAGATATGCCTGCCTCATAAAAACATATATTGAAGGAAACAGATTCATGCATTACAAACATTTGGCTCTTCCCAATAAAACTTTAACATGATTAAATAGAACAGGTTAGATAGCTCACTATTTTTAAAAAACAAATCATGTGCAGTGGTAATATTAGGCAGACAATAGTGTGGCTCTGAAAACACCATTTGTAAAGACAACAATCAGCAGGCACCAAAATGTGTGAAGAGAAATGTAAAAATTATAATTGTTAGCTGGTTGCATAGTAAATAAACCAACCCACTCAAAATCAGCAGAGGACTATTAATTTGTTAGAATGTAATTTGCAAGCAGCTGAAAAATGGAGAATGCAACTAAAATAGGCATTACGTAAGCTCTTTCTGCAATATTTACTGGTTGCTAAGGGGACAGAGAGGAGAAAATCAACATCAATACAGAACTCTGTTTCATGGCTGCTCCAGAACAATCAGTACCTTCAAATATTTTTCATCAATTCCAAGATATCTGTCCGGATTTACAACGGTTTTCAGAATCAAACATTGCATCACAAAAAGGAAATAAAATTACATTTTACCTGTTTATTGCAACATCAAATAGAGTAGATTTTTTAAAGAAAACTTTTAAACCTATGTTTTTATTTCAATTCTCACTTTGCACCCAGAATACTAAACATTTTCTGTATCCTCCACTCATTCCAAAAAGTTTACAAAAATCATTTAGTTTGTTTGTTCAAAAGTGTAACATAAGTAATTAAGAGATGATGTATTTTCATGTTACATAAAAAATGTCGACATAAATGTATTTTTAAAAGATGAAAATATTCACAGCACATCACAGCAGTACATCCCCCTCCAACATTTCTTTATCCTTTACAGTTCCTACACAGAAAATTGTGTTTTAATCTCGGTCAAAAAGACTGGATATCCTCGCTGCAAGATATCACCATGGACACCATCCTCTTAACTTCTTGCTATTCCCTCAACCAAACAAAATGGGAAGCTATTCAGTTAAAACCATGACTAATGTTAAGCTAAGCACCATGCTACTTCATAGATTCTTGTAATCTAGAAGTTGGCCTTGATAAACAGAATACTGGCCTGGCTGGATTTTAAGCCAAGTTCTGGGAACAAACAAAAATCATGTTGAACTCTTTCAAATCAAGAAATTGGTAAAATAACAGGGTTCCACAGCTTTTCTACCAGGGAGTGTTGAATTGTAATAGAAGTCCCAGCTCCTTGTTTGAACAGACATAACTGATCTCAGTCAAAGGGCAATAAGAACCTACAAACAAACTTGGCATCCGTAAGAAGGTCAGGATATTCAGACAGTGTCTCTGCTGTTCCTGAATACTATCAAAAGCATCCCCCCCACCCCCCCACCCCAGGTAGAAAATCTGTGAGGGCATCAGATATCAGCAGAGTTTGTTTTAAATAACGAGGAGGCATGTCAGAATTTACAAACAATAGAATTCAAAATCAAACTTCAGCCAAATGTCAAAATTTCTGAATGCTCACTGAAGCCCATGATTTCAGGTAAGTTAGCACTTATACAGGCATGAGAAAAACAAGTCAACAATAAATGGTCTCTAAGTTAGCATAACTGATTAGATTGACATAAATCTCATTGCAGATGCCAAAGGAAGAATTGCAATCAATTTATCAATTCAGCAAATAAATCACAAGAACACTTGAGTGCTTTACACTCTAAAGTAATTTTACTTATGGGGAATTATATAAATTTGAATAATTAACTTTGAACTAAATAAGTTGAAGCATACTGTGGTACACCGCAGCTTTCAAGCTGTAACCCAGTAAGCCTACATGGCAACAAATATACACATTATTAATCACAGTCTCCAACCATGCTAAAAGATGCCAAGTCTAAGACATGATTTGGAGATGCCAGTGTTGGACTGGAGTGTACAAAGTTAAAAATCACCAGGTTATAGTCCAACAGGTTTAGTTGGAAGCACTAGCATTCGGAGCGCTGCTCCTTCATCAGGTGTTTGTGGAGTATAAGATTGCAACATACAAAAAGTTTACAGTGTGATGTAACTGAAATATATTGAAAGAGACCTGGAATGGTTGTTAAGTCTCTCATCTGTTAGAATGACCACGTTAGTTTCAGTTCTTTCATATGAAAATCACAAAATATTTTTTAAAAAGTTCCATTCTCAAGTGAACTTTAACAATTGGTGTCATGCTGGCCCAGATAACATACTGAAGGTGTGAGCTTCCCTATGTGAGACCGTCTGTGCCACAATGGTCAGACGGATTCTAATCTAAAAAAAATAGATTTACAGAACCTTACATGGATTGCCAAATATTGCTAAATAACTTGGAAGGCAGCAACTAGATTAATTTTTATTTGTAAAATCTTGCAAATTTTATTCAGACAGTTACAGAATTGTAAAAAATACAAACTCCTGAGCTTTTGATGACAAAAACACTTTTTTTGGGGGGGGGGGATGATTTAGAAATGGACTATTAATTAACATAATATTTAGACACCTTTAACGAATCTGGCATGACAGTAAATTGTAAGTAATATCTTTAATGTTACTTTATTTCAGCTAGGACAAAAGCTGGATTGGTACAACTGACTGTGCACATCCCCTGCTCGGAATCAGGGGCCCAAACTACAAAATGTCTTTGTTTTATTTTCTCATCTGGTGTTCACACTAAGAACGCCAATGCTAAAGATCAGAAAGAAACAAAAATGGAAGTAATTGCTGGCGAGGCTCAGCAGGTCTGGTAGCATCTAACAAGAGGAAACAGAGTTAATGGTTCATGTCCAGGGTCTCTTCTTCACAATTTATGAAGGAGGATCACTGGACTCTAAACATAAGCCAGATGAGAAAAGGCTGGGCCCTGATTATGATCAAGTAAATCTGTTCCAACAGCCCAGAATCACAAGGGAGGTACAAAGTTAAAATCATACAATACCAGGTTATAGTCTAATAGGTTTACCTGTTGGACTATAACCTGGGGTTGTGAGATTTTCAACTTTGTATGCCCCAGTCCAATACCAGCATCTCCAAACCAAGGGAGATACAGCACGCGAGGCCATTCAGCACCAATATTCTGTGGGGTTTTTTTTTAAATAATCCAAATTAATCTCTTATCACTCCAATTACCTCATTTATTCTTCAGCACATTTTTTCAACTCCTTTTTCTCTCATGAACTTATCCAGTTTCCTTCTAAAGCACCCAAGCAAATTGCCTCAATCACTACGCAGTAGCATTTTTCACATTGTAACTACTTTCTGAAAAAAAAACATTTCTCCTCATTTCCCTACTGGATGTATTCGTTACCAACTTCTATGTTGCAGCATAGAAACAACGTACTAAGGATATGGGAGACCTGAAGTAAAAACACGATGTACTGCAGAAACTAAGCTGGTTTACAGAAGTAGAGTCACATTGGATTCAAAACATTGAGTCTTGTTTCTTAGGGTTGTAAAATAGTAAATGGCTAATCGGTAGGTGTTGACCTTTTTGGTAATGTAGTGTATCTAACATTTAAAATATTTTTAAAAATGTTGTAGGCAAGTGAGTTTTTTGAGAAAAGCATGAGTAATGTTTGAGGATATTATGCAAACTGTTGTGACAGTTATCCTGTAGATTTATCAGTTTTTGTCATTACTGAGCATAAAATACAAAGCTGAAAAAAGTATTGACATTTTGTTTAAAAGTAGATTTATTTCAGATTTATTTGACATATTGTTATTTGTACCCAGCTACAGTGAAAAGTGGATATTGTCACCACATTCTGACACCATCTTGAATTACAAAATAAAATACTGAATAATCTGTATAAATTAATATTAAATTGATATTATTAAAACTGAAATAGCTTTAAAAGTTCATCTTTTCCTCTCCATAGACTAGTAACCACACCTGTTAATGTTTAAATGGATAATAAATATAACTGTAATAGTTTAAACTGGTACTACTTTTTAAAAAAATCATCCCTGTTTCTCTCTCCAAAGATGCCACAAGACAGGCAGAGTATCCTCAGTATTTTCTGTTATTACATTTTAGAGACCCTTGCTTTAAGTCGTCAACATGTGAAAACTCTCTCTCGAGTCAAAACTATCCAAGTCAATCATAACTGTGTGTATCTCATCAGGGTAAGCTCTAAGACTTGTCTATTCTACAACAAAATATCTCAACCTGTTCAATTTTGTGCATCTGGAGTTGGCAATAGAAGATAACCATCACTCCTGCAACTATTCCTAACAACTAGGAAAATTTGTGCGTGTGCAGTTTTCAAGTTCTTGCAGTCATTTCATCAAGCTGACCAGGCAAATATAAATTTTGGGTTTTTGCATCAATATGTTGTCTGGTATTCTCAAATATGTAGTATGTACATAAAATAAATTCAACAAGTTACCTAAATAATGCATATTACATTAATGCTTGACTATTTAGTTGGTTTAAAAGACATTGAGCTGTTTTGAACAGTACTTGCCTGCATACTTGTTGGCTTGGTTCAAGAGTTCAGTGCAGGCATGCATATCAGCAAAAGCTCGAATCCCTAAACAATTAGAAGGATGAAGCTGGGACTCCAGGAAATCACAACAGGTCTTTCGCACATCCTGTAACTGCAGTAATCCTGCTGCTGGAAGTAATACCTGTTAAAGAATGGCAACATATTTCAATCTGTCACAAGGCATCAACATCCAAACAATTAAAGTTACTGCACATGTGATTTCTTCCTGTCAACATGCTAAGAATCCCATAATTAGATGGCACAAATACAAGTTAAAAGATGTAAACTAGACATTTTTTTGGCTTGTTTTACGTTATAGGAATATAGAAATGTAGGAATTATTAGCGGGAGCAGGCAATTCAGCCCTTCAAACCTGCTCTACTATTTAACATAATCATAACTGACCTTATTCTGGTCTCAACTCCACTCTCCTTTCTGCTCGCCATAACTCTATTTCGCATTTCATCTTAGACATATGTATTTCTTTCTTGAATCTATTGGTTGATTCCGCTTCCACTGCACTCTGGGGCAGTGATTTTGCAGATTCACAGCCTGCAGAGAGTAGTAGTTTCTGCTTGTTTCAGTTTTGAACATACTCTATATCCATGACCTCTTGTTCAAGACTGTTTCACAGGGGAAACATCTGTTCAAAGTCCAACTTCCCCTATGACATTTTATACACTTCAATCAGGATCCCCCTCATTCTTCTGAGCACTAGTGATTACAAGCCCAAACTAATCAACTGCTCCTCTTATGCCTTTTCATCCCTGGAATCAATGTGGTGAACCTCTTCTGAACTGCCTCAGTGACACCATATCCTTCAAGTAAAGAGATCAAAATTAGGGATAATATTCCAGATGTGAGATCACCAACGCTTTATGTAATTATAACAACACTTCTTTACTTTTACAATCCAGTCCTTTTGCAACAAATTTTATTTGCCTTTCTTAATATATGCTGCACCTGCATACCTACTTTCTACGATTCATATACAAAGACACCCAGAT
This sequence comes from Hemiscyllium ocellatum, assembly GCF_020745735.1. Taxonomy (NCBI): domain Eukaryota; kingdom Metazoa; phylum Chordata; class Chondrichthyes; order Orectolobiformes; family Hemiscylliidae; genus Hemiscyllium; species Hemiscyllium ocellatum. The sequence continues at coordinate 149,715,086 of NC_083401.1, read as the reverse complement.
CCCTCTGCCCTGAATCAGGTTGAAGCTGCTTCCTATTTTAATAATAATTTGCCTTTTTACGTTTCCGGCCAAAAGAAAAAACTTCTCACTAATCAACATTAAGCTCCAACCGCCAGATTCTGGCCCATTCTCCGGGCCGATCAGTGTCTATTGTAAACACTCTCTCTCTCTCTCTCTCATCACCGCCTTCTTTCCTGATCAGTGGTGCTGGAAGAGCACAGCAATTCAGGCAGCATCCAAGGAGCAGCAAAATCGACGTTTTGGGCAAAAGCCCTTCATCAGGAATAAAGGCAGTGAGCCTGAAGCGTGGAGAGATAAGCTAGAGGAGGGTGGGAATGGGGAAAAAGTAGCATAGAGTACAATGGGTGAGTGGGGGAGGGGATGAAGGTGATAGGTCAGGGAGGTGGGGTGGAGTGGATAGGTGGAAAAGGAGATAGGCAGATTGGACAAGTCATGGGGACAGCGCTGAGCTGGAAGTTTGGAACTAGGTTGAGGTGGGGGAAGGGGAAATGAGGAAACTGTTGAAGTCCACATCGATGCCCTGGGGTTGAAGTGTTCCGAGGCGGAAGATGAGGCGTTCTTCCTCCAGGCATCTAGTGGTGAGGGAGCTGCGGTGAAGGAGGCCCAGGACCTCCATGTCCTTGGCAGAGTGGGAGGGGAAGTTGGAATGTTGGGCCACGGGGCGGTGTGGCTGATTGGTGCGGGTCTCCTGGAGATGTTCCCTAAAGTGCTCTGCTAGGAGGCGCCCAGTCTCCCCAATGTAGAGGAGACCGCATCGGAAACAACGGATACAATAAATGATATTAGTGGATGTGCAGGTAAAATCTTGGATGTGGAAGGCTCCTTTAGGGCCTTGGATAGAGGTGAGGGAGGCGGTGTGGACGCAGGTTTTACAGTTCCTGCTGTGGCAGGGGAAAGTGCCAGGATGGGAGGGTGGGTTGTAGGGGGGCGTGGACCTGACTAGGTGGTCACGGAGGGAACAGTCTTTGCGGAAGGCGGAAAGGGGTGGGGAGGGAAATATATCCCTGATGGTGGGGTCTTTTTGGAGGTGGCAGAAATGTCAGCGGCTGATTTGGTTTATGCAAAGGTTTGTAGGGTGGAAGGTGAGCACCAGGGGCGTTCTGTCCTTGTTACGGTTGGAGGGGTGGAGTCTGAGGACGGAGGTGCGGGATGTGGACGTGATGCGTTGGAGGGCATCTTTAACCATGTGGGACGGGAAATTGTGGTCTCTATTAATGTAATAAATGCTGCTTAAAGTTATCGGACGTCAGAATTAATGGATCTTTAATTTTTCCATTTCCTATGTCAGTGGAACTTTAGAATTTGAGTTTACCAAGCAGCACAGGATATTCTCTGGAATACTTAAATCAAGCTGTAAGTTGGCTCATGAGTTAAGGACACTATGTGCAACAGTAAGATACATCAATCACAACATCAACCTCAATTTGCATCTGTGATATGACTGCTCGCATTTAGGACAGCAAATGGGAGACTACAATTAACTTCAACTTCAGTGCAAAACTTAGTCAGACATCCTATTCCTGAACACACAGGTGGGCAAAGTTGCCTAGGAACAGAATCAATCTTGATTTTCAACCAGGACTCAAATTCCTTACAGATCCAACAATTAGTCAGCAGCCTTTCAACACGCCAAATTTAAAAAAAAACACTGCAGATGTAATTGGTCAAACAAAAACAGGAGGTACCAGAAATAGATACGCCTGCCACAGTAGGAAGAATGTTCACCAGATTTTTTCATGGGGTAGCAGTTTGTCATATGACGGGGGGGGTGGGGGGGGTGGAAATTGGGTCAAATGGGCCTGTATTAGTTGTTTAGAAGAAGTGGGAATTTTACTGGAATGTGACAGTGCTGGTCATACTGGATGCAGGAATTATGTTCCCTCTGACAAGGGGCTCCAAAACAGAGGGGGCACTAAGGATGTGTGGTCGTGCATTTCTGTGTGAGTCGAGGAGAAATCCTTTACTCCAAAAGGTGATGTATCAGTGGAATTTTCTACCAGAAAAGTCTGTGGAGGTCACAACAGAAATAGATGGATGTCTAAAAGCTATCGTTGTCAAAAGACTTGAGGAGAGAGCCAATGTCAGAATTGAGAGACAGGTTCAGCCATGATTATGTTAAATGATGGAAGCATCTGAATCACTACTCTGTTTCTTTCAACCTTACCCCCCTCGCAGTGTTTTCACTATTCACTCTAATGGTTCAGTTGTTGCCTCAGCTTTATTTCCTTAACATCGATAACAATGAATTTCAAACTCTTGCACAATGCTGAACTCTTCTATTGTCACTTTCACTTCAGTGATTGCTTCATTGGCCAGGACTCTTACCTCAGCCCCAACTTCAGCCTTTTCTCCCACATTCAGAATTCTTATTCTGTCTGGATCCTCTCCCCTCTGTCCACACCTCGACATCATTTCATCAGGAGCTGGCATGGTGACATGAGCCAACTCAATTTCTCTCACACAGTCAAACCGATTTTCCTCTGAATATGTAGCACTCGTTCTCTCAGATCCAACATTTTCCTTGTCATTAGACCTACTGACAAAGATGACGCTGTTGCGAGTGAAAATAAAATATTCCACGTAGCAAATGATGAACACCAACTCGGATCATCTCATCCTCGCTTTTCCAGACCAAAATTCCACCATGGAATACAAATGCCGAGGCAGTCATTGATCACATCACCTCTCGACATCACCACCCAACCACAGTTCCACAGGCTTGCACTGCCCACTTCTACCTCATTCTCAAGATCTATAAACTGACCTGGTAGACCCATTGTTATAACTCACTTTTACCCTACAACACTGATTTCCTCCAATCTCAACTCCATTTCTTCTCCTTTTGTTCAGGGTCTTCCAATCTATACTCCCAACTTTTTTGATGACTTGCACCACCTTTGGTTTCCTGCCCTTAATGATCACCCTAGATGGCCCAAAGGCTGTTCATGTATTTGAATGGAGGGCCAGTTAGTTGCATCCAGCACGACACTCCTCAGCTGAACACAGAAAATTCTTTTGTCTCCAATTTCCCTCCACATATAAGGTGGAGCCATTGCAACCTGTATTGATCCTGTCTTTTCTTGGGATATGTAGAATATGTTTTACTCAATCCTACTCAGTTCCTCTCTGAAGCTGATAATTGTATCAGAAAATTAATCAAACAGTGCCGTACACTGTAGTTGACAGGACCAATGACAATATCCAGTACATTTTTCACAATTCTGTTCCCCATCCAACTTCAATGTGACTTTTCTCCAAAATAACTTTCTCAGCCTTCTTCTTCCAAGGATTTGCCCTATATTCCAAAGGTGTGTGCCCCCTCCACAAAACCCTGGTTCACTCAACGAACCCCAAGGCACTGCTCTTTCCCTAAAGCATCTGCATATTTAGCTGAGAAGATACAACGTATGCCCTTTTATCTCCTCCTTTCCACCGACCTCCAAGGGCTCAAATATGTCTTCTAAGTAAAACAGTGACAGACATGCACTTCTTTCAATTTAGTGAACCGTATTCACTGCCCATGACACTGTCTAATCTAGATTAGGGACACCAAATTTATCTCAGGTGATCATTTAGCTTAGTGCCTCCATTCACTCCATGAACATGTCCCTGAAGTTCAAGACAATTTTACTTGTACTCCCCACTTTCACTGACCTCCTTTGCCCTTGGCCTCCTGTTGGTACTCAACGAAATCTCAAAGAACAGCACTTCATCCTTTTAAGTACAATCTTTGGGACATAAGGATTCAATGCCTTTAGATCAAAATAGCATTTTAAAAAATATTTCCTCTGACTATGTCAGCAAATGTTCTGTTAGTTCAGTCATCACCACCTTCCATCCTAACATATATCTTACTTTCCCTGCTTTTTGCCTTTTCCTGCAGCTATACTTGCTTACACGGGTCAGATCTCTAATGCACATTTCCCAGTTCTGACAAAAGGTCACAGAGCTGCAATATTAATGGCTTCTCTTGGCACTGATGCTGCCAGGCTGGAGTATTTCCAACATGTTTATACAGGTATATCTGATTAAATGATCGGAGTTATTTGGAAGTATAAAGAGTTATCAAAAGGCTTACAGAATGATTTACAAAAGTCTTTGAAAGTTCTGCGGGAGAGCTCAAGAGACAAACCTAATGGTTTAAATGGAAGGTGTTTAAAAAACAGCATTAGTGACAATATTCACTCATCAAAGGCCTTGATATCTAGCATGGTGGAATTGCAGAGAATTGAAGTGTGGAAGGTGTATGGTATATACCCTGCTGTTGTGAGGAGATTAATAGCAGTGAGTTATTGACCTCCTTTATGGGTAAATGGTCCTGTTCACTGAAGAGCTCCTCACATTCAAGCTACCTAGTATAGGTTCAAACTTCCATATTACTTATCCAAAAAATTATCCTCTCAGACAAAAACAGAGAAGTACAGGTCGTTCTGCTCTAACATGTGTTTCATTAACCCAAATTCACTATAACACGATTGACCAATTGGGGACACTGTTTCAAAGCGTGAACTTTTGAAATGTGTGTTGGCTATAATGTGATTACATCACCAACATTAAGCGCTGTTTCTAAAGCTCGATTTTTCATTAACATGTGAACAACTTTCGCTTTACAAAAGAACTACCTGTACTTTATTAGCCAAGCCTTCAGCATTTCAGTGAAGAGTTGTGCAACCACAGAGATTGCAAGTCATCAGAAAACCTCAGGAGTCAGGACTGCGGAGTCCGACGTTCAAGTCAGTTAACTTAAGAAAACAGAAGTGGGGATAGACTTGCAGCACACAGCATGCTGCCAGGAGCCTAACTGCTTTGTACTGCATGTCAAGGCAATCAGCATATTCACACTGTTTGTGTGCTTTCAATATACACACTGTAACGTATTGCTTAATCTCAATTTCTCTAACAGGTTAATGCTCAAATCGTTGATGATCACAACAGCCACCTAAAGCAGGTCTGCGCTAAATATCCGGGGAATAGCCATGACTTATACATTCTGGACTACTCACAGATACAGCTTCCTTCAAAAACCCTCAGCCCATACAAGAATGGTTGCTAGGCAACAAGGGATATCCTCTTCATCCTTATCTGATGGTACCTCTGAAATCGTCAGACTGCTGCCAGGAGATACACAACACTCCTCACACTTCAGGGAGAGCCAATGTAGAACAGACCACAGACCTTCTGAAAAGGAGCTTCTGATTCCTGGATGGTCACACACTGCCATGCAGAAATATAAACCAAATGGGCTGTCCCACACAAAAGTGGTGTGCTGCGGCCTTCACAATCTCAGTCACCAAAGTGGCATTGTGTGCTGGCCAAGAAGATGCAGGAGCAAGAGGAAACCTGAATGAGGAAGACAAAGGTAAAGGCTCCTCAGACAGACCAGGAAAAGAGACAGACAGGTGGTGGTCTGTCAAGCCAGAGACAACATTAATGCCACCCCCCACCAGGGTGATTGAGCTAACTGAAGACATTTTCAGTCCCTGTTAGTATATTGTTTCCACAAATGGCAGTCAGCCCTCTGCTTGCCCAAGGCTACTCTCCTCAATGGATGCAGCCCAAGATCCCAAACCTCTGCTAACTACTCTCTCAATGCATCCACATTCAACGATCCACACAAATGAACCTCTAGATCCCTCCGTCTTTCCCCACTCTTTAGAACCATAAGTAATAAATATTGCCTGCCCCATTCCTCTTGTCAAAATACATCACCTCACTCTTCTCTGAATAAAATTTCATCCCCACTTGTCTACCTCATCCACTAGCATATCGATGCATTCAGAAATATGTAATATAATCAAATAGAGCCAGCGTGGCGTCATGAAGGATAAAATATATCTGACAAGTTTATCCAAATTCTTTTAGGAGTTAACATGCAGGATAGACAAAGGGAAAACAAGTGATGCAAGACCTTTGGATTTCCAAAAGCCATTTGATAAGGCACCACACTACTTGTTAAGAGCTCTGGTGTTGCAGTACTACTGATTTGGCCAACTAATTGAAGCCAAACAATTGAGAAAAAAAGGGCATTTTCAGGATGGCAACCTGTACCCATTGCAATTGACATGGATCAGTGATGGGGTCACACTTACTTATAATACATACTACTGACTTGGATGAGGGAAATATTTGTATTATAACTAAGTTGGTACATGACAAAAAAAAATGGAAAGTCAAGCGGTGACAATGACAGAGTCAGCTGAGAGATACTGACACAATGGGCAAAAACGTAACAGTTGGAATATTATGTGGTAAATTGAGAGGCACTTTGGCAGGAAGGAGGGGAGCCGAATATTATTAATTGAAAAAATCTGCAACGCAGAGAATCTCAGGTTCTGGTGCATTAATCACAAAAACCTAATATACAGGTATAGCAGGTGACAGGGAAGGCAAATAGAATGTTGGCCCTCATTTCAGAGGGACTGGAGAGTAAAGAGGCCACCTTGCTAAAACTAAAAAAAAAGATATGTTGGCATTGGAGACAGTCCAAAGAACATTCACTAGGTTAATGCTAGGCTGCAGGGATTGTCTTACAACAGGCCGGGTAGGTACGGCCTTGCTCTTGGAAGTGTAGAAGAGTGAACTGTGACCTTACTGAAACATACAAGATCCATGGGGGCCAGTCTGGGTAGTTATTGCTGCCACTTGTAAGAGTATTCAAGACCAGAGGGCATAATCACAGAGCAAGGTATCATCCACTTGAGGCAAATAAGTAGGAATTTCTCCTCTCAGTCATGAATCTGAGAAATTCTTTACAGCAGAGAGAAAGGGAGCTTGGGTCATTAAATATATTCCAGGCTGAGTTAGACTGATTTTTAAATCAATAAAGGGAATCAAAGTTGATGGGGAAAAGGCAGGAAAGTGGACTGGAGGAGTATCAGATCAACCACAAGCTAATTGAATGATGGAACAGATTCAATGGATTAAATGGCCTACTTCTGCTACTATGTTCTATGGTCTTATTCTCCGTTGCAACTAATTATCATCCTTACCGTCCACCACACCTCAAAGTTTGGTATCTTAAATTATTACTGTACTCTACATTCCAACATCAAAGTTAGCTGTACATCAAAAGATAGTGGTCTCCAGCACCAAACCTTGAGGAACCACTACTGTCAACCTTCCATCATCTGACAATAACCATATGTCACATCTCACTATTCTGCCCTTAAGCCAATGTTTTATCTAAGCTGACATTGACTGCTTTATTCCATTAACCTGAAATTTTGTTAAATAACCTCTTTTTGTGAAACACTTTTTTAAAATTCAGAGAATTTTCATTTCCCTCTCACCCTTCTCTACTACTTCAAAAATTCCAATTAGATCAGATAACATGTGCATGGCTTTTACAAATCTGTTGGCTTTCCTTGATTAATTCATGGCTAGCCAAATGCATGTCGATTTTGTTTTCCTCATTATTGTTGCTAAAACCTGAGTCACCAGTAATCTGAAACCAACCAGCTTGCAGTTATACAGAAATGCCCTCACACCTTCTTTCAAATAAAGTTGTCTGGCACATTTGCAAACCTCCAGTTTTCTTCCACCTCCCCCGAATCTAGACTGGAAGATTATGGCAAGCCCTTCCACGGTCTCCATCCTTCAGCAACCCGGGAAGCCAACCACCTAGATGGAGTGACTTATCCAACCAAAGCACGGGCAGCCTTTTCAATACATCCCTCACCCTGGTCATTATCGTGATCATTTGTGCTTCTACAAATATGGTAATGTTTGCTATTCTTTTGGTAAATACTAATACAAAATATTATACTCATTAAGTACTCCAGTGTTGCCCATCTCTAAGCCCACCTCTTTTTATCTAATATGCACCATCCACCACTTACTATTTTACAAGCTGATAGCAGCCATATGTTCCCTTTTATGACAAATGAGTGGGTTTTTTTTGGTTAAATTTCCTCTTCCCTTTACAGCATATTATATTGGCCAGGTTCTATCTTGGAGTTGTGAAAACACTGTCAGGTGGCTGATCCAGACCAATATTTCCAGTTTATTCTAGCAATGTACAATTAACTTATTCAAAGTTAATTATTTAGACTACAAGACCTAAAAACATATTCCTATCCTAAGCAAGCTAGCCTTTCACTTAAGCTTCAAAATAGACATTTCGCAGCTCTCAAAACATCAAATAAAAGTGCTGCTTAAATGTAGGCAGAAATATCAATTTCGTGGCACAGCATGTTGATTTATTGTGCTGTAGTAGCATGTGGATTTACAACTGGAGATATTGTGTTAGTCTCACGCTAGCTGCAAGACTTTGGGGAAAAAAACGTTTTGCCACAGGGAGGAGGAAAGAAAATTAAAACGAAGTGAAATCAATGCGACTGTTAAAATTACCCCAGCAGCTCATGACACAATGCAATTGACAGAGTACAATTCACAGAATACTTCCTAAAATGGCATGTACTGCAGAGGACGACTCAAAAAAATGACAAAAAAATCAAGTTTTAAAAAGCAGTAGAAAGGGCAAAATATATTTTTAAGCACATACATATAGCCACATTAATGGCTTCTCTCAAGTTATCTGCACAGAGTTCACAATCATGTTCAGCCATTTAGCATGATCATTGATTATGCAATAATCTTTGGTTCTTTTGCAGAATTTGTATGCCTGAGGACTGGCCAATACTTCAGGAAGCACACATTCCAACTTCATCACAGGAGTAATAAAACAAGCTGGTTTTAGTAAAAGAAAATGGTGAAACAAAAAGCAAAGAACTGCGGGTGCAGGAGATCTGAATCAAAAACCAAAATAGCTGGAGAAACTCAGCGGGTCTTGCTACATCTCCTGAGAGAAAGCAGCATTAACTTCTCTGGTCCAGTGACCCTCTTCAGAAATGTCTCCAATAAAATTGTGAAACTGTTGCATCATAAAACCCCAGCTAATTCATTAACACCCATTATGGAATGAAAGATGCCATCTTTATTTGGGCTGATTTACACATTTAGATTAGATTAGATTAGACTTACAGTGTGGAAACAGGCCCTTCGGCCCAACAAGTCCACACCGACCCGCCGAAGCGAAACCCACCCATTACTTCAACATGGTTGACAATATACACTCAGCAAGCCACTCACTCAGTAACATCAAAATGGCTAATTCACAGCAACTCAAGGGGGTCCATGATGGCCTTATTGGGCAAGTAAAGCTGGCCAATAAAGACTAATCTTCCAAACAACAGCCTCAACCCAAATACATCCTTCAAAAAAAAAATAAAATTTTGCATTTTATTTTAAAGTCAGCTTACCTAGAAATTAGATCAAAATAACTACCTGGACTATGCAGTCAGTGAAGGAACAGGCCTCAAATGTTTATTTCACTGATAGCTGCCCACAAAATTTCTTCAGACTTTTAAGCAGAGATTTCTCTAATCTGGAATCTCAACCATGCACTTGAGTCTATTAGCAAAACAAGCTAAGAGAGGCTCCTTGACCAAGGAGATTAAAGAATCCATTGAACCATGCAAAGTTTAAACCAGGAAGTATAAAGCAGAAAATGTAAATGGAATTTAAAAGGATGAATGGAGGAGAAGATTAACAACTAGGAAAGAAAGATAAGGTTGACAAAAATAAAAGCAACAGACTAACAAAGGCAAAAACAATTATTCAAATCTCCAACATTGATCAACTTATGAAGCAATGAAACCTCACACAGTCATAGAAACAACATTTTTAAGGCCAGAGAAGTTCATTTGTTCCTGAATGCACCAGTCTCATCTTTCTCAGAGATATTTAGTAGGAATCTGGAGCAAAACGTACATCAATACTGGCATGAGCATTACATGGCAAATGGCTACCCTCTGTGCCGTAATGACTATAACTTCACGGCATTGTGTGTCTATCACCGTCAAGGAAATGAGAAAGCTTCTGTTATAGCTAGAAAAAGGAGACAGTGTAATTCTGACTACAGTCTGCAGATTCCTACAATTGCTAGCCTCACTGCCATTATTAATTGCAAGTTTCAGCCATTGTGTCAAGTACCCCTGTGTGGAGTTTGCACATTCTCCCCGTGTCTGCATAGGTTTCCTCCAGGTGCTCCGGTTTCCTCCCACAATCCAAAGATGTGGTCAGGTGAATTGGCCATGCTAAATTGCCCACTAGTGTTAGGTGCATTAGTCAGAGGGAAATGGGTCTGAGTGGGTTACTCTTCGGAGCGTCAGTGTGGACTGGTTGGGCTGAAGGGCCTGTTTCCGCACTGTAGGAAATCTAGTCTAAACTAATCTACCCAAAGAATGATAGTATGAAGGAGAAACCTCTTTCTATTCTAACACTTGACAGAACAATTCCAGACTTCGTAAATGATCAGGAATGAAGGTTTGTTACAGTGATGAGCTTCTGTTGTGGCCAAACAAAATTCCATGTCCTAATCAAGGAGCACATGCAGTTCTGATTACTGAATAATGATTTACTTACATGCCGAGAGAAGTGAGCAATAATTGATGAGAAGAAGTGTGAAAGTGGGCGATGGGATAAACAAAATGACTGTATGCTGTGAGGACATTATGTATATTTGTTGAAATACACCAAATCTCCCAGGATGAAGCTCACTGATAAACACAAGTGAAATTTTTGATTACCTGCCAAGACTATTCTTATTTGACAGGCAGCAGAAATTGAGATATTCCCCAAATTACTGTCCATCAAATAAAAAAAAACTTTGTCCAACAGCACTCAACTACAGATATTTTCTAAACAACCTGTTCAGAGTTGCAATTACACATCACCACCACAGGTGAGACTTGAACCCAGGCCACTTATGGGGTGGCACGGTGGCTAGTACTGCTACCTCACAGCACCAGGGACCTGGGTTTGATTCCACCCTTGGGCGACTGTGTGTGGAGTGTGCACATTCTCCCCATGTCTGTGTGGGTTTCCTCCAGATGCTCCCATTCACTCTACAGTCCAAAAGATATGCAGGTTAGGTGGATAGGTCACCTAAATTGCCCATAGTTGTCCAGAGATGTGCACGTGAGGTGGATTAGCCATCGGAAATGCAGGGTTATAGGGATAGGGGAGAGAGAAGGGACTAGGTGGGATGCTCTTTGGAGGGTTGGTGTGGGCTCAATGGGCCAAATGGCCTGCCTCCACATTGTAGGGATTCTGTAATTCTGACTCAGAGGCAAGGGCACCAGCACTCAACTTCATTTATTTTTAAACTTAACCTATTTGTCTAACCAACCTGTTCAGAGATGTTATTACACACCTCTGGAGCAGGCAAGATTGGAATCCAAGCTTCCCAATCCAGGAGGTAGAGACACTACCATAAACATTACCTCAAGAGGGCCCTAGCTCTCAACATCATTACCTTTCCCAACAGAAGCAACCTTACACCAATCAACTAATTAACTGCTTCCTTATACTGCAATCCCAGCCAGCGGGTGTTCACCACTGACTGGTGAGCATCCGTTCTCTTGGATCTGTAGCAGGTTCACCAGCTAGAGCCATAAAAGAAGTGGACACTTGAGAAGGAGATAGGAGATCTGCTAAATGGACCAGCAGAAAGGCTGCTTTGTAGTTTACAAAAAAAAATTTATGACAGCATAAATCTCCATGATGTTCTGAACCCGCAAAAATCTCAAGGGAGAATTGAGATTGCAATTTCTTTTTTCTTTCCTCCAATCCTCTCGATCAAAAGCTTTAGTCGATCAAGTCAGTATATCCTTTGAAGGGGCAGTGAGAAAGCAGAGAACCTTGTCATTCTATTTTTTCTTCAAAAGCTTTGCACATTTATTTAGAGATAAAATGTTTACTAGCTCTGTTTTACAAAGGATCCCAATGTTGGTAAATTAAAATTATCAAAGTTATTCAAAATGTAATTAAACCATTTTAATTTAATTGGTCATCGCTATAGTAACCATGATTTAACAAAAATATTTATTTGGGCACAAGAGGCAGGCTGAGGCAGTATTATCCTCCAAGATGGTGGAAGCTTCCACATACCTATGTGCTGATGTCCCAAGCCGACAAAATCTAGATTTGTACCAACTACATAAATTTTCCACTCTGCTTCGCTTATTTTCCCCTTTACCAAAATACTGAAGCTGAGTGTAGCGCCCCATCAGCTGGTTTACTATCAGGTCATGTCACAGCTGAGCCCAACATTCACTGCATCCTTAAAGCTGAACACGGGTGTTTTACTGGCAGTGGTGGTTAACAGACGAAAGGTACCGTAAGTGGTGGGAAAAGTCACAACCAAAAAGATTGCATGTGATAACATCCAGAAATGCTAAACCATTCACCCAACCCAGACTTCCCAACAGGACCAGAACATAAATTCTGGCTACTTTTTAATTTCTCTGCTACAGAAGCAACTGATGCCAACTGCACTGACCAACTGAAATCAGATAATTTAGCATTGATTTACAATTTGCACATTATAGTTTGGACCCAAGCCACTCTGAAAGGACATGAATTTGAGCTCATGCTTTTTTGAATTTGAATATTGCAGCCTAATAAAGGCGCAACATTCATTTGTCCATCTCTTCAAATTAAGTAATACACTAATGTACACACTCTTATAGGACAATGACGAAATTGAGTACTGCAGATGCTGGAGATTAGAATCAAGATTAGAGTGGTGCTGGAAAAGCACAGGTCAGGTAGCATCCGAAGAGCAGGAAAAATCAACATTTCGGGCAAAAGCGATTCCTGACGAGGGGCTTTTGCCTGAAACATAGATTTTCCTGCTCCTTGGATGCTGCCTGACCTGCTGTGTTTTTCCAGCACTATTCTAATCTTGACTCTTACATGCACATGTTTATACGTATACATAAAAAAATTTAAAACAAAAGGTTTAGCAAATAGCACAAGTCTGGAAATTGGTTTAAAGTTACGCAGGCCTTACTATTATTAGACTGCAATTATTTTCAAAGTCCTGAAAAGATGAGGGTCTGCAATCTCATTGTAATGATTGTCCGTTTAGTATTAAACATGACCTATTCACACAATACCTGTACATTCTCTTCTGTAACCTGAAGTTCAGCTGTGTAAACATAATCCACAAGAATGCTCAATGTCCAGCTGTCCACTTCCTTTATGCGGACTCTTTTTGCTTTGCTCTCGCTCATTTCACCTGAAAAACAAAAGTATGCCATATATCCACAATTTCCATCTCACAATGTTAGGAAACCTTTGCATGTATAGGGCATATATAGCAATTATGTTTAAGTAAAATTTTAAACATTTTAAAATGCCCTTTACTCTACCACGATACTTAACTTTTCAGACTTAGTCAGATATTGAATGGCATTCCGTTGCTACCTTCACACGGTTTTTCGGTCCCATATGGTTCCTACAGCGTGTCCCCTTCCACTAAAATGATCACACTTTCTGCAAATCTGTGTTAGCCCATTCAACCCATCAAGTCTGCTCACCCATTCAATTGGAACATAGCTGATCTGATGATCCTCCGCTCCACTTGCCTGCCTTTCGCGATAACCTTTGGTTCCCTTGCTAGTTTTGTTCAGTCTTGAATATAGTTAATGATCCTGCCTCCAACAGCCTTTGCGGGAAAAAAATTCCATAATTTCACTACCCTCAAATGAAACTCCTAATTTTGATTCTAATTGCCTCCACCTTACTCGGAGTTTATGCATTCTGGTCCTAATATCTCTCAAGGCAAAACAACCTCTCCATGTCAGGGCCCTAAGAATCTTTTGTTTCAATAACATCACCTCAAATTCTCTAAACTCCATGGAATACAGACTCAGCCTACTCAATCTCTTCTCCAAAGCCAATCCCTCCATATCCAGGATCAACCTAGTGAGCTCTTCTGGGCTGCCTGTAATAACAGTACATAGAGTCATAGAGATGTACAGCATGGAAACAGACCCTTCAGTCCAACCCATCCATGCCAACCAGATATCCCAACCCAATCTAGTCCCACCTGCCAGCAACTGGCCCAAATCCCTCCAAACCCTTCCTATTCATATACCCATCCAGATGCCTTTTAAATGTTGCAACAACCCTCCATCACTTCCTCTGGCAGCTCATTCCATACACATACCACCCTCTGCATGAAAATGTTGCCCCTTAGGTCTCTTTTATATCTTTCCCCTCTCACCCTAAACCTATGCCGTCTAGTTCTGGACTCCCCGACCCCAGGGAAAAGACTTTGTCTATTTATCCTATCCATGCCCCTCATGATTTTGTAAACCTCTATAAGGTCACTCCTCAGCCTCCGACACTCCAGAGAAAATAGCCCCAGCTTGTTCAGCCTCTCCCTGTAGCTCAAACCCTCCAACCCTGGCAGCATCCTTGTAAATCTTTTCTGAACCCTTTCAAATTTCACAACGTCTTTCCGATAGGAAGGAGACCAAAATTGCACACAATATTCCAACAATGGCCGAACCAATATCCTGTACAGCGACTTGACCTCCCAACCCCTGTACTCAATACTCTGACCAATAAAAGAAAAGCATACCAAACGCCTTCTTCGGGACCAAAATGGGTCACAGTATTCCAGGCATGGTCTACTCCAGGCAGTGTCTTGTATAGATTTAGCAAAACCTTCCTATTTTCCTACTCTCTACCCTTTGACATAAAAGGCCATCAGTCCATTTTCTTCCCTACCACCAGCACCTAAAGTCAGTAGGTTGTTTTTGTGTTTCATGCATAAAAGCCTCCAAATATTTTTAAAAAGCTTTTGTGGTCTATGGGACATTATTTGAAAGTTGACCCTCAAAGTTTATATTCTCCCATGATCATTTGTTTGGACATTTTGTTTTTGTTAGTTTTTAAACCTCCCCAAATCCTTTAGCTCAACATAGTCTTTGCCACATTGAATGAAAAAAAACAACATACAGTTTCACACTATCCTTAACTTCTCTGGTTAGCCATTGTTGGCTGATCCCATTTCTCACTGGGATACCTCTTTGTTGTGAGCCACAAACTATTTTCTTAAATGTTCATCGCTGTTCCTCCACCACGTTTGCTGCTAATTTTCATTCCAGTCGATTCTTTTTACAACATAGGAACACAAGAACTAGGAGCAGGGGTAGACCATCTGGCCCTTCGAGCCTGCTCTACCATTCAATAAGATCATCGTAGATCTTTTCATGGTCTCAGCTCCACTTAACCGTCCTCTATCCAGAACCCCTGGTCAAAAACCTCTCTCTTAGCTTTAAAAAACATTTACTGAGGAAGCCTCAACTACTTCACCGGGCAGGGAAGTCCACTGATTCACAACCCTCTGGGTGAAGAAATTCTTTCTCAATTCAGTTCTAAATCTGCTCCCCTAATTTTGAGGCTATGCACTCTTATCCTAGGTTCGTCCGCCAGTGGAAACATCTAACTTATAAAAACGTATAAAATTATGAAGGAAATAGATAAGATTCTTCTACATTGAAATGAATATAATTCCAGTCTACTCAGTCTCTCCTCATAAGCCAACCCTCTCCACTCCAGAATCAACCTACTCTTAGATGAGATTAGATGCCCTACAGTGTGGAAACAAGCCCTTCGGCCCAACAAGTCCACAACAACCCTCCAAAGAGCAATCAACCTAGACCATTTCCCTCTGACTAATGTACCTAACACGGGCAATTTAGCATGGCCAATTCACATCTTTGGACTGTGGGAGGAAACTGGAGCACCCGGAGGAAATCCACGCAGACACGGGGAGAACGTGCAAACTCCACACAGACAGTCGCGCGAGGCTGGAATCAAATCCAGGTCCTTGGTGCTGAGAGGCAGCAGTGCTAACCACTGAGCCACCATGCCTCCCCCTCCCAGTGCCAGAACATCCTTTCTCAAGTATGAAGACAAAAACTGCATGCAGTACTTCAGTTGTGGCCTCACTAGTACACTATACAGCTGCAACATATCCTCCCTGCTTTTAAACTCATTTTGCTTTTTTTAAATTACCTGTTGCATCTGCAGACCAAACTGCTGTAATTCATGCACATGGACACCCAAATCCCTCTGCTCAGCAGCATGCTGTAATTTTTTTTAACCAATCAACCAATAGTCCTTTTTACTGTTATTCCTACCAAAATGAATAACTTCACATGTATTAATATTGTACTCCAGCTGTCAGACCTTTGCCCACTCAAAGTATTTATGTCCCTCTGCAAAGTTTCGCAGTCCTCTGCAACTTTGCCCTATCCCTCATCTTAGTGTCACCCACAAACTTTGGCACTGCATGTGGCCCCCAACTCAATCATCTGTGTAAATTGTGAGTAACTGCAGTCCCAATACTGATCCCTGAGGCACACCCACTAGCCACTGATTAGGCAAAAGTGAGGACTGCAGATGCTGGAGATTAGAGTCAATACAGTAGTGCTGGAAAAGCACAGGTCAGGCAGCATCCGAGGAGCAGGAGAATCGACATTTCAGGCAAAAATCCTCATTTAGGAATAATTCCTGATAAAGGGCCTTTTGCCCGTAACATTGATTCTCCTGCTGCTCAGATGCTGGCTAACCTGCTGTGCTTTTCCAGCAACACACTAGTCACTGATTGCCAACCACAATAGCACTCATTTATTCTCATTCTTTGCTTCCTTATTTGTGTTATCGTAATAAGGGTGGAGTGAAATGAGAAAGAACTTTTAAAACCAGGGATTTACAAGGATGGCAGCATGTTTTGAAAGCAATGAATTTGATACCTATTTTTAAAATCTTGTTTGTAGAGTTATGGGTTCCAACAATGTGCAAAAGAGCTGGAACCAAGGGGTTGTTTACAACTGAAGCTGATTGATAATTGGTTGTTTCAACACAAGCCCCTAATAAAGGTCCTCCACCTGCCAAAAACAAGGTGTGTGGTTGTCAGGTAACTGAGCAGCTTGAGCGGTGAATGAGAGAGAGAAGCTAGTCAGGGCAGAACAGAAACCAGCAAGTCTGCAGAAGCCAGAAAAGCTCTTTTCACAGTTCCCTGTCATAGGAGACTATTCACCTGAAGAGAAGCAGCTTATTTATCCTTCAGCTGATAATTCCAAGTCACAACTTGCAGTAACTTTAAGAGATATATTTTGTCCTAGTTTTCTTTTTGATGAAGAAAGATTGAGATAATGAGCAGTGTGCTCAAAGCCAATAAAAAAAATTTAAATCCTTAGTTTAACACCAATTTGTTGGGAGTTTATTCATTTCAGATGAGTGAATAGTAGGGCTCTGCAATTCAGTTTCACAATCCTGAATTAGAAAACTGAGAAATCAGTTAGGTTTGCCCATTTTGATTACTATATAGCAGCTCTGGATGGGAATGAAAACACACCGATTACAAGATGACAACAATACAGCATGTTGGTAAGCCCAAGCCAGATCAAATCAACCTCCATATCCCTGTATTTGCAACACAGGGGAAAGTTAAAAAATTCAATGACTCCCAAAATTGCCATATTGGTCAGAAACAACTCCATTTCAATAAAACAGATTGCTGCTGCTGCTGCTAGAACTGCATGTGAGACAGAGAACCCTAGCTTTTAGCTGTAACAGAGAGGAATAAGAGCTTTTGCATCAAGACACCAACTGTAGGAAGCCAAAGCTAAAGAATCTTGGTTCTGTGGGAGCTTGGCCCCACCCATTCATGCTGCTTCTATTTTTCAACATTCAATTCATCTTTCACCTTAGTGTCATATTTAACCCTAAAGTAATCTTCTGACCTAATACTCATGCATCACTCAGTCTGCCTATTTCCACCACTGTAACACTGTCTGACCACCTGTCCCAACTCATGTGCTGTTAAAATTCAATTCATGAATAGGCTGGGGCTTTGAAGACTGAGGGGCTTCCTTACAGAGGTGTATAAAATCATGAGAGATATAGAGAAGGTCAAGGTCTTTTTTCAAGATGGGAAGAGTCCAAAACTAGAGGGCATAGGTTTAAGGTGAGAGGGAAACAATTCAAGATGGACTTGAGGGACAACATTTTCACATAGAGGGTAGTACATGTATGGAATGAGCTGCAAGAGGTGGAGGAGCCTGGTTCAATTATAACATTTAAAGGGTATCTGGATAGGTATAGGAATAGGAAGGGTTCAGAGAGATAAGGGCCAAACGTTAGCAAATGGGACTAGGTCAGATTGGGATGTCTGGTCGGAGCAAACAAGTTGTACCAAAGGGTCCGTTTCCAAGCTGTCTTCATTATGTCTAGTCTTGAGGATTCCAAAGTACTCCTGGCTGGTCTCCCACATTCTATCCTCAAACTTGAACCCATTCAAACTTTGCTCCCCATTTCCTCACTTGCAAAAAGTCACAGTCCCCTATTAACAAATTACAATGAACAATAATGGCTCCTGATCAAATGACAACTTGACTTGGTTCACAAACCCTTCCATGGTCTTGCCATCCCTATTTCTGTAATCTCCTAAAGACTCAGCCCAAAATACCAGGATACAACTAATTCATGCCTCGTGAACCCCTGATATTCATCAACTAACAACAAAAGAGCATTCTTTCAGTCATTATAATCCTAAGCTTTGGAATATCCTCCCTACATCTATTTGTCTCTCTACTTTAGCTTCCTCCTTTAAAAGATTCCTTAAGACCGACCTCAATCATCTATCCTAATGTATTTCCTCATGTGGCTTGGTCTCAGGGTGACGAAGGGCTAATGCCTGAAACATCAACTTTCCTGCTCCACCCTTTTCAACTCTTGGTCTCACAATGTGTTTGGCGATGTTCCTGCAAAGGGTCTTGGATGTTTTACTACTGTAAAAATACATAAACTGTTCTTGTTGCTGGATCAACCTCAAATTCCCACCTTAACAGGAGCATCGTCTAATATTGGACACCACCTGGTTTACCTTCCCTCTTGTAAACTAAATAAACAATTTGCAACATCTGTTTTTTTTGTACATCTAACGATAAAACAGCACCAGAATAGCTTCAAAATAGCACAAAATACCAGATAATGCTGACATAGCTGAACAGTCATGTTTTCGCACTGAAGTGACTGCTTGGTGTTATCACCATTACTGAATTCTGTATCTAATTAAGAATACCTGCCAACATGACTTATTTTCTAAAAGAGACATGCAAAAACAATTGATTGTTTAAAGATAAACATTCCTGATGAAGGGCTTATGCCCGAAACGTCGAATTTCCTGTTCCTTGGATGCTGCCTGACCTGCTGCACTTTTCCAGCAACACATTTTCAGCTCATGTTAAAGATAAACACAATTTCAAACACTTGTATTGCATAAACCAAATCCTGTGTGTCAAAAAAAAGTTAAATGACAGACTGATTTAACCTGATAAGTATTCATGATAATAAATGGTACCGAATAGACTTCAATCAACTTTACAATAATCATTGACAAAATGAATTAAGTGAACACAGAATAAAATTTCAAATGATTCAGCCACACTGGGAAGTAATTAATATATTGCCCGTATATTGTTACATTATACTACTACAACAGTAATATGGGTTTTATTAACAAAATAAAATTAGTCAAAGCTAAATTTATAAACTAAATAACATATATTCAATACATTTATTTTGTGCAGAGGCACACAGAGTCCCAACAACCAGTAACAAATTGGTGTTACAAATATTAAATTAAATTTCAGTGGAAATTGATTTAGTTTTATTTTCTCCCTTTATCTTACTGCAGATCTTCTCATAAATCAACTGTGGAAAGTGACCACATAGCAGAGTCACTGAAGGCAACTCTCTTTTCAACTTTTCTTTGTTCGTTGTGAACAAACATTCATTCCTTACTCTGCATTTCCTCCTGCAAGAGCACTGAGATCAAATACTCAGCATGCAATAAATAACATCTCAGTGTTGTATTTCAAATATAGTGTAGCTTCAGGTGATAACATATTCGTTTTGGTGTACATGTGCAACTGCAAGCACAGTGTCCAGCTTCACCTTACCAGCAGTTGGCATCCCCAGAATGGGGGGAGAAGTCAAACCATTGAGGGCTCCCACTCTCAAATATTCATGTGCTGAAGCACATAACAGGATTGATTCTGAAGGACATTTGAAGCAACATCAAATGGTGACTCTTGTTGCTTCAGAGCCAGCTCTCTCACATGCAACAACATAGCCGCTTCACTAACTGGTCTTCTACTTTTTCCTCCCTTTGAGGGAGGCTTAAATTCCATTTTGAGATCTTCCCAGCAAAAAAAGCTGGAAATGTGTCGTGAAATGAACTCTTAGGTACGATTTTGTGGCCAGTTTAGGTTCTTGAGATCTACAATGAAATGTAGCAGTATGCCAATGAAAACTTCCCAAATACACTAACCAGGAGCACAATGTTCCCAACTTCTTAGATGGAATATAGCCCAAGGGTACAAGTCAGCAAACACCACATGCAGGCAGCAATGCTTTCTGTAAACTACCACCAAAATATATCCTCGATAACAAAGCAACTTTCCTGCAGAGGAGTATTCAACAATTCTCCAGTTACAGTACTGCAAACAAACAGCAGGTGACTTTTTGGGGTAGAGGCCTTTCCTTGTTAAAAGTTGAGCAAACATAAGATCACAACTCACAGGACACCTAAAAACAGGAGCAATATTGAAAAGTAAAACAATTTAAAACTTCAATTCAGGACCCAATCTTTCAACTGGCAAACATAGAAGCCAGCAATAACAACCAATTTAACAGTCTCATCATTTGCTTATGTTGGCTTTCTATATTCTGTTACGTATTGTGTAACAGAGTTGTGTGTGTTGTGTGTTGTGCTTCATTCACCTTAGCAGTGTTTACTTCTGGAATGGGTGAAGGTAATCAAAACACTAAGAGTTCCTTTTAGGAATTGCTCACATTGCAAAGCACATTCAATGAAAACTGATTTCCAAGGGCATTATGAACAAGTACAAACAGCCATATTTGCTGCTACCAAGACAATGCAACACAGCTGTTATACCGAATCATCTTCCAATTTTCCCTCCCTTTTTGAGGTTGCTTTAAATCCCATCCCAGAATTTTCCCAACAATGAAGTTGAAAGTTTACCAAGGCAGGATATCTTGGCAGATCTCACTTTCTCCTCGAAGATTTTACACTCTGGTAGCCATATGTGGCAGTGGACAAAATTTCCAATCCGCAGCACCACACTTCTGACCAATCATTTTACTAACTACAGATATACGTAACTACTGGAAATACAATACCTGTAAACATTGCGTGGAAGTATGGACTGCAGGCTGCCAAAACAACTCTGTGTGCTGAAATTTCAGTATCTTCAGCTACAAGTGTCACATCACATAAAAGGTTCTGACTGTAAGAGAACAGAGTGAAGTTTAATTGAAGAAAATATTCAGTACTAAATCTAATGCAATATCCTTTTACTAACCACTAACATCACCGTTCTGCTTCCTAAAATTCAAAACGTTAACAAAGAGTAAGGGAAACTTGAGGCTGGGAACTGTCAGAGTTTTCTAGAAATGCTGTTATGATAACCTCTGATTGCAATCATGCTGGAGAATGTTTTACTAAGTCAACTTGTAAAAAAGTGACATACCGTGAACTATAACATATTCTTCCCACTCTTGAAGGGAAGACTCAACATTGAGTGCAAGTTAATTTGCTCTCTCTGTCCACTTGCTGCCCTGTGAAATATGTCAATAATTGACAGTCGGCCTCATTGTCAGTCAGTCAGTCAGTCAGTCAATCTTCACACAGATTAGAGAGGTCCACTTCATAATCTCAAAAAAGGGAAGTTTCAAATCACAAAGGAATCTTGCTGTTACAACCCAAATGATAACATTACACAATTCAATGCGGAGCACGCTCGATTTGACTGCACAATTTTCAAATCTTGTTGAATGTCTAATAAAATAACAAGGAAAGCAGTATTGTCGATACCATGCACTTTTAAGAATTCTTGTTTTTTTCATGATGGGTGGGAAAAAAAGGAATTAAAACATTACATAAGAAATGTTTTACCCAATAACGAGATCTCTATTTCTATTTTCATTTGCTCACAGCCAAATAAATTTCAGACAACCTTGCCCAAGACAAGGTCAATTCTATCCTGAGACTGTATGTCCAGCACCCATGAAAATGAACCTATCAAGTACATGTTAATCTATAAATAATTGTGGCCTTCATTGAGCATTTCACTAGTGATAGCAACAGTAAATAGTTTATATGAATGACCAGTAGCAAATATATATAAGGCCCCAAGATTATAAAATGCTGAAAAAGAGTTAGAGGTGTTATCTGTTCTAGTAACTGACATTTGATCAATATAAAATTTCCAATCCCACAAAACAAAAAGATAATAAAACATTGCAAATTGGTACCAATGCTAGTGGTTTAAAAATATTGCTGGCTTTTATTTGCCTGAAAAGTTTCAGTAAAACAAAATGCCACATAAGTATTGTCAGTTATATACCGCTCTGGAGATATATTTTGACCTTACTTAAATCAATAAAGAATTGAAACAGAGGTAAAAGTGACAAAGTGTGGCATCAAGGTACCCTAAAAAAAGTAAAATCAAAAGGAGGAGGGAAAAAAAAACTTTCCATTGACTGCAGATATGCTCAGTACAAAGGAAAACGGCTACGTGGTGAAAGGTCAATATTCTCTCCACTGGAAAATCACTAAGAGTCCTAGTTCCAATCATCTTTGGCTATTTCATCAATGACTTTCTCTTCATATTAAAGGAAGGAATGTGAAATTCATTGACAATTGCAGTCTTCAGTATGATTAGCAAATAATCAGTCCAAACCCACATACAGCTAGACCTGGACAATATTCAGGCTTGGGCTGCTAAGTGGCAAGTGACATTCACGCAACATAAGTGCGAGGTAAAGATCACCTAATAAAGATCACCTCCACCTAGACATTCAAAAGGATCATAAATTAACTACCCATCATCGACACTGTGAAACAGAGCCCATGTTGTGTCTATCACCAGCAACCAGCCGTATAAATACTGGGGCTGTTGAGAACAGATGAGGGACCAACTTCGGCGAGTCACTCCTTCTGACTTCCTACAGTCTGTCCATGATCTAAAAGGAACTATGATGGAATACTCTCCATCTGCCTGGATAAGTGTAATTGCAATAACACTCAGAGCTCAACACCACCTAGGAATACCTCCATTAAACAGTTCAATAAGCTTGCTCACCACATCCTCCTGAAGGGCAACATATGTTCGTTTTGGCAGCAACATCCTTGTTCCATGAATGAATACAAAAGATTCAAGATTTTCAAATGACACAGGTTGGGGCTTATAATTAATGCAGAGTAGGACCACAACAAAATACAGGAAGAGGATTCATACATTTCCAAAACAGGTCTGCAATTGATAAAATGGTTTGCAATATTGTGCAGTTCCAGATGCAAGTTATGAAAAGTGTGAAGGCATTAGAGAGATTGCATCAAAAATTCACAAGGTTAATTCCAGGCCTAAGGGGCTTCAGTTAGGAGGGTAGATTGGAGAAATTGAGATAGTTTCCCTAAAGGGAAAGCTGAGCAATGATTTGATAATGGTATCCAAAATCAGGAGGAGGGTCTGAACAGAGTTAATAGGAAGAAACTCTTCCCACATATGAAAGGAAAGGATCAAGAATAAGAGGGCCCAAATGTAAAGTAATTTTAAAAAGCAGCAAAAGCAACACAAGAAAAAGGAATGGGGCTGGCACAGAGGCACAGTGGTTAGCACTGCTGCCTCACAACGCCAGGGTTCGATACCCACCTCAGACAACGGTCTGTGTGGAGTTTGCACATACTCCCTTTGTCTGCGTGGGTTTCCTCCGGGTGCTCCTGTTTCCTCCCACAATCCAAAGTTGGGCAGATTAGGTGAACTGGCCATGCTAAATAGTGTTCAGGGGCATATAGGTTAGGTGCATTAGTCAGGGGTAAATGTAGAGTAAAAGGGAATAGGTTTGGGTGGGATACGCTTTGGAGGGTCAGCGTGACCTGTTTCCAAACTGTAGGGTGTCTATAAAAAAAACCCTATACTGTATTACAATTGGGCTTGATAGACTAGATAGGTGTTTTCACCTATGGATAAGGCCAGAACTAATAAAACTGTTGATTACTATCGCCAATAGAAAATTCAGGAAAATGTTCTTTTTCAGATAAACACTTGGAGACAAAGAAAAAATTGCAGAGCTACTGGGAAGTAAGATTTACTTAGTTGTTTTTGCAGAGAGCTGGCACAGACGCAGACGCAATGAGATGAATGACCTTCTGTGCTGTGCAAAAAGCCAAAGAACAATGGAAGCTGGAAATCAGAAGCAAGAACAGAAAAAAAACCTTAGCAAGTCTGGCAACATTTCTGTCAAGAAAGCAAAGTTAACATTGCGGGTCCAATGTCCCTTTTTCAGAATACTGGCCCAAAACATTTAACTCTGCTTTCTCTCCACAAATGCTGCAGGAGCTGCTGAGTTTTTTTCCAGCATTTTTGCTGTTTTTGTTCCTTCTGTGCTATCAAAATTTAAAGATTCTACCAGAATAGCAGGAACACAGAACTCAAGATCCACATTTCATCATGCAATATAACCAATCAGCATAGAGTTTGAAAGTAAAGCTTGTTAAGTATGTGAGAAAAGAAAAAAAGATGATGTTGATGGTGATAGATGAAAAACGGCAAAAGAAGGCTTATGTGCAGCATAACCACTGCTTAGATTTTTTTGGGGGCTGAATAGCTTGTTCTGTGCTTTAAAAGTTATGACAATTATTAATTAGGCCAGTAGGAAGGTGAATCCAAGTTCTGCAAACCAGTACAAATTAAAAATAAATTGAAACCCAATTCCTAATCTGTAGCAAAAAAAAGGAAAATCGTATTACGGAGTAATATTATTTACTTGGCCACTGCTAGGATGCCAAATATCACCACAAAATGGCACATAAAGACCCTCAATTCCCTAGGTCAGTTCCTAACCGTCACTGACTTGTCATGGTGGAGCTGCAAGGCAGCAACAAGAGAACAGGCAACTGAAAATAGACATGTCTGGGTCTGCTATTGTGCACCTAGCAATGGGTTGTTAAAATAGTGGCAGATGATCTTTAGTGAGAAACGTTTTTTCAAAAAACTGCAATGACTTTGCTGTTCTCTCTCTCATTCTCTTCGGGTAGTATGCCCCAAGAGGACACTGGCAACCATGGGCCTTTACTGGATTAGTCCTTTCTATGGTTGGCATGCTCTTCTGCTATCAGTTTGACCAGAAAATTAATCTATTCTTATTGCACGCTAATACACATAATGGAATGATTTATAGGCAGATAATCAGCCTATTTGGCCTTGTTACTAACACAACCTTCATGGTTAGGTGAAAGTAGGCTTGAACCCTAGAGATTCTGGTCCACAGGTAGAGGTGCTACTAGAGCACCATGTGATTTTGACTTTGTTAGTTGTTAAAACGTTTGCTGCAAACCCAGTGATGCTAAAATGGACATACAGAGACCTACCTTCTCAGTTCATTCATAACTTTAAAAGCATTTTTCATGTGGCGAGGATTCATAGTCACTGGACATTGTTTCTCAGAAACATCATCCTTTAGATCATGGTGTTTATGTTGGCATAATTTTGTGCACCTGTAAACAAAAATTAGAATTAAATATCGATCAGGAGAGGTTGTAACAGATCGAGTTATTTCAATTCGCCTTAATCCCTATAAAATCAGCCAACAATTGGTGGTCAAGCAGTTAAATTGGAATCATATGCATTTATATCAGGCAACTGTGGTCCAGCTGAGTTTAATTTGTAATGAAAAATTATTTAAAATATATTTTTAAAAAGTCTAAGAAATTATTATACCAAAGTAAACCAGCATAACCAAATATCTGGCGTTAACTTTACAAAGGCCACTAAAAATATAATTTCACCAAAATTACAGCCACAGTCTGACCAAATTAACATTATCCAATGTCACTAGAAATTGTTTGTATCATGATAAACAGTCAGAACCCTAAAGAACTGTTGACACTTTTAGCCCACGATTCCAAAAAGTGTTTCTTTTAAAAAGAGGAGGACAGCTACAGAGATAGAGTGACAACAAGTATAAATTCATAAGTGAGCTATTAAAAATTCTTTATGGGACTAATGGGGATGCAAAGCATAAAAGGTGTCAACAAAAATTCAAACAGGCTGGACTGTGATTGCAAGCTCAAAAACATAATTAGGAGCTGACAAACCACTGCTCAATAGCAAGCCATCCTCTGCAGATTACAACAGAAACCGCAGACACATTTCTTTCATTTGTTCATTTTAAAGAATACACAAAAAGAGAGGGGTTAAAAAGCCAGTTGCAATTTTACAGGAATGGATCAGTGGGACTGAATACCCTGTGTAGCAGACTGTGAAGGTCACAGTTAAAGAATATTACCTTGTCACCCCTGTATGGCAATTAAAGAGCATTGCTCACTCAGCGTAAAAGTCAGCTAGCTCACAGGACAACAAAAGGGAGACCGTCCTTCACAGAGTTCTACAAGTCATCTTTAAAAAAAAATTAGGATAAAGAAACTTCAATCAACCTACAAAACAAAGAATCTCAAATGTCAAATGTTCAATGTTGATGCTACAGGGTACACTGCAACGGCCACAATGTTCAACTACCTTCAATGATTCACAAATAATTTAGAGCTTATCCAAAGTTTAAAAGACATTTGGAGGAACACATGGGGCGGCACGATGGCTCAGTGGTTAGCACTGCTGCCTCACAGCACCAGGTTCGATGCTGGCCTCAGGTGACAGTGTGTGGAGTTTGCACATTCTCCCAGTGTCTGCATGGGTTTCCCCCGGGTACTCCGGTTTCCTCCCACAGTCACAAAGATGTGCAAGTGAATTGGTCATGCTAAATTGCTAGTGATAGTGATATGGGACTGGGCGGGTTACTCTTCGGAGGGTCAGTGTGGACTTGTTGGGCCGAAGGGCCTGTTTCCACACTGTAAGGAAATCTAAGCTAATGAATAGAAAAGGTTTGGAAGGATATAGGCCAGGAGCAGGCAGGTGGGACTAAATTAGTTTGGAATCACGTTTGATGTGGACTGTTTGGACCACAGGGTTTGTTTCCGTGCTGTATGATTCAATGACTCCACATGTTTTTTTTAAGAGAACATTTTATCATTTTGGGTTCAACTTTATTTCTAAACTTCAAGTGTGCGTACTATGTTACCAATTCTTATTTAGTGTTAAGTAATTAGTCAAAGTTCATTGTTCATTAACTCAAGTAAGCCTAGTCAAATTGCCTCCTTTGAAAACACAAGTTATTTTGGATATGGGAGAGGGGTATCCACAAGGGAAGGGATCCTTTTTAACCATACTGCAACCAACCAACAGTGATGGTAGTAATAAAGTAAGGAGAAGTAATAATGAAGGAAATCAGTTTATCCCTCCTCATCCAGAAATTTAACAGTTTGGATTACCCTACCCGGAATGGAAACAAATTGGGCAACTTCATCCAAGGACCGACTTTCAATAACTTAATTTAAGGCTTTAACATTCTTAGTACCTGGCATATACCGAATTAACGATACTATGAAGTTACCGATGTTAGTGATTTAAACAGGACATTGCATCCAAGAATGAATTAGATTGAATGACTAGATTGGGTTGGGATATCTGGTCAGCATGGACAAATTGGATCGACAGGTCTATTTCCGTGCTGTACATCTCCATGACTCTATGACCGGTCACTATAATATACTTGCATGTGAAAGGACGAAGTGCAAATGTTACAATGAAAAGTTTGTACTGCAGCAGTAGCTGAGTCAGCAAACCCTCAAACCCAGCAGAAGATTTCACATTTTAAATATGTTGAGGATTATTATAACCCTGCTGATCCCAATACAAGTCAGATCAGACAGCGCAACCTGGTTTAACTTTTATGAATATTTTCATTGACCTTAAATACATTGCAAAAGTCTGCTAATGTGCTTTTAATAAAGTAACATAAAAGTTTATCACATGCAAAAACATAAGGAAAAACTACTAAACACTAAGTAGCATCTAGAAGGTACACTTAAAATGCCAGGCATAGTAGGCTGTGTACCAAGTGCAGATAAATGACATTAGTGAGATTTGGAGTTTTGTTGGTCAGGTAAAAAGTGAGGTCTGCAGATGCTGGAGATCAGAGCTGAAAATGTGTTGCTGGTTAAAGCACAGCAGGTTAGGCAGCATCCAAGGAACAGGAAATTCGACGTTTCGGGCCAGAGCCCTTCATCAGGAATGAGGAGAGTGTAGGGAGGAGGGACTTGGGGGGAGGGGCGATGGAGATGTGATAGGTGGAAGGAGGTCAAGGTGAGGGTGATAGGCCGGAGTGGGGTGGGGGCGGAGAGGTCAGGAAGAAGATTGCAGGTTAGGAGGGCGGTGCTGAGTTCAAGGGAACCGACTGAGACAAGGTGGGGGGGAGGGGAAATGAGGAAACTGGAGAAATCTGTGTTCATTCCTTGTGGTTGGAGGGTTCCCAGGCGGAAGATGAGGCGCTCTTCCTCCAACCATCGTGTTGTTATGTTCTGCCGATGGAGGAGTCCAAGGACCTGCATGTCCTCGGTGGAGTGGGAGGGAGAGTTAAAGTGTTGAGCCACGGGATGGTTGGGTTGGTTAGTCCGGGCGTCCCAGAGGTGTTCCCTGAAGCGTTCCGCAAGTAGGCAGCCCGTCTCCCCAATATAGAGGAGGCTACATCGGGTGCAGCGGATGCAATAGATGATGTGTGTGGAGGTGCAGGTGAATTTGTGGCGGATATGCAAGGATCCCTTGGGGCCTTGGAGAGAAGTAAGGGAGGAGGTGTGGGCGCAAGTTTTACATTTCCTGCGGTTGCAGGGGAAGGTGCCGGGAGTGGAGGTTGGGTTGGTGGGGGGTGTGGACCTGACGAGGGAGTCACGAAGGGAGTGGTCTTTGCGGAACGCTGATAGGGGAGGGGAGGGAAATATATCCCTGGTGGTGGGGTCTGTTTGGAGGTGGCGGAAATGACGGCGGATGTTACGCTGTATACGGAAGGTGGTGGGGTGGTAGGTGAGAACCAGTGGGGTTCTGTCTTGGTGGCAGTTGGAGGAGCGGGAAGTGCAAGAGATGCGGTGGAGGGCATCGACGATCACGTCTGGGGGGAATCTGCGGTCCTTGAAGGAGGAGGCCATCTGGGCTGTACGGTATTGGAACTGGTCCTCCTGGGAGCAGATGCGGCGGAGACGAAGGAATTGGGAATATGGGATGGCGTTTTTACAGGGGGCAGGGTGGGAGGAAGTGTAGTCCAGGTAGCTGTGGGAGTCAGTCGGTTTATAGTAGACGTCTCTGTGTTGAGTCGGTCGCCCAAGATAGAAATGGAAAGGTCTAGGAAGGGGAGGGAGGAGTCTGAGACAGTCCAGGTGAATTTGAGGTCGGGGTGGAAGGTGTTGGTAAAGTTGATGAACTGTTCAACCTCCTCGTGGGAGCACGAGGCAGCGCCGATACAGTCATCGATGTAGCGGAGGAAAAGGTGAGGGGTGGTGCCAGTGTAGCTGCGGAAGATGGACTGTTCCACATATCCTACGAAGAGACAGGCATAGCTGGGGCCCATGCGGGTGCCCATGGCAACTCCTTTAGTTTGGGGGAAGTGGGAGGATTGAAAAGAGAAGTTATTCAGGGTGAGGACCAGTTCAGTCAGTCGAAGGAGGGTGTCGGTGGAAGGGTACTGGTTGGTGCGGCGGGAAAGGAAGAAGCGGAGGGCTTTGAGTCCTTCGTGATGGGGGATGGAGGTGTACAGGGACCGGATGTCCATCGTGAAGATAAGGCGTTGGGGACCGGGGAAGCGAAAATCATGGAGGAGATGGAGGGCGTGGGTGGTGTCCCGAACGTAGGTGGGGAGTTCTGGAACTAAAGGGGACAGAACCGTGTCGAGGTACGCGGAGATGAGTTCGGTGGGGCAGGAGCAGGCTGAGACAATGGGTCGGCCGAGGCAGTCAGGTTTGTGGATTTTGGGCAGGAGGTAGAAGCGGGCGGAGCGGGGTTGTGGGACTGAGGTTGGAGGCGGTAAATGGGAGATCCCCTGAGGTGATGAGGTTATGGATGGTCTGGGAGATGATGGTTTGGTGGTGGGAGGTGGAGTCATGGTCAAGGGGGCGATAAGAGGAGGCGTCTGCGAGCTGGCGTTTGGCCTCAGCGGCATAAAGGTCGGTGCGCCAAACTACTACCGCGCCTCCCTTGTCTGCCGGTTTGATGGTGAGGTTGGGATTGGAGCGGAGGGAGTGGAGGGCTACACGTTCGGAGGGTGAGAGGTTGGAGTGGGGGAGAGGGGTGGACAGGTCGAGTCAGTTAATGTCGCGGCGGCAGTTGGCTATAAATAGGTCGAGGGCGGGTAAGAGGCCAGCACGGGGTGTCCAGGTGGATGGGGTGTGTTGGAGTCGGGAGAAGGGGTCGTCAGAGGGTGGGCGGGAGTCTTGGTTGTAAAAGTAGGCACGGAGGCGAAGGTGGCGGAAGAATTGTTCAATATCTCGCCGCGTGTTGAACTCATTGATCCGAGGGCGTAGGGGAATGAAGGTGAGGCCTCTGCTGAGGTCCGAGGGCGTAGGGGAATGACGGTGAGGCCTCTGCTGAGGTCCAAGGGCGTAGTTGGTCAGCATAGACATATTGGGCAAAGTGTCTGTTTCTGTGCTGTACATTTATGCATTGTACCTTACAAGAACTAGTTGAAATGGTCTTATTACAAACAACAGAAATAAATATTCAAGCATTTTATCCCCAAACCTCAGTGAAGGAACTCAATAAAAATCTAAAGAACTGCAGATGCTCTAAATCAGAAACAAAAACAGAAGTTGCAAGAAAAGCTCTGGCAGCATCTGTGAAAAGAAATCAGAGTTAACATTTTGAGTCCAGTGACCCTTCCTCAGAACTGATGGTAGCGAGGAAAATGTTGGTTTATGTGCAAAGACAGAGTTGGAGGAGGGAGCATGGAGTAAACAATAGGTGGGCTTAGAGCCCAGAGAGAGAGAGAGAAAAACAGTTGGACAGATAAAGGAGTGGATAATGATTTGGCTAGGAGGGTGAATAGCTGTTAGTGGAGACGGTTAGTGACCAATAATAGGTAGTGTGTAATGGCAGACAATGTGATAACAAGGCCTGCAGTGTAGGGTAGGGAACTAGGACATGGGCTCTAAATTATTGAACTCAATATTGAGTCTGGAGGGCTGCAGTGTCCCCGACCAGAAAATGAGGTGTTGTTCTTCCAGCTTGCGCGGAGCTTCGATAGAACACTGCAAGAAGTTGGAGACAGAAATGTTGGCCAGGGAACAGGGTGATGTGTTAAAGAGGCAGGCCACTGGAAGCTCAGGGTCTTTTTTTAAAAAAAAAAATCAGGCAGAATGTAGATGTTCTGTGAAGTGGTCACCCAGTCTATGTTTTGTTTCCCCAATGTCGCAGTGACCACACTGTGAGCAGCAAATGCAGTAGATTAGACCAGGTGAAGGTAAGGGGGTGGAGACTGAAAGCGAAATCAATGAACATTTCCAATTCCAGATGGGAAGGTAGTACACCAATGATATCATTATTATATCGGAGAAAGTGGTGGGTAGCGGCCAGAATATGATCAGAACAAGGCAAGTTTCACATACCCCACAAAGAGATTTGTTTAACTGGGGCCCCAACAAGTTCCCATACCCACCCCACTGCTCTGAAGAAAATGAGTAGAGTTAAAAGAGAAGAAGTTGTTGAGGGAGAGGACAAGCTTAGCCAAGTGGAGAAGTGTGACGGTGGATGGGGACGGTTCAGGAAGACAGGAAAATCCCCGAGACCATCCTGTTAGGAGAATGGACGTGCAAAAGGATTTTGCATATCTGTGGTAAAAAAGGCGGCTGCAGCCCGGTTAACTGAAATTCCAAAACTGGCATAAAGTGTCAGAACAATCGTGGATGTGCATGGGCAGGGACCGGACCAGAGGAGAAAAGAATAGTCAAGGTAGGAAAAGATGAGTTCTCTAGGGCAGGTGCAGGCTTAAAGAATGCAAACTTGCTAACCACGCTTCCCATATTCTCATAAAAATACACAACAACAAGCAACAGTGGAACCAGCACCAATCTCTGTGGAACAGTCCAAACAACCCTCTACCACCACACTCTGTCCCAGGCAGTCTCATTTGTGGATTTTCAGAAGTAAGTAGAAGCAAGTTGTGGGGCAGGGCCAGGGGAATGAGGGAGAGGGAGAGGGATGGACACAAGGTGTGGGAGTGAAAGCAAGTGCCCAACTTTCTCCCATCCCAGAAACTACCTGTTCTCCCAGTCAAAACTCAGTTTAAACTTGAAGTGAACTGATCCACTAGGAACTGCAGTCGCTGCAAGATAGGACGTTTGAATTGATAAATCAGAGATATGTTTCAAGTGAAACAGCCACTCCTCACTTCTTCACAAACCAGTAAACCCACCACTTTTGAACAGCTCTCTTCTGCTTAGAAGAGATCCCAATGATCCAAAAATCTAAATCTTTGCCTCCTGCAACATCCCCTCAGCCACTCATTTATCTGTCCTATTTTCCTGTTTCTACCTTGACTAGCAGATGACACGGAAAGTAATCCAGAAATTACTACCCTTGAGGTCCTGCTTTTAAACCACCTACCTAACTTCCTATATTCTCTGCAAAACCTCATCCCTTTCCCTATGTCATTTGTATCAATGTGTACAATGACTTCCAGCTGCTCACTCTCCCTTTGGGCAATTTGCAGCATCCTTGACTTTGGTACTAGGGAGGCAACACACCATCCTGAATCAGGGTGCCAGAAGATTGGAGAGTGGTTAATGTTGTGCCTTTAAGAAAGACTGCAAAGAGAAGCCTGGGAACTATAGACCAGTGCGTCGGATGGCTGTGGTGGGTAAGCTGTTGGAGGGGACCCAGAGATAGGATCTACATACATTTGGAGAGACAAGGTCTGATTAGGGATAATTCAGCACAGCTTTGTGCATGGGGAATAGTGTCTCACTAACACGATTCAGTTTTATTTTCAGGATGTGACCAAGAAGGTAAGTGAGGGCTGAGCGGTCGGTGTTGTTTACATGGATTTTAAAGCCTTTGACAAGGTTCTATAAGGTAGACTGATTAGTAAAGATCAATTACTTGAGATTCTGGAGAACTTGCCAATTGGATACAAAATCGGTTTGACGGTAGGAGACAGAGGGTGGTGGTGGAGGGTTGTTTTTCAGACTGGAGGTCTGTTACCAGCAGTATTCTACAGGGGTTGGTGCTAGGTCCACTGTTGCTTGTCATTATATATTTTTATGAGAATATAGGAAGCATGGTTAGCAAGTTTGCAGATGACACCAAAATTAGTGGTATAGTGGACCATGAAGAGGGTTACCTAAGATTACAAAGGGATTTGATCAATTGGGCCAACGGCCCAAGGAGTGGCAAATGGATTTCCATTTCGATAAATACATGGTGTCACATTTTGGTAAAAGAGAAGGGCAGAACTTAACAGTTAATGGTAGGGCCCTGAGGTCCTAGATTAGAGATTCAGGAACAAAGCTCATTGCTGCATCTCAGGTAGACGAAGTGGTAAAGAAAGCATTTGGCATACTTGCCTTCATTACTCAGACCATTAAGTATAAGAGTTGAGACATCACGTTGCAGTTGTACAAGATGTTGGTGAGGCCACTTTTGGATTATTGTGTGGTAGTTCTGTTTGTGCTGCTATAGGAAGGATCTCATTAATTTGGAAAGGGTGCAGAAATGATTTACTAACAAGTTACCAGGACAGAGAGTTTGAATTATAGGGAGAGGCTGAATAAACTGGAACTTTATTCCCTGGAACATAGGAGGGTGAAGGGAGATCTTATAAAGGTTTCTAAAATCATGAGTTGCATAGATCAGCTGAATAGCAAAAGGTCTTTTCCCTAGGGTGTTAGGATTCAAAACAAAAGTGCATTAAATTTTAATGTCGGTTCTCCTGTTCCTCAGTTGCTGCTTGACCAGCTGTGCTTTTCCAGCACCACACACTCTGACTCTGATCTCCAGCATCTGCAGTCCTCACTTTCTCCCAACATTAATTTTAATGTGAGAGGAAAAACATTTAAGAGGGACCTGAGGGGTAACTTTTTCACACACAAGATGATTCATATGTGGAATGAACTGCCAGAGGAAATGGTAGTTGCAGGTACAGTTACAACATTTAGAAGACATTTGGACAAGTATGGGAAAGAGAGAGATTGAGAAAGGTTGAGAGAGATATTGGCCACACACACACACACACACACACACACACACACACACACACACACACACACACACACACACACATGTGACTAGTTCAGTTTGGGAAACTTGGTCAGTATGGATGACTTGGACAGAAAGGGTCTGTTTCCATGTTGAATGAATCTATGACTCAGGGGAAGCACTCAGAAAAACATCTGGGCAACGCGAGGTCTGGCCAGCTGAAGAATCATCATTCTGACATCAGAACCAGGAACTGACTTTTCAGTTTTTCTACCTCCGCCAAAATGTACTTTCCCCAGAATATACACAAGGGGGCAGAATGTAAAGGGATTAAGGTTTTAAATTGTAGTGTTACACGTTAATGGTTTATATCTACTTAACCGTGGCTATAGTCTAATTACTTATAATAAACAAGCAATAATTCTTCTTTAATACAGAAATCTGATCTGTATTTTCTATCAACTTTGGACAGAAAGTCAGGTAAATTGGGGGTACTGTGAACACTTGTGAAAAAAAGTTAACGTTTGGCAATACTTGGAGTAACAACACTACTTACGGCACAGTTCGCCGGTCGATTTAACAGTCCCTGTACAGCAATATGTGCACAATTGTTGAAGGGAACATTGGATATGCAGCTTGTCACAAAACTTAGAAGGCACCCTATTTCCTCCAACAACAACAGCATCACACAAGCAAAATTCAAATAATTTAATAGCTACATTCAGAATCTCAAAGTTACAGCTTGGAGTCATTTCAAGAGTTTTTTTTGAAAAAATGAGTGAAGTCACTAGATGTCAAAATCAGATGACATGAAATTCCAGTTATATCAAAGTGATACAACTTCCCAGCTGGCAGAATAGGAACACTTGTTAAACCGAAATTCTACAGTGGTTGCAGCCAAACTTGTCACATGATTAGCTGAGAAATAATTTGTCTTTTAGTTCTGTCACTGTCTCTCACTTGCTGTTCAGAGTCTGATGTCTTCAAACCACAGCATAATGTAGACTGTTGTTTTCATTTAATAAGGAACAGCTCATCTCATCTTTAACAAAAAGTAAAGTTGAACTTTGAGGGTGGGGTGGGCGGGGGGGAAAGGAAAGGAAAGAGAAAACCACAAAAGAATATCCCATGATGATTGCAGTAGACACTTCTCATCACCAGTCAGGTGATAGTTATAGAATAGCCATCACAGGAGGGAATTACCAAGTTATTACATGGTCAGAGACATTTGGACACAATATCAAACAGCATCTGGACTGCATATTTGAACATAACATATAAAACCATTTGTAGCTTTTATCTTGCACATTTTTTAATTCATACATGGGATGAGGGTGTCACTGGCTCGGCCAGAATTTATTGCCCATCCCTAAATGCTCAGTTAAGAGTCAACCACATTGCAGTGGATTTCTAGATTAAACCAGGTAAGGACAGCAGTTACCTTCTCTAAAAATGGCATGAGTGAACCAGATGAGTTTTTTCTGACAAATGACAAATGGTTTTATGGTATTAGAATATTAATTCCCAATTTTTATTGAATTCAAATTCCACGAACTGCCATGACAGGATTCGAACCTAGCTCACCAGAAGCTGTTTTCCCGGTTAATAATGCAGTCACCTTAAAACTAGCAAGATCAGCCAGACCGCATAATTGCTTTGTGGAATGCCTCTGCTCTGCTCATAAGAGTGACCCTGATCTTCCCATTGCGTTATTGAAATGGTAAACAGCTAACTAATATTTCTGTCCTTGACCTGCTTCAGTGATCCAATGAAGCTCAACGTAAGCTGAAGGAACAGCACCTCATTTTCCACTGAGGCACTCTACAACCTCAAGGACTCAATGCAGAATTTCACAAGTTAAGAGTATGACCTCTGACCTTTATTTACTTCCATAACCCACCCTCCCCCGAAACATGTCCTATTGGCTTTGCTCTTAGCAGAGCTGACCCATTTTCTCTTTTCATAGCCAGCATTTTCACCCCTCTATTACTTTTATTAGCATTAACACTGCCTTGTTTTTCCTCTTAGGCACCCTCACATTATGTTCCACTTGCTCCTCCTCTACTTGTGTTGATAGCACCAAAGAAAGTTATCGTATAGATCCTTTTAGTTCCAGAGGAGAATCATACTGGATTTAGAATGTTTCAAAACAGATCCAATCGGTTTTGCTTTCTTGCACCCAACACTGTTTTTATTTCAGACTTTCAACATCTGTAGTATTTTGCTTTTATTAGAATATTTTGACAGTTAGTTCCAATGAAATGGACAAAAAAAATTAAGTGTCACAACTCTGAAAGTTGTATAAAGCCATATCCAAGATGGATGTCAGGAGGTGGTTCCTTTTCCAAAGTACAATGATTCTTTGGAACAGGCTGCCACCTAGTGAGGTGGGCACCAATTCAGTGAACTGTTTCAAGCAGCAGCGAGACCGATTTCTCGTTGTGGTGGACTTCCCCGCTTACAAAAGGGAATAAATTCATCAAAAACCTCCAAACACCTAACTGGGGCAGACCAGGAGCTTTCTAGATTTTTTACTCCACAGTGGCCTGGGTATTTTTTAAAATTGTTCACAGGAATCACATGGTTTTGAATGGGATCAATAACGTCGAGGAACGGGTGGCACAATATAATAGAATCGGCAGTTCACTCTGAAGCAAGGGTTTTAAATTTTAATAAGGGAAATGATGAAGGAATGAGACACAAATTGGCCAAGTTGGATTGGGAATTAGAGTAAAAGGCATGACTGCCCACAGACAATGGACAGTCTTTAAAAGAACTATTACATGACTTAGAGATTTACTAGACCAAGCTAATTCTGCAGATGCTAGAAATCTGGGGATTAAAAGTGCTGGAGAAACTCTGGTAGCAAAAGAGAAGTTAAGAGATGATTGATACTGGACTCCCATCATTAACTCCCGTTTCACTTTCATGCATGGTCTTGAATCAGTCCAGCAATCCACTACAGCGGGTGGAACTCCGTATATCCTAGCTTCTTTGCCATGGCAACTTCCCTTTTTCCGCAGAGTTGAGCTGGAGATAGGCATACTCTCTGCTTGGGCTGCCTTGAACCACATCATCAGAGCTTCCTCCAACAAAAATTGGGATGATCAGCCATACTCATCGACTCACCTACTGGAGAGAATGTCTGCTCAGAACTGTTCCGAGTTGTTTGCCTTCTGTTATGTAATGGTGGACAAGCTTGATAGTGGAATTCCCTACTTATTCGTAATGTCTGCTTTTCCCTCCAGAGCAAATAGAAAATTGTTGCATATCAATTTCACCCTCTCTTGTTTCAACCAAGATGGCAGAAGGGCACATTGCTCTAGTCCCCCTCTTCCAGAGGTCACAATGTAAAACAAAAATATTATATTCAAGTCCTGATATGGTCAATCATGTGCTTTCTCTATATTAGACTTTGATAAAGAGGTCTGTGTGTGAGAGAATGTAAATAACCCAAAAGATAGATGTTTACTTCAAGTAAGGTGAAAACAACACAGAAGTTTCTCTGCATAGATTCACTACAAAACAAAAGGCAATTTCAAACCAGTGGTGCTTATTCTTGAAGGCAAAGATGATTAAAGCACAGAGTTTTCTGTAGTCTACCAATCTGGTGCTCATATGCATCTGGTCAATTTGTATAATCGTGCACTGCTGTCTGAACAGACATAGCTTGTTCAAGAGTTACAGTATTGAGAAGAGCATCAATCAATCAGGTTTCACATTGAACTCAGTACAAATGAGATACTGACCCAGGAGACATGAGCAGTGCAGCTTATTCTGAAGCATGCTTTCTTTAAGACAGAAGGAGTGTGAGGGGGAGAGCAAGCTATTACACAGGATTGCCATACATGAAAGAGAGGTGTGAGAGTGGGGAAAAATAAAAAGGGACTGAACCAGACCCATCCACCATCCAGCTCTCCACACCACCAAGGCATCTTCTAGTGCAGGAGTAGAAGGTAGAACACCTAGCTGGTTAACTCCTCCACCCTCACCATCTAAGGTCTCAGACACCTCTCCAGGTAGAGCAGTGATTTACCTGTACTTCACTCAATCTAGTCTACTGTATTCACTAATCACAATGTGGCCTCCTCTAAACTGGGGAGACAAAACACAGACTGACCAACCACTTTGCAGCACACTTATGTTCTTCCCTAAAAATGACCGAATTTCCAGTTACTAGCCACTTCAATACACCCATGTTTTCTGGCCAACATCTGTCTCAGGACTGCTGCAGGGCACCAGGAAGTCTCAGCACAAACTGGAAGAGGAGAATCTCATTTTATGCTTGGGGACCCAGAAGGCTTCAGAATTTGATAGCGAGTTGAATGATTTTAGGATCTGAACATCTTTAATGTCCTTTACTCACTCCCCAGACCCTGTCGTCACATGGGCTGCCTTCAACACAGCTGACCCATTTTTACTTATCATCCCCATTAGCAGCTCTTCTTTCTGCCTGGTTTACCATATCAATCCCATTGCCTGCCACCTGCCTTTCTTTCCTCTGTGCTCCATTTCCACCTATTGCTTTCCTCTTATCTACACTCCAAACCCCATCCAAGTCTTCACCATTCATATCAGTTTTCCTAGCTATCAGCAGTTTAAAAGAAGGGTCACCGGACCCAAAATATTAATTCTGCTTTCCCCGTACACATGCTGCCACACCAGCTGACTTTCTCCAGCAATTTATTTTTTGTTTCAGATCTCCCCAGCATCTGCAGCTCTTTGCTTTATTTTAGCAATGAAACATCAAACATTATAGTGTTCAAGCAACCAACACTAGCAATTATCTGGAACCATGAGATTTTCAGGAAATCCCTTGTTTGCAAAATGTTCCAGTTCTTGAACTTTTAACCAAAAAGAAAACACTCCATGCACCTCCAAAATGCTCCAAATTCAAGTTCACAAAAACTAAAAACAAAGCATCTTCATTATTTTACTGGTTGCACCATACTCTCAAAGAACTGTCAGGGCACTTCAATCTACCCATTCAGCTCAGTGGTCGGCACAGTCACATGATTTTGAAATTACTTCACTTGCCAGCGCTCAACCAACCTTAAAAAGGTTTGCTTAGCCAGAATCAACCTTTCAGAACTGAGTAATTATGGGCATTGCTTGATAGTGTTGTTAACTTGTTGGTGGGTATGGTTTGACACTAACAGAACTGTGTGTCATCGGAGTTTGATTCATTAAGATTTCACCAGATACCCAACCCATCATTGTGAAGTTGGGCTACATGATCTTTACTGATCAGTCATTGCGATATGTTTAATTTTAAGATACAACATGCTGATGATTACTGAAAAATTCTACAGTCAGCACAAAGACTTGTAGTAGCATCATGACCACCATGATGTTGCAATATAGGAACCACAGCAACCAACCCTGCACAGCAAACATGTAATGTGGTATTCAGCCTTATTGATGTTGGTTATGGAATAAAATGTTGGACAGGATGTCAGGCCCAACTCTGCTGTTGTTCCTTTACATCACCAGTGGACAGACACTGCTTCAAAAGATGACCTTTCTTCCTGTGCAATACTCTAGCAACTGTACTGAAGTCTCAACCTAGATTGTTAATCGTTTTGTTGAATGCACAATGAAGGCAAATTTTATTTTTTTTTTGCTATTCAGTCCCACATTGAAGTGTTGTCACAAGGTATGTGCTGCATGCTATGTACATTTTTTACAACACAAAAATCATTTGGGTATAATACACTTCTTGGACAAACAAACACCCTTATTTTAATCTTTGGCTATGCCCACTAATTCACTTCAATGCTACAATTAGAAACACTCCCTCCAAACACAATTCAAGTGTCAAAAAACAAAATCTGTAACTGTGCTATGATCTGATTTCCACAAAACAAGTGAATATGTTACAAATTTTCATGCATTCATTCTTAAGCTGTACCAATTTGCAAGCAACCCTAGACTGTCACATCCAACCTACCTGGCAGGTCGCTGAATTGTGGATCTGTAATTTAGTTCAATGTTTTACAGAATAAGTGCAATTTCACAAGATTAAAAAGGACATGGGGCAAATGGCACGTCACAGTTGTAAATCCTTAGTCATAAAGCAGCTTAAATATTAATCTTTTCCCAAATTTATCCCCAATATTCTTAAAATCTTCACTTGTAGATCGCCAATGGAAATATCAAACTCTCTCATTGAGGATTAATTCAATAATTGATAGCAATAACAAAGAAAAAAAGAAAAGAAATCAGAATAAAAATGGTAAAACACTACTGATCAGGTCTAATACATGACCATATGTGGATTGTGTACCTTCTTTGCTCTCAATTACTGAACTTCTTTCCCTTGAACATGCCCCAATTGCTTGGCTTATTCCACAAAGAAAAACACGACTTACAGACCTCGTCCATGTTTTTTTGTTCCCTTGAAATTATGAAATAGTAGTTCGAGAAGAGCATATTTAAATGATAATTTATAATCCAGCAACGCCCTCCTCTACCTGGTTGAACATGCTCTTACATAAGCGATTGCTTATTTGATTCCATTTACTTCTTTCAAATATAAAGAACAATTTTGTCACTATATTGCACCTCTAATGAAATGAAATATGCCAAAGCAGTTCAGAGGAGCATTATAAAATAAAATCGGATCATGAGATACAAGGAAATTGAGGTCAGTCACCAAAAGCTTGAACAAAGTAACCAGTTTTAAGAGACTTCCAAAGAAAGAGGCAGAAAAACACAAGATTTGGGAAGGAAGCAAAGTCTTGGTTGCTTACAATGCAGCCCAAAGTGGTGCAGCAATTGAAGTCAAAGTTCAAGAGACTAGAATACTTCAAAAGTTTGACTGAAGGAGATTATTGCAGAAAAGGGAGGGTGTGTGTGGGGGGGGCATAAAGCTATAAAGAGATAAGATTTTTAACTTTAAAGGCACTCAACTCAGACATAAAGGTCAGTCAGTGAGTACAGTGACAATGGATGAATGTCACTTGGTGTAAGTTTGAAAATTAGCAACATAGGTTTGGATGATTTCAACTTGCCACATGGTAGAGGTCAATCAGGAGCATATTGAAATCAGTCAAGATGGCAGGTGACAAACACAGGCATAAGGGGTTCAGCAACAGATCAGCTAGACAGGCAGAATCAGGCGACATCACCAAGGCAGAAACATAAGGTTCTGCAATTCCTTTCCTAAAAGCACTAAGGGGGTACATGCCCAAAAGATTGACGCAGTCAGTTAAGAAAGGATGCTCACCATCACCTAAAGGACAATTAACTTTGGGAAAGAAATGATGTCTTTTCCAGCAATGCTCACATAAATGGAAAACAAAAACCACAAAGGCTGCAACCAGTCTGGTTTCTCCTTAGTTGGTTGCCAGGGAGACAGATAATCACCTTCAATATTCTCAATATTTAGCTCAAAGAGATTTCTGCTCATCCCGTACTGCTGTCTCGATTGTCAAACTGACATGCAAAGAGTTGAAAGAGAAGTGAGATGGTGGTGAGATAGAGCAGGATGCATTCAGTGTATATGGATAAGGACACAGTATTTGGAGGCTCTCAACAAGGGTGTAAATGAGACAGGAGGTGGCCAAGGAAGATCTTGGGGCGGGGGGGCGGGGGGGGTGGAAATCACTGGCGAGAACAGTGCAAGAGCAGAGAGAGCAGCGTACATTGATCATTCTCTATTTATGCATACATAAAATGAAGCCAGACAAGTAAGGCATAGAAAGTAAGAGGAGGATAATGTGGTCAATCACTGAAAGTCAGAGATGATAGTTTATCTTTGTACAGCCATAAAGAATATTGTTTGTAATTTTATAATACTAGAGAAAAATATTATGTGAACCCACACAGATCTTTTGATCATGTATGGAAAAATTATTAATTCAAGCCCAATTCCAGCCTCTTGATCTACTGTTTTCTTCAAAACATGTGATGCAGTTTCCTACACTCCACCCAAAATGGAAAAATGTATCAACTTGGCATCCAATTTCCACCCCTCGTTCTGTTCTACGCCATTCCTTCTCTTTTGAAAAAAAATTTCTTCTCTTCCTCAACTTCTCCATCACTACTAGTGAAGTTAGTGCTGTAAGCCCACGGACTTCCATCAATACCTTGACTAAACTTCCTTATACCACACATCTCGGAGGGAACTCACTCCGTTCTCCCACTTTCTTTTCTGTAATGTCATGCAATGACATAGCCACCGCCACCTGTTTTACCCACGTTTCCAATTATTCTCTTCCTCCCACTCAGAATTCTCCGCCACCATTGCTGGCATAGCTTTCAACCTTGTTCATCCCAATTCTCTCACTTCAGTCTGTAGTTTTGCTTTCACTACTTACACTCACTCAAAATCACAATAAAGTTCCTTGGATGATGTTCCACCCAACCTCCACACTCATCCTCGGTCTTTCCCATGTTCCCCATTCCATTTCATCATTACGAAGAAACGGTTCTGCTTATTATTCCCTGGTTCAAACGCCTTCTTTTCCTACTCAGTGCATTTCCATGCAAGTGCGGGAAATACAAAGTTGCCTCTTTTACATCCTCCGTCTCCAACTTCAAAGGCCCCAAACAACCCTTCCAGATGAAACTGTAATATACTTATTCTTCCTTCAATTCAGCATACTGTACTCACTACTCACAATGCAGGTCTCTACACTGGGGAGACAAACCCAGATTAGATTGGCCACTGTGCAGATCATCATCTTGCAGGACACAAGAGGATCCTGAGTCACCTGTCACTTTAATTTCCTGCCCCAGTAGCATGAGTCCATAGCCACAGAAAATGGGGAGATACTAAATGAATATATTGCATCAGTATTTACTGTGGAAAAGGATATGGAAGATATAGACTGTAGGGAAATAGATAGTGACATCTTGCAAAATGTCCAGATTACAGAGGAGGAAGTGCTGGATGCCTTGAAAATGGTTAAAAAGGTGGATAAATCCCCAGGACCTGATAGGGTGTATCTGAGAACTCTGTGGGGAGCTAGAGAAGTGATTGCTGGGCCTCTTGCTGAGATATTTATATCATTGATACTCACAGGTGATGTGCCGGAAGACTGGAGGTTGGCAAACGTGATGTCACTGTTTAAGAAGGGCAGTAAAGAAAAGCCAGGGAACTATAGACCAGTGAGCCTGACCTCGGTGGTGGACAAGTTGTTGGACAGAATCCTGAGGGACAGGATGTACATGTATTTGGAAAGGCAAGGACTGGTTCGGGATAGTCAACATGGCTTTGTGTGGGAAATCATGTCTCACAAACTTGATTGAGTTTTTTTGAAGAAGTAACAAAGAACATTGATGAGGGCAGAGCAATTGACATGATCAACATGGACTTCAGTAAGACGTTCGACAAGGTTCCCCATGGGAGACTGATTAGCAAGATTAGATCTCATGGAATACAGGGAGAACTAGCCATTTGGATACAGAACTGGCTCAAAGGTAGGAGACAAAGGGAGGGTTGTTTTTCAGACTGGAGGCCTGTGACCACTGGAGTGCCACAAGGATCGGTGCTAGGTCTTTTACTTTGTCATTTACATAATAGGTACAGCTATAATAGGTACAGTTAGTAAGTTTGCAGATGACACCAAAATTGGATGTGTAGTGGACAGCAAAGAGGGTTACCTCAGATTACAACAGCATCTGGACCAGATGGGCCCATGGGCTGAGAAGTGCAGATGGAGTTTAATTCAGATAAATGCGAGGTGCTGCATTTTGGGAAAGCAAATCTTAGCAGGACTTATACACTTAATGGTAAGGTCCGAGGGAGTGTTGCTGAACAAAGACCTTGAAGTGCAGGT
The DNA here is from genome assembly GCF_020745735.1 of Hemiscyllium ocellatum. Taxonomy (NCBI): domain Eukaryota; kingdom Metazoa; phylum Chordata; class Chondrichthyes; order Orectolobiformes; family Hemiscylliidae; genus Hemiscyllium; species Hemiscyllium ocellatum. The sequence continues at coordinate 149,671,255 of NC_083401.1, read as the reverse complement.
TCATAGCTCCTTGAAAGTGGAGTCATAGGTAGATAGGATAGTGAAAGTGTTTGGTATGCTTTCCTTTATTGGTCAGAGTATTGAGTACAGGAGTTGGGAGGTCATGTTGCGGCTGTACAGGACATTGGTTAGGCCACTGTAGGAATATTGCGTGCAATTCTGGTCTCCTTCCTATTGGAAAAATGTCGTGAAACTTGAAAGGGTTCAGAAAAGATTTACTAGGGTATTGCCAGGGTTGGAGGATTTGAGCTACAGGGAGAGGCTGAACAGGCGAGGGTTGTTTTCCCTCGAGCGTCGGAGGCTGAGG